>NC_137086.1:41704969-42082811 GCF_951640355.1 Cnephaeus nilssonii
CCTGTTGCTTCTTCTATGCCCTTCCTTGTTTCACTGCCCTAACTATGTTTTTCTGCAGTCAATGAATTCTTGCTTGCTTTTCTTTAAAAAAAAAAAAAAAAAGTAATACAATTGGTGATATGCTATAGTTTTCCCATTGTGTCATTTGTTTCTCAAACTTCATGAAGTAATCTATCAATCTAATCACTTCATGATTTCTTCTTTTGGTGTGGTACTTAGTCTTAATAATTAGGATTATATAAATAGTTGTCTCTGCTTCTTTTCTATTCCTTTTATTTTTTAATTTGAGTATTTTGTGATATATCTGAAATATATCAGATTTACCAATGTATTTGAAATGCCATTTTTATCATATACTAAATCCTAGTATACTTGGTTTCATTTCTAAAGTTCCTGTTATGTTTTATAGAGACAACTATACATTGTTTTAACTAGACTAACTTTAAAATTAATTTTAATACCTAGTAATACAAACCTACCTCTTTTCAAAAATCTCTGGGTTATTTATGCATGATTATTCTATATCAGATATAGAATCATTTTGTCAACTTTCCCCTCAAAAATTCCTATGAGGACTTTGATTTATATTTGTTAGTATATATGCTATTGAAGCAAGCACTGATTTATATTTGTTAAATATATACCGTAATTTGTGGAAAATTGATATAATTCTTTCTGGAATATAATATTTCCTACATTTATTGAGGTCTTCTCTTATGTCCCTAAAATTTATAATTTGTCTCCCATGTTATCCTGTATAATAAAGAGGTAATATGTAAATTGATCATCACTCCAACACACAAAATTGCCACCCTTATGTGATCAAAGATGGCCGTCCCCATGTGGACACAAGATGGCCGGCAGGGGAGGGCAGTTGGGGGCGATCAGGCCATTAGGGGAGGGCAATTGGGAGGACTATGCCTACAAGGGAGGGCAGTTGGGGGCAACCAGGCCTGCAGGGGAGGGCAGTTGGGGGGACCAGGCCCACCGGGATCGGGCCTAAACAGGCAGTCGGACATCCCTCAAGGGGTCCCGGATTGGAGAGCGTACAGGCTGGGCTGAGGGACACACATACACCCTGTGCATGAATTTCATGCACCGGGCCTCTAGTTCCTATATATTTCCTGAAAGTATAATGCTAAGTATTTTATATGTTAACTAGAGGCCCGGTACACGAAAATTTGTGCACTGGTGGGGGGGGGGGGGGTCCTTCAGCCCGGCCTGCCCCCTCTCACAGTCCGAGAGCCCTCTCTCTAAAAAATCAATTAGAAAAAGAAATGAAAGTTAATGAGACTTAAAGTGAGGGTGAAGAAATGATTAAGGTATATTTAGTTTGAGGGCATTCAGGTGAAAATTTGATAGGCTTGTGGGTCACTGGGTCTGTAGTTTTCAAGCAATGCCTGGGAAGTAATGATTAAGTGAGATAACCTACAGGAAATGTGTAGAGAATATGACAGGATGGAAACCTAGGGAGCACTGGTATTTAAGGGATGAGCAAAAAAGTAATCTGGTAAGACATTCAAGATGGGGAGTCAATTTAGTAAATGTGCCTTCACCTGGGTTATTGCTATAAACTTTGACTGGGCCAGTGGTCGGCAGACTGCGGCTCTCGAGCCACATGCAGCTCTTTGGCCCCTTGAGTGTGGCTCTTCCACAAAATACCACGGCCTGGGCAAGTCTATTTTGAAGAAGTGGCATTAGAAGAAGTTTAAGTTTAAAAAATTTGGCTCTCAAAAGAAATTTCAATCGTTGTACTGTTGATATTTGGCTCTCTTGACTAATAAGTTTGCTGACCACTGGACTAGGCCATAGTGGCTCAAGCATCTTAGCACCATCAGCCCAAGTGATTGCCTCACCTGACCCATCATCTTACCCATCTTACTCACTTTCCCTGTTATAGAGAATATAGAGAAATAGTGCATGAGTGTGTGTGGGAGACATTTCTGTTCCTTACTTTTTTGTTGTTGTTAATTTTCACCCAAGGATATTTTCCCATTGATTTTTAAAGAGTGGAAGGGAGAGGGAGAGACAGAGAAACATTGATGTCAGAGAGACAATTGGTTCCTCATACACACACCTGGCCAAGGCCAGTGAACCTGCAAAAAACCAGAATCGAACCCGGGACCCTTTAGTCCATGGGCCAACACTCCATCCACTGAACCAAACCGACTAGGGCTCCCTACCTTTTTTATCCAAATTTATCTTGCTGTTCCCCCAACAGAAGACTATATTGAACCTATGTCAAACATGCAGATGTTCCAGTTTCAGTCCCTCTTTATTCCAGGAATACATTCCAGAAGCATCTGCCTTAGTAAAAAATTAAAAACTCTAGTTTAACAGTGTTGTGTAGCACATTCTCTAAAATGTATAAAATAAGTTGAAACTAATGCACATTATTGCAGAGAATGTATCCAAGTATTGAAGAAGTAAAAATTATAATTTCATTACTGCTGTTTTTACTCTAATGATTTATTCTGGTCACCAAGTGCTTTAAAGGGTTCCAAACAAGATACCTGTAGCATGAGTCATGGTTACATTTGTGGCCCTCAGGTGTATTATCAACTCCTGTCTCTTTGGGATTTCAAGACATTCTCATGTGTATTGAGGTAACTGAACTTGAGGTTGATTTTACATGGTGCTTTATATTCCAATAGACAAATGACATGTCTGCATTAGAGACAGTGGGAAATCTTAGATAAGAATAGGAACAATGTTGGTAATAATGACTCCTCACCTTCATCCTAATTATTTGCTATACCTAAAAGCCCTCAGAAATTGAAGCCAAATGAGAAATCTACATATTTCTGGACTCTGTCCATACGGAAAATATGTAGGTACTTGACAGAAATTTTTCAACAATGAAAATAATTACTATAATTGAGCACTTCATAGATGGCTGCTTTGCTGAGCCTTCTGTGTGCATTGTCTCATGTAATCCTATGACGTGGGCACTCTTATTGTCCCCATTTTACAGTGAGGACACTGCAGTTGACAAAGCCAGTGATTTGCCCCAAATCACACAGCTAGTGGGTGGGAGTTTTGAGATTTGAGTGGTGACTCTCAGACTGCAGATGCAAGTTCTTAACTACCATACTATCTCCTTCAGTTCATTCAATTCAGCAATTTGGTTTTCTATTTGTTTTTTTAATATTACTATTTACTTGTCATTAAAACAACAAATTTGTTTTATAGGAACAAATAGTGATGAACTTGGACAGCAGGCTTCTGATCTTCCCTTTATATATCTGCTGTAACTTCCTGTATATATCACCAGAAAAAAGAACTGAAAGTAGTCATCATCCAGAAAATTCAGAAAACTGAGGACCTTTTCAGTTGGAAACAGTAGCACTTTGAAAACTTTTCGGCCAGCTTTAATTTAATGGCCCTTATGTTCACATCTAAGGTGACTAACAACAACAAAGGCCTTAAGAACTGTACAGATAGAACAGAAGACTATTCTCATTCTCATTACGTTTCTGTGACTATATTAAAAACATTATAAAGACAAGAATATATCTGTCAACCCATTTCTGTTATAAAGATGTCAGCTCATGCTTTTAGCATCAGTAGAAAATCACTTAGGTAAATTTCACATTTCTCTGCAACCAAATATAGATTGAATTTTTAGATTAAACTTTGATCCTACTTAATGTTAATGTACCTCAGTTATCCATCTGTAAATTTTGTCTATAAGAATGCTAAAGGAATAATTTGAAAAGCTAATTGTAAATTCTCTTTCAATTGATTCATTTAAGGCTGTTCTTTAATTTTTTCAACTGCTCTTTATGATTCCTCCTATTATCCTTCCAATATGTAGTTGTTTTTAATCATTAAATACTTTTTTTCATGGCTTTGGAAACTAAACTGAAGACTTTTTATTTACCTTAAACATTTTTATGGTATTTTATTTTGCTTTTAATTTAGCTTTTCTAGGGTTTTAACAACAAAAGAATCAGCTTCAGACTTGCAAATGACTGGAATTGGGGGAAAAATCAGTGTGACTCTGAGTATATTCTTTTGCCTTACATGGTCTTTTTTCTTTTTTTTACATTTTGTACAAGTTTATTATTAGCTCATAAGATTATTTATATACCAAATATTACACTCTAAGTATTTTCGTAACTTCTGCTCTTTAGAATTATTTATGTTCAAATTTTAGTTGGGAATCCTGTTTCCTACGTAAGCTCAGGACTTTATAACCTCTGAATTGAGTGCCTTTGAGTTACACATGCTAATAGTTTCATAGTAAATATAAATAAGGTTGGAGGATATCATATAGAAGCTGGTAATAAAGCATTATTGTAAAAATATATCTTATTTTGTCAAAAATGAGATGTACACTTGTCATGATTTATATGTGTTGGCTTCTTGTATTTACTGCTGTTTCGAAAATAGCCATGCTCATGGTCTTTATAGAGTGAATTCTTTTTGTGGTTAATGTATATTTTTAGTATGTTTAAAAAATGGGAATCACTTTTATATATCTGTACAAATAATAAATACCCATTTGGAAAATGAATAAGTTCTTACATGAAATGGACAAAAACAAACCTTAGTTGAAACCAGAATTTTTTAAAGTTAGATATTTTCCAATTAGATTTAACTTTTGGAATTTATGGATAGTTTTCTTCCCCAGTAATATGTCCATAGATTTATAAATTGCTTTTGACTTTCCAAAATTCATCCTCCAGGTAAATTTAAAGGAAGCTTTAAATGCCTCCCCTTCCTCTGCCCCCAGAACTGCAGTTTAAATGTTTCTAATACAATAATTTGGCTGCATCAAGAGGCTACAGTTCTTATTCTTTTATTTGCTATAATTATATTTCATAAGATGCCTTTGGATTTTTTTTAACATAACATATCAGAGATTCTTTACCCTTTATATATTTAAAAATGTAAATACCAATCTTGAAGTTTTTTTAATAATTGAATTTTTATAAATCTTGGGAGTAAACATAATTAAGGTTTTGAGTATCTTAGTGAGTCAAATTAGCTATTTTGTTGCACTTATATAAATCAAAATGGAATTATATATGGTTCTATTTTTTTTAATTATACATGGTTCTTGTGTGTTGGTTCTTTCCTGACCAAATTGCTTGTGTCATCCACAAACAAAATAATTACTTTAGTCACAAGAAGGTTGTGTTCTCATTTGAGAAACTGGGAATTGTTAGCTAGGACTTCACACTGATAGTAAAGACCTGCTTTTGTTTTCTGACCCAATACTTTAATGTTTGCATACTTTTTACTCTTTTCAATAGGAATATTTTCAATAAAATGTTAGTATCAGCTGACATCATATAAACTACTATAAATAAAAGCAATTGCCTTATACCCTTTGCAAAGTCTTTTTTTCTTAACATACTATGAATAGAAAAAAAATATCCAGTAATAATTATTTTTGTTTAACTATCAATAAAGAAAAGGTCCTTAAGAAAAAATGTTCCAGAGTCACATGCTACAGTATTAAAGAGGGATATGAATGTAACTTCCTTTAAAATATACATAAATACATATATTTGGCTTGAAATTTAACAAGCCAAAATTAAATGAACAGTGCTAGTTCCTAGCTTTTTAAATTTTATTTATTTTAAATTGATTTCAGAGAGAAAAGGAAAGGGAGAGATAGAAACATCAATGATGAGAGAGAATTCTTTTTTTTTTTTAATATATTTTATTGATTTTTTACAGAGAGGAAGAGAGAGGGATAGAGAGTTAGAAACATCCATCAGCTGCCTCTTACACACCCCCTACTGGGGATGTGCCCGCAACCAAGGTACATGCCCTTGACCGGAATCGAACCTGGAACCCTTGAGTCCACAGGCCAACGCTCTATCCACTGAGCCAAACCGGTTTCGGCAAGAGAGAATTCTTGATTGGCTGCTTCCTTCATGCCCCTTACTGGGGATTGAGCCCACAACTTGGGCCTGTGCCCCTGACCAGAATCAAATCCAGGAACCTTCAGTCCACAGACTGACCCTCTATCCACTGAGCAAAACAGGCTAGGGCTAGTTACTAGCTTTTACCAAGTGTTTTAACAGCCAACATTTTATTGAATTTCAAGCCTTTGAATACTATTACCATCGTTACTGAACAATTCGTGACATCACATGCAAAAATAGGGTTACCAAGACTCACTGTGGGTATCTAAATTTGAGTTCAGTAAAATAAAATTTACTTTCTCAGTCACAGTAAGCACATTGCAAGAGCTTAGGAATCACACATAACCACTGGCTACGATATGGGAAAGTGCAGATAGGATATGCCCATCATTGCAGAAAGCCCTATCAAATAGATTTGGTCTAGAATATCGGACTGTCAATATTAAAACTATATCAAAGGTTTTATTCCCTTAAAGGTGAACCCATGTAAAGAACAGTAAAGAGAATAGAGTCAGAGTACAAATTAGGTGATGATTTGCCAATCACCTAAAATGATATATTGAGTCATATTTCAAGCAATGTGTATCTAATCGCTTGGTGGCATTTAAAAGAAAAAAAGGCATAATACAGTTCTCTCCCCAACCAGAGCCTGAAATTCTTCCCAAGGTTCAGGGTACAGGTGTAAAAAAGCCAAGTCTCCCAACAACAATCACTGTTAACTAGTGGTCAGACTACATCTAATTAGGGGAAAGTTACTGACTCAATAGCAGGCATCCATATGGAATGGTAAAGTAGGATACTTTTGTAAAGGATTATCTGAAACAGGACTGCAAAGGTAAAACAATTTAACCAAGGCTAGAGATAGTACGTTTGCAGAGAATCACAGATGGTTCATGTTGGTTCTTACATAAGGTACACACAATTTAAATACAGTTTGGTTTTACTGAGGAAATCTGGTTGGTTGGGGAAGAAACACACAAATATGATCACAAGTGTTGACCTCCCCACTCAAATTCTATCTCAATGGCCTTAGAATGAGAGAACTTCAAACCATGGATTGGAAATATACAGGATTTTCCTTCCAGGTACAATGCTGAAGATCTACAGTGCTGGATAATGTACAATACATCCTAAGAGAGGGCGACTTGATGAGTAAATAGGAAAGCCCTAGCAGAACCCATTTTGTATCCCACATCTTAAAGGGGAGGAGCCACTTATTGCCTGAGATTGATCCCCTTTATAGAATTTAATCTTTTGTTTTTTTCCTTTTTATTCTTTACTTTTTTCCTTGATTCTGACTCATTCACACCAATATTTAATAGGGTATAAGATTCTCCCATCTTTGCAAAACAGTCAGTGACACATTTACCTCTACCCACTATATGATTTGCCCAACATCACCAAACTCCAAAGGGTTCTCCAAATTGTCTTCACTTCAAAAGCCATTCACAACTCAACTTCACTAAAACTTCCTGAGTCAACAATGACTTTTTCTGCAAACTATTACAGTCTCCATGTGTTTGGATTTTTTTTTTCACTCCTTTTTAACATTTAAAATTAAACACTTGGTTCTCCTTTAAAAAGCAGCCTTCTCTTAAACTTCTCTGATACCACATTCACCCCGTTTTCCTCCTGTTTTTCTGGCCATTCCTTAGTCTGTGTGGGTTCTTCCTCTGGCTATCTCCAGACCCTTTTTCCTGAGCTTGCACCAGGTGGGTGACTTCATGCACTCTCTGGGCTTCAATTGAACATCTGTATTCCTGCTTCTGTGGTTCCAGCATAGATCTTTCTTCTGAGTTCCACAAATACATCTAGTTGGCATTTCCTCTTGGGTGTTCAAGATGGCACCTCAGATTACCTTGTCCTGATCTGAAGGTATCTTCTTTCCCCAGATTTGATCCTACATGCCTTATCTTAGCAAATGATGCTACCATCTACCTAGTTCCACAAACCTGAAACCTGGATGTCTGTCTGTCTTGAATCTTCTAATTCCCTCATCCTCATCCTCTGCATCTAAACATCACCAGGTTATTCTAGTTTCACCAACTGTTTATCAAGTTTAAGCACATTCCACCATACCTACTGACAGCATTCTACTACCCGCCACTGTAGTTTCCAATCTAGATTATTGTACCAGCCTCCTATTATATTCCCCCGAGTGAAGCCTCTACATTATTCAAGTGTTTTCTGAATAAACTCAATCTGATTCCCTCTCATCGTTTGTCTTAGGATAGCTGCCATAGTTTACAAGTCTATTCTAGCCCTGTCTTTAGATGTCAACTCCTTGTTCCCCAAGTGGCTTGCATACTTTTAGTTCTCTGCATAGCCCATGCTTATTCTTGCATTTGTAACCTTGACAACCTCTTCCATCTTTTACCACAACAAGCGTCACCCCATTTCACCTAGCTAATTTGTACTCATCCTTAAGGTCTTGTTTGGACATCCTTTCATTCTGGAAACTTCTCTTGACAACCCTCCCCCTCAAAACCAGTTAGGTACCAGTCTTTAAAAAAAAAAAAAATATTGATTTTAGAGAGAAAGGGAAAGGGAGAGACAGAAACATCAATGATGAGAGAGAATCATTGATTGGGATCGAGCCCACAACCCAGGCATGTGCCCCTGACTGGAATCGAACCTGGGACCCCTCAGTCCGCAGGCCAATGCTCTGTCCACTGAGCCAAACCAGCTAGGGCGGTACCAGTCTATGTGCCCTCATAATGTTCTTCCCCCATCAATGCACATTCACACTATTTACTAGTTTGTATCCCTCAGTGGCCAGCAGTCTACTCAAGAGCAGGCATGCCTTTTTCACTATTGATCCTCTGTTATGCAGGTGTGTAATAAATGTTTGTGTGAATAATTGTTTTGCTCATGCCTTTTTAAAATATATACATTTTTAAATGATTTCAGAGAGGAAGGGGGAGGGAGAAAGAGATAGAAACATCAATGATGAGAGAGAATCATTGATAGGCTGCCTCCTGTACCCTTGGCCAGAATCAAACGTGGGACACATCAGTCCTCAGACGGATACTCTAACCACTGAGCCAAATCAGCTAGGGCTGCTCAGGCCTTTTTATTTATTTTATTTGCTCATGTTTTGACACCTGGGGCCTTGGGAGAGTACTTTCAATTGGCGGCCTACATCCTCCAACCACCTTCTTTACTAAGGTGACCAGATTTTAACATTGGTAAAGCGGGACACCATTGGGGGGGGGGGAGGGGGGTTCTTGATTAAAAATTTGGTCTATATGGAGCAACAAAAATTTTCATAGAACGCAAAAATAGTATTGTAATATATTTTTTTAAATTTCAACATAAGTACAATTTACAAATATAAAAAATTATGTATAGTATTATTTTATTCTTTGGCATATTTCTCATTTGAGTGAATTTTTTTTAGTAGATTGCTGTCATTGTTTAAAAGGTCATGAATTTGCCGTAACTTAAGTCGTAAGTGTCACTTTCAAGGCCGGCGCTAGACTTTTTGCCGCCACTATAAAATATAAATAATACGAGTACTGTCTGCTAAATTCAAGAAAATTTATGTATTTATGAAATAAGTAAATAAATTACTTACCTAAATTATCTGAATAGCTGATTTGTAATGACATCACTTGTTTAACTAGCTTACTAGCACGCAGTACGATGTGTATCGTCTGAGAGACGGTTACAAAATGTTTTCGTCGTTGCCAATCCCAAAAAATGCCATTGTTCATTAAGTCCAAACAATGGTGGTCGAATTCTAACAACTGATCAACAATGCGAACTTTGATAAGCAGTTCTCGATAATCAGTTCTCAACAATTATTTGTTATTATTAAAGTTTAACATTATAAAATTAACAAAAATAATATAAAACTCATATCCTGGCTAAATAGCCACATGGCCGCTGAAAACCGTATATTCCCTTCCCATTCTCCCTTCTTTCCCTAGCTTGTCGTGCATTCTTTCCAAAAATCGGGACCTTTTTAAAACGCCGCGTGACGCGGGACAAATTGTTAAAAATCAGGACTGTCCCGCCAAAAGCGGGACGTCTGGTCACCTTATTCTTTACCAAACTTTCATAAGCCAGGCAACATTCCTTGTCCTTACGACTCCTGGGCCAGGTACCAAACAACCTTGCACAGCCCCTACATCCCCAAACCCCCTGAAATTATTCAAATTCGCCACTCACAAATTAACCCGCTTACCCTGCCTCTCCCATTCCTTCCTGCAAAAACCACAATCGTGTCTCTTATCCATGCTTTCCCCTCGCTTCTTCTGCCTCCTGACCCACCCTGGTGCTTCCCGGTGTGGACTTAAACTGCTTGTGAATGCATTTTAGAATTGGTTTGATATGAAATAATTTGTGCATGTGGCTAAGTGGTTGAGCATAGAACTATGAACGGGAAGAACACAGTTTGATTCCAGATCAGGGCACATGCCCAGGTTGCTGGCTCCATCTCAGTGTGGGCATGCTTGAGGAAACCAATCAATGGTTCTCTCTCATCATTGATGTTCTCTCTCTCTCTCTCTCTCTCTCTCTCTCTCTCTCTCTCTCTCTCTCTCTCTCTTTCTTCCTTCCTTCCTTTCTGAAATAAAAATGCTTTTTTTCATTTTTTAATAGTTTTTTTAATATATTTTATTTTTTACGGAGAGGAAGGGAGAGGGATAGAGAGTTAGAAACATCGATGAGAGAGAAACATCTGTCAGCTGCCTCCTGCACACGCCCCACCGGGGATGTGCCCGCAACCAAGGTACATGCCCTTGACCGGAATCGAACCTGGGACCCTTCAGTCCACAGGCCTTCGCTCTATCCACTGAGCCAAACCGGTTAGGGCTAAAAATACTTTTGTAAAAATATTTTGTGCATTTAACAAGAACTGCGAAAATAAATGGTGGTGGGGGGAATGAAAACTCAGTTTGGGTGGTAAGTATACGGGTTTTTCCAGATTTCTGTAACACCAACTAGCACACTTTAATGCCCACCGTGAAACAAAAGCCTCGGCGAAAATGGGGCTGGAGGAGCGGAAGTAACAACTTGGTCCCCACCCACATCTCCCCGCTCCATTGGGCCCCTGGATGCTGGGCTGGCTTTGCGCAGCCGCAGTTCTTCAGACGCTGGAACCTTTGCGAGTCGTTTCAACGTTTTCCAGTCGGCAGTGAAAGCGCACTTCCGGCCCTCACGGAAGTTGTTGCGCGGTCGTTTCCGAGGCGGTGTGAGGTAGAGAAACCTTCCAAATGGATCGCAGCCGCAGCCCGAGCCCCAGCCGCAGTCGCAGTGGCAGCCGCAGCCGCTCCCGCTCCCGCTCCCCGCAGAGGGGTGAGTCTAGAAACAGTTTGGAGGGTCTGGGGCTCGGTTAGAGGCGCATCCATCCCCCCCTTATTTTCTCTGCGGGCGCAACGGAGAAGCAGGCCCTTTACGCCTGAGAAGGAGAGGAGCGGAATGGGGGGGGTGGGGTGTGGATGGGGAACGAACACCTCCCTCCGCCCTCCGGTTCCAAAGTAGGCTTTTTTTCCCCTTCTAAACTGAAGCTTTGTTCTTTATCAGCTTCCAGTAGTAACTTTTTTTTTATTGTGTGACTGGGTAATTTAGAATCAGACCACGGTTTCTTCGTTTAATTTCTAGGGTGACCATGTGCAGTCATCCAACCTTTCTGAGTCCTAATTCCCGTAATTAGGCAGTGGGGGTAATATTACCTAGCTTTAAAAGCTGATGTGAGAATTAATGGCACATTCAGTAACTACTCAGCATGTGATACCGCCTGTAACGTGAATGCTCAATGTTAGGTTCTTTTCCAGCTTATTATAATAGGGAAATGTATATTTTTTTAAAAATATGTTTTTGTTGATTTTATTTTTTAATTTTTGAAATTTATTTGAGAGAGAAAGTAAGGGAGAGGGAGAAGGAGAAACACCTATTGGCTGCTTCCTGCACACACCCTACCTACTATCTCCTAATGGGAGTCAACTCTTTATTCCAAAGTGGAATTGAACCAGCAAACCCTTGGTGCATGGGATGACGCTGAACCAACTAAGCCCCACAGGCCAGGTCTATTTTTATGGATTTTAGAGAGAGAGGAAAGGAGAGGGCTAGAGAAAAAGCGATTGGTTGCCTCCTGCATGGGCCCCGTACTTGGGATGGAGCCCACAACCTGGGCATGTGCCCCAACCTGGAATTGAGTCAGTGACCTCTTGATGCATGGGACAATGCTCAACCAACTGAGCCACACGGGCCAGGGCATAATATTTTAAAAATATATTTTTATTGATTTTTTTTAGAAAGAAAGGCAGGAAGACAGAGGGAGAGGGAAACATTGACTTAAAAGAGGGAAACATCAATTGCCTGCCTCCTGCATGTCCCCTACTGGCAATCTGGGCATGTGCCATGATTTGGAATAAAACCCGAAAACTTGGTGTGCACCATAGGAAGCCCAAGCAACTAAGCCACACCCGCCAGGGTTGGACATTCATATTTAGAATTTTCCATCCAGAAAAGTCACCTCCTAAGGTGTCCTGATCCCCACCCCACCCCCATACTCTGACTTAGACCTTCGTTTCTGCCCCTGATTGGTTTTTACCACCTTCAACTTGTCAAGACGTGATTTACTTAAAAGTTCAATGAGGCCGGGATCCACATATGGCTATTGAGGATCCCAGTCAGACTAAAGATGTGCCCAATCAGTATTAACAAGTGCTGTTTAGCCCTAGCTGGTTTGGCTCAATGGATAGAGCATCGGCCTGTGGACTGAAGGGTCCCCAGTTTGATTCTGGTAAAAGGCACATGCCCGGGTTGTGGGCTAGATCCCCAGTAGGGGGCGTGCAAAGTGCTGTTTAATTGTAGATATACACCGGATTTCCTTGATTTAGTACAAAGAAATCTAAAAATGTCAATTTTTTATATTGAGTACTTGTTGAAATGATAATAGTTTGGAAATATATATATGTAGTCAAATAACATTCTGTTAAAATTAATTTCACCTGCTTTTTACTTTTGTAATGTGACTACTAGAAATAGCTGGCATTATATTCCTATGAGACAACCCAGTGCCAAATATTTGAGGTAATTGTTGCTCTGCAATTTTGTTCCTTGTGTTAGAACTAGAACAAAAGCGGTCCCAGTCCACTTCGCCGGAGAGAGAGCAAAGGAGTGGGGAAAAGTCTCCGTCCAGGGAGAGAGAGCTGAGAAGGAGCCGCTCTGGATCCCCACACCGAAGACGCTCCAGGTAAGTGGGGATCATAAGCTGAGGTTTTACCACAAGTCCCAAAGAAACTAGTTGTTGCCCTTTACTTTGTTTTTATCACTTATACGGCCATTTACAATGCCATGAAATGAGGGGGATTTAAACCATCTTATTCTAAACCTAACATTTCCATGGGTGAATGGGGTTAATAAGTCTCTATTCCTAGAGTTGCATTTAGGAGTAAATGAGAAATAATACCAGAAAAGCACTTAACATGATGCTTGGCAAGAATAAGAAATAAATGTTTGTTTTGTTTTTATTGACTTTTTGGTGATAAAGATTTATTCAAGTATATAATAAAAAAATGTGAGATCTTGGAAGTACCTTAGAATGGACTCGTGATTTCCTATTAAGCATCTATTGCTGTTTAAGTCAACTTTTTGTGTGTTTATGTGCAATTGTTAGAAACTGTTTAGTTACATTTTTCTGCCTTGCAGATCATTTTTTAGCCCTAGCTATACTGAGCAAGACTGTATTTTTGTTTGTTTGTTTTTTGTTAACAATCGGGCTAGGCAGAACCTTCTAACTTACTCTTCTGTAGGAAATGGGCTCGTGGTTCTCTGCAGCCTGGCTTTTGTTCAGCCTTTACCTTTCAGGCACTCATGCATGTCTGTGCTGATTGACACAGTGGCCAGGTATGTCTGTTTCTGACATGTTTACTTATTAAATATTAGATCCCCAAGACGACATAGATCCACATCTGCTTCTCCTTCTCGACCGAAAGAAAGAAGAGATGAGGAAAAGAAAGAAACAAAGAACAAAGAAGGTCAGATAACTGGTAATGTTATTAGTTAAATAACTAGGAAGAGTGTAGCCTTGTTTAGATAACTTCAGGCATGATAACATTATAAAAGTATCAAGTTGTTTATTGCATATGGATTGAGATTTTGTTTTAATTGTACCTTAGTGAGTTCCTGGTTATCTATGGTGCTCCTGATGTACGAAGGACATGTGAGCATCTTTTATTTTGGAAGCACTTTCAAAACAAGTGTTATGTCTGATATTAAAGGTGGTCCTGCCTAAAGGTTTCAACATGTCCTTTTAAGCAGTTTCTTCTGTTGGAAGGTGACAAGCACATTCCTTCCTTGCACCGCAAGTTACATTCTGACTAAATTGAAGAGAAATTTTTTCTGTTAGACTCAAGTCTTTACCTAATTGTTTTATATGTTTTCTGCTGGTAAAGTGGAATGACTATTAATCTAGTGCCACCATTCCTTTAATATATCAAATGATAGTTTTAAAAATTATCTCTTATTTTTGCAGAGGAAGATTTAGAGGGCAAAACAGAAGAAGAAATAGAAATGATGAAGGTAATGGGATTTTCCGCCTTTGACTCAACAAAAGTAAGTAAAACTCCAAGCCAGTTAAGCATTCTGATTTGAATTAATCCATTATGACTGTCCCATTTTTCCATATTCTTTTCCTATTGCCTGTGTAATTGATGCAAGTTTATTCAGTTAAAAGACAATAACTGTCTGTGTGAAGGGGTTTGAGGGTACAGAGAAGGAAGCAGTGAGGTACCATTGGAATCCAGAGGGTGTTCACCTGGGATGATGTCCAGTTAGATCTTAAAGGGCTAGTACAAAGAAGAGAAGAAAGAGCATTTGAGGTAGAAGGAGGGGTTCATGAAAATGCCATGTAGACATGAAGTAGCATAGTGTATTGTGGGAATTTCAAATTCAGTGACTGTTTAAAAGATGCTGATGGGCCACTGACTACAATGAGGCTGGAAATAGGGGTAGGAAGCAAATCATGACAGACTTTTGCTGCCCTTGCCATGCTAAGGAATTTAGAGTTGGTACTTTGGATCAGGCGTCCTCAAACTACCGCCCATGGGCCACATGCGGGTGTTTTTGCCGTTTTGTTTTTTTACTTCAAAATAAGATATGTGCAGTGTGCATAGGAATTTGTTCATAGTTTTTTTTTAAACTATAGTCCGGCCCTCCAACGGTCTGAGGGACAGTGAACTGGCCCCCTGTTTAAAAAGTTTGAGGACCCCTGCTTTGGATGGTGAGAGATAGCAAAGATTAAAAACAAAACAGGAGTGGTTGGATTATATGTTTTTTTTAGACAGAGGACCTAGGGGGCAGCCTTGGAGCACAGATGGGAGGCATTTGATTGGAGGCAGGGAGAACTGCTGAGTCATGCAAGTGAAAGATGATGAAGACACGAACTGAGAGGAGGATCTGGAATATTGAGAACCATTCAGGAGCCAAAGTTCGTGGTAGTGGGAGTGAGCAGTCAGTGATGATTGAGGTGACAGGCTGAAAGACTGGGTGGTAGGGTTAACCAAGAAAGGATTATGGGAAGAGGAAATGCTATGAAACAGAAGAAGAAAACTCAGCTGCTGGATAAAGATGACATTGGGTAGCTGCACACATATCTCATAGCTCAGAGAGGGGTGGTTTGGAGGTTGAATGCTATAATACTAGAAAGAATAAGAAAAGGGGAAGGAAAAAGGGAGGGATGGTGGACAGGGAGCTGAAGTCAGGGATTATAGGGAGGGGGAGGGGAGAGAGTAGAGGATTAGAGAGAGGGGTAAAGAGAAATAAGAGAAAGAAGTGTTGGAGAGGGGAAACGGATAGGAGAGGAGGGCAATTGAGGGAGCTAGTAAGGATAGACAGGGAAAGTATATGTGGAGAGAATATATTTTTTAAACTTTCTTTTATATCTTTAATTTTATAAATGGAAATTGAGAATATTGAGAAAAATAGTGAGTTGTGAAAGGAGTGGGATAATTTCACATGCTATAGGAGTTTCTAACTGATGTGATTGTGTAGGGCTCACATATTTGAGTGTTTTGTGTGTGTGTTTTACTATTTTTTTATTAATCCTTACCCGAGGATTTTTTTCCCATTGATTTTTAGAGAGAGTGGAAGGGAGGGGAGAGGCCCCCACCAGGGCCACGGATTAAGCATGCAACCTAGGTTTGTTTGGAATCAAACCCAGGACCCTTCAGTCCATAGGCTGACGTTCTGTCCACTGGGCCAAACCCCCTAGGGCCGGGGTCGGCAAACTTTGGCTTGCAAGCCACGTGCGACTCTTTGGCCCCTTGAGTGTGGCTCTTCCACAAAATACGGGGTGAGTCTATTTTGAAGAAGTGGCAATAGAAGAAGTTTAAGTTTAAAAAATTCAGCTCTCAAAAGAAATTTCAGTCGTACTGTTGATATTTGGCTCTGTTGACTAATGAGTTTGCCGACCACTGACCTAGGGCATGTGTGTATGTTTTAAATGACAATGTATAAACTAAGAGCAGTACTGAGGCATGACTGTTTTGAAGTGAAAAATTTAAGGCCTGCTGGAGTGGCTCAGTGGGCATCAACCTCTGCCCTCAACCGGTGCTGGTTCGATTCTGGTCAGGACGCAGGCTGGGTCACGGGTTCCTTTCTGGAGTGCAGAAAGCAGCTGATCGGTGTCCTGCTGGAGCATTAATGTTTCTATCTTCTTGCTTCCTCACTCTCTAAAAATAGACTATTCTTTTAAAAAATACATAAATTATGAATATTGCTTTGAATATTGCATTACTTGTTTACATGTGATTACAAAAAAGTGAACAGAGTTTTAATACTTGGGAGCTCATGGGATATCAGGATCTGAAAATTCTTTCTCTCATTGGGCTACCTCATTCTTAGATGGATCTTGTCATGTAAGTCTGTCTGTAGGACCCAGTTCTTTTGATCAAGGCATTTAATGTATCCTTCCTGTTTTTATCATTTGTTTATTGCTTTTCTCCAGGGAAAAAGGTTGGATGGCTGTGTAAATGCCTATGCCGTAAATATATCTCAGAAATACAGGTATGCATAATCCCCGTTTCTATGTTTCAACCAATGATATAAATTATGTGCTTTGGAAAAAATTTGTTATGGGATAATTATGTTTGTAAGAAATGTAGCAATTTTCCATACATTCCCTTGTTTTAATCTTCCTTGCTTATGTTCTGGCTTTTAATTTCCAATTTATAGGTAAACTAATAGCTATTATAGAGAAGGGTAGTTGGCTTAAATGGTTTAGAACTGTATAGATCTTTCTTCAAAATGTCAGTTTTAAAAAGTCTTTAGAATTTATTTTTATTATAATTATAGATTTTTCTTTTAAATCTTTTTTTTTTTTACTGATTTTAGAGAGAGAGAAGAGGAGAAGAGAAGAGAGAGAGAGAGAGAAGCACGAGAGAGAAATGATAGGCGGTATCGTTCACGCACCCCGACCAGGGACCGATACCGCAGCTCAAGCATGCGCCACGACCGGGAATCATACAGGAGACACCACAGTTCACGGGACTACGGTCATTCAGCTGAGCCACACCGGCCAAGGCTAAAATTATAGATGTAAAATATATCTCTTCTGAATTACTCACCTAGATTGATTATGTAAGGATTTTAACTGTAAATACATTCTTCTGTTAAGTGGAAACATTTTATTAATACCACAGGTCAAACCAATTCATACTTAAAATCTTAATGAATTCCTAATGAATTGGAAAGTCAGGAAGACATCTTCAAACATTGCCTTTCTCTCTATCTTTATCACTGATAAAAGACTAACATTCCAATTAATTTAGAATATGAATAATGTGATTTGAGAATGCTGGTGAGTTAAGGAACCAGAGTCATTATTGACATTCCTTTGTAAAGTTACCTTCAAATAAAGTGTTCTGGAGAACACCAGTAGAGTATGCAGTCAGATTTTTCCATTCTTCTATTTGGATTTTACAGTAGTCTAAAATGCTTTTGCTTATTTTGAAAGTGCATAATATAATCTTATTATACATTAAATAATCTTGAATACTTCTTACACTATACTTTGCCATCTTGATTCAGGTGTAATCTCTGAAGCATGTGATTATTATTTTTATTTTTTGAAGAGCGAGAGACATGGATTTGTTGTTCCACTTAATCATTAATTGATTGATTCTTGTATGTGTTCTGACTAAGGATCAAACCCTCAACCTTGGCATATAGGGACGACGCTCGAACCAACTGAGCTACCCGACCAGGGCCATGATTATTTTTTCTTAAGAGGAGTCCAGAATTTAAAAAAAAATAAACATTGAACTTTCTCTTCTTGTCATAGGCAGGACATGAATTGCAAAGGTGGATTCAACAGACCTTTGGATTTCATTGCGTGAGAATTGAAATGTTGAAGAATGGTTGTTTTTTCCTTCATCTTGATCAGAAGAGTGGATTTTGTTTTTTTGTATTTCATATGCATCAAAACAGGATCACAGTCCTTTGTAAAGTAAGAAAATTTTACCTATGGTGTGTGTAGTTCGCTTACCTTGCCTCAAAAGAAGAAATGTCAAATATTCATTTTTTTCTTTTAGGAAATATCATTTGGGGCAATCATCAACCCCATTTTTTTTGTTTGTTTTTATTCCTGTGGAAACTGTATATGTTTTCTTCTTGGGTGCTTGATAGAACTTCTTAAAACACGTAGAAGTAATTTGGATGTAAGCTTCTCAAATAAAGCGATATTTCTACCCTTTTGTATTTTATAATACCATATTGTATTACTATATGAAAGTATCTCCCTATACATTTTCTTTTTTCATACATAGATTTAGATATCATGATTCTTAGTAGTTAAAAAATTAGAAGAATGAAAAAGCATAACTGGATTTTTGTATCTTAGCTTTTCACCTCAATATCATTTATTACTTTACCCCCATTTTATGTATTTTTAAATATATTTTTATTGATTTCAAAGAGGGAGAGAGAGAGAGAAGCATTAATGATTAGAGAGAATCATTGATTGGCTGGCTCCTGCACGCACCACACTGGAGATCAATCCCTGACCAGGAATTGAACCGTGATCTCCTGGTTTATAGGTCGACACTCACTACTGAGCCATGCCGGCAGGGCTTTCCCCCCATTTTAAAAGCAATACATGCTTATTATAAAAAATAAATAAACAACAGGAGAAACCAAACAGTAAAAGAAAAGCCAAAATCACCTGTAACCTACCCCCAGAAACAGTGTTAATATTTTGGTGTATATCTCTCTAGGATCCTATGGGTGTATATTTCCTACTCCCAACCATGAGATCAGAATGCAGTTCTCTTTTGCTAATTCTTTTTCGCCCATGTGCTGTGAATATCTTTTTAATATTCATACATATTCTTTGGGAACTTAGCTTTTAGGAAGCACTTGGCTGTACCATAATTTTTTATTAACTAATCATTTACTTGGTGAACATTGACTTCCCTCCCATGATTTGCTGTGAGTAGTATCCCTGTCACATATATCTTTTTGTACTTGTTGCATTATTTCCTCAGGTTCGGTTCTTAGATGTGAGATAAAGGGCTGTGTGTGTGCGCGTGTTTTAAGGGTTTTGATACATATATATGGCTAGGAAGATAACTGACCAGTAAAGCATGAGCCATCCCATTTTATACACCACCAATATTGTGCAGAATTTATTTAGTTTTTTGGTGTTTTTTATTTATTTATTAGAGAGGTAAGAACGGGGGGGAAGGGGAGAGAGAAACGTTGATGGGAGAGTGAAACATGGATCAGCTGCCTCCTGCACACCTCCTATTGGGAATCGAGCTCAGCATGTGCCTTAACTGGGAATCGAACCAGCAACCTTTTGGTTGCTAGAGATGACGTCCAACCAACTGAGCCGCAGAGGCCAGGGCATAATAATTTATTTAAAGCTCCCAATCTGATAAATAAAATATTGGTATTTGCTTTTTAATTTATTTAATTTCTAAGGAGAAAGAACATTTTAAAAACATTTTTGCGATATATATTTCTTTTGTAAAGTGCTAATTTCAAATCTTGAATCCATTGGTGTTTTGGCAAGCTTTTCTTTTTCTTATTTGAAGGATGCTCTTTTAATATTGAAGATAAAACCATTACCCATTCTGTTTCCATCTCCTTGATATTTGAGGGTCTGTGGTTATATTTTAAATTTGGGGTTTTTTGTTTTGTTTTTTTGTGGAGTTTTCTAAGTAACTAATACAAACACCTGGAACATAATTTGGACAGCACAAAGGACATAGTGATGAACTAAATAGTGTATCCTTTCAGAAATATTCTATATGTACACAAAAGTATCTTCTTATTCAAATGTAAGCACATTTTACACACTATTTTGCACCTAACCTTTTTTCACTTACTTGCAAATCTTAACATTGTTTCTTCCTTTTTTAAAAAAAAAAATATATTTTTATTGATTACAGAAGAAGGGAGAGGGAGAGATAGAAACATCAATGATGAGAGAGAATCATTGATCAGCTGCCTCTTTTTTTTTTTTTAATATATTTTATTGATTTTTTACAGAGAGGAAGAGAGAGGGATAGAGAGTTAGAAACATCCATGAGAGAGAAACATCAATCAGCTGCCTCCTGCACACCCCCCACTGGGGATGTGCCCGCAACCAAGGCACATGCCCCCGACTGGAATCGAACCCGGGACCCTTGAGTCCGCAGGCCGACGCTCTATTCACTTGAGCCAAACCGGTTTCGGCGATCAGCTGCCTCTTGCACATCCCCTACTGGGGATTGAGCCCACAACCCAGGCATGTGCCCTAGACCAGAATCAAACCTGGGACCCTTCAGTCCACAGACCAATGCTTTATCCACTGAGCCAAACTGGCTAGGGCTTAACATTGTTTCTTATAGGTACAGGTAATACTGTCTCTCTTTTTTTAAAATCATGAAATATGGTTTATTCCAGAAAGTCAAAGAAATATTAATACAATTCACACTCTCCATGTGGTTTCTTCTATATATCCTTAGTTATAAGACTCTGTTCAGCTAGTTTTCAATGTGTTCTCAATGATGGTTCTATAGTTTAGTTGTAATTTTGATGTGGTCCTAGGAGGAGATGAACACAGCATTTACCCACTCCACCATCTTGACTGGAAGTGCTGCCACTTTTTTTTTTTTTTTTTTAATCCTTACCTAAGAATATAAATATTTTTTCCATTGATCTTTAGAGAGAGAGAATGCAAGGGAGGGAAGGGGGAAGAAAGAGAAATACCGATGTGAGACAGACACATCAACTGGTTGCCTCCTGTACTCGCCCTGTCCAGGACTAGGGATGGAACCTGCAACCGAGGTACGTGCCCTTGACTGGGAATCAAACTCAAAGTCCAAGGGCCAGTGCCCTAACCACTAAGCAAAACTGGCCAGGACTCTGCAGACATTTTTTTTTTATGTTAATTTCGATCCAAGAATATGGTGGGGTTTTTTTCATTGATTTTTAGAGAGAGGAAGGGAGAAGAGGAAAGAGGAGATATGAGAAAGAGGGAGAGAGATGTGAGAGAGACATCAATTGGGTGCCTCCCATATGTGTCCCAATGGGGGATCAAACCCACAACCTGGATATGTGCTCTGACCAAGAATCGAACTCACGACCCTTCTGTGTACGGGGTGAAACTACAACCAACTGAGCCACGCTAGCCAAGGCTTTTTTTTTTTAATATACTTTATTGATTTTTTTTACAGAGAGGAAGGGAGAGGGATACAGAGTTAGAAACATTGATCAGCTGCCTCCTGCACAACCCCTACTGGGGATGAGCCTGCAACCAAGGTACATGCCCTTGACTGGAATCGAACCTGGACCCTTCAGTCCGCAGGCCGATGCTCTATCCACTGAGCAAAACCAGTTAGGGCAAGGCTTTTTTTTTTTTTTTAAGGGCAGCAATTACATAGTCCATTTAATGATAGACTATAATTTTTTTTAACTAATGCCCCAGTGATGGACATTCAAGTTGTTTCTTAAATTTTACTATTTTAAAAAATTCTATAATCACTATCCTTGTATGTACATGATTTTATGTGTCTTTTTTTTTTTTTAATGTATTTACTGATATTTTAGAATGAGGATAGGAGTAGGGAGAGGTAGAAACATTGATGAAAGAGAAACATCAATCAGTTGCCAGCTGAATTCCTACTACTGGGGATTGAGCCTACAACCTGGGCATGTGCCCTGATTAGGAATCGAACCAACGATCTTTTGGTGCCTGGGTTGATTGTTGTTCACTACTGACCCACACCAGCTGGGCTGTTTTTTCTTTTTAAATGTTTTTATTGAGCCCAACCAGAGTGGCTCAGTGCATGGCAATGACCTATGAACCAGTAACTGGTCATAGTTCAATTCCCTGTCAGGGCATATGCCTGGGTTGCGGGCTCGATCCCCATTGTGGGGTGTACAGGAGGCAGCCAATAGATGATACTCTCTCCTCATTAATGTTTCTGCCCTGTCTTCTCCCTTCCTCTCTGAAATCAATAAAAATATTTTTAAAAGGATAAATATAAGTGTTTTTGTTGATATTAGAGAGAGAGGAAGACAGAGGGATAGTGATAGAAACATCGAAGAGAAACATTGACTGACTGACTGCCTCCGGCACAGTCCTTTTTTGGGATCAAGCCCACAACCCAGGCATGTGCCCTGATTGGGAATCAAACTGGTTGACCACTTGGTGCATGGATCAAGTCTCAACCACTGAACCACACTGGCTTGGTTGATGTTATGTCTTTAGCTGGATTTTTAAATTCTTCATGGCATCTGAGATTTGACCACCTATTAAAGTTCTTTAAGTTTTTTAAGTTTTTATTTAAAAATATATTTTTTATTTTTAGAGAGAGATAAAGGGAGAAGGAAAAAGAGAAACATCTATGAGAGAGTGAAATACTGATCAGCTTCCTCCTGCCCTCCCCCTACCAGGGATTGAACCTGAAATACAGGCATGTACCCTGACTGTGAATCAAACCGTCAATCTTTTGGTGCACAGCTCTGGACAACCACACTGTCCAGAGCTATTATAGTTCTTTAAACGCTTTCCTGACAGGTTATTCCATATAAAGGAAATAGTAGTATGATTGCATTGCATAATACAGTGTACAGAGCACCTTGGTTATTTAATCCCTATGAAACACAGCAGGTATTATTTCCATTTCTCAGATGAGAAAGCTTTTCAGACCATAAAGGCAGGAATTATTGGTGTTTATACTACATGATGCCTTCAGTGCTTAAATATTTAAATGTGCTCCATTAGCTGCCCGACTTGTAGTACCCATTGCACAAGTGTCACTGCCTTAGATTATTTTGCTTGGACTTTTTGCCAACTGAGCTAAATAGACTCCATACCCCCACTCACCAAAATACTCGTGTATCTCTGAATTATCCATGACAAGGACTCTGACCATATATGTGCATACCCAATAGTTTGAATATGGAAGCTAAAAATTACAGGATAAAATATAACCCAAACTAAAGTACAGGTCTTTGGATTGTCATCTTAGTGTGACGTTTGTAGAGATTTGACTTGAGATCCTCAAGATAGCATAGTTTGTAAAGGAATAACTTGATATCTGGTAGGTCAGTAGGTTCATGCTCCATCAGCTAACACCAAAGAAATAGAGGAGGAAATCTTTCAAAACCTGAGATAGACACCTCTGATCCTAAGAGAAGTCTTCGTTTGAAGAGTCTTTTATCCATCAGATTATCTAACAGGTTGCTACCCCTCAATGGGCATAAATTATGCCAAATCTATTTTCAAGAATCTAATGTTGAAGAGTGCTTCAGGGCTCAATCCCTGCACTAGTGAATAAATTGATACTTCCAGCATGACTTACTGAAT
The DNA here is from genome assembly GCF_951640355.1 of Cnephaeus nilssonii. Taxonomy (NCBI): domain Eukaryota; kingdom Metazoa; phylum Chordata; class Mammalia; order Chiroptera; family Vespertilionidae; genus Cnephaeus; species Cnephaeus nilssonii. The sequence goes on from NC_137086.1 coordinate 41,728,661, forward strand.
TCCAGGCTTGTATATGCACCTAGATTATTAGGCACCTCAAATTTAAAATTAACTGAACTCTCATTTCCCTGCCCAGCCTTCCTTGAGACTGGCACAGAGTAAAGCAGTCAATATCTGTTGATTTGTGTGACCTTTTTTCACTTGGCCACTTCCCTTCATTTTTATGTTAACCTTCACTTACCTAAGTAATAGACACATTTTCTTTTTGTTAATCCTTACCTGAGGATATTTTTCAATTGATTTTTATAAAGAGTGGAAGGGAGAGGGAGAGACAAAGAGAAACACCAGTGTAAGAGAGACATTGATTGGTTGCCTCCTGCACGCACTCAAACCAGGGCAGGGAACCTGCAACTGATGTACCCTTGACTGGAATTGAACCCAGGACCATAAAACATTACAAAGGTAAATCCCATCCTGGTCCTATTGCCCTTTCTTTGCACTGTATCTTTCTAGACCTTTATCTATGCATGCATGCATGTAACAGAGTTAGAGGTGGAAATGAGGAAAATACATTGGGATTTTTCAAATGCAAATAATATGCTGTAGGGATCATTTTACAACTAAATATTTTTTCATTTATTTTTTATTGTTGACAGTACAGTAAAACCTCAATCTAACAGACTAATAATTCAGGCAAGAAGGTATCTGTTAGTTCGTTTTATAATAAAGTAGTTTTCCAAATATATATTTGTAAAACATTAATTAGCTTACCTATTTTTACTTTATGTAAACACATTTGTGTAATTAAAATTAAGTTTGTATGAAAAGTTTAATTTCACGGTAAAGTTTTATATATGTATTGCAGTAATTTTAAATTTATATTGAATAGATCTAGTAAATGCATGCATTCACCAGTCACCAGGAGTAAATAAATGCACATAACTGGGGTGTGGCTTAATGCACGTTAGAACATCAGTTAAATATGTATCATATAGATGTACGTATGTAATATTTATGTTGGCAAAATTACTAGTGTTTATTCCAACATATAGCCTATTCCCTAAAATTTGTTAAAAATAACAATGAACCCAGCTGGCATGGCTCAGTGGTTGAGAGTTAACCTATGAACCAGGAGGTTACAATTTGATTCCAGTCAGGGCATATGCCCAGGTTGCAGGCTCAATCCCCATTGTGGGTCGTGCAGGAGGCAACTGATCAATGATTCTATCTCATCAATGTTTCTATCTCTCCTCCTTTCCGCTCTGAAATGAATAAAAATATTTTTCTTGCCCTGGCCGGTTTGGCTCGGGGGATAGAGTGGCCTGAGGACTGAAGGGTCCTGGGTTTGATTCTGGTAAAGGGCACCTGCCTGGGTTGCGGGCTCGGTCCCCAGTGGGGGGTGTGCAGGAGGCAGCCAACGAATGGTTCTCTCTCATCATGGATGTTTCTATCTCTCTTCCTCTGAAATCAATAAAAATATATTTAAGAAATTAAAAAAGAAAAGAAACAAAATTAAATATTTTTTCCTTTAAAAAATAAATTGAAAAAAATACCTTCAGACAAAGATTACCAAAAAAAAATAAAAACTGACAGTGAGTTAATAACAGAAGAATCCGGTAATTTAATTTTAAGCAGATCTTGGTTAACAGGCATTTTAAAATTAATTTAATTTTCACATATGACATATGGACCAGAAATTTTGTCCATTAAATTGAAGTCCATTAAATCCAGGTTCACAAAATTAAGGGGATGGCTGGAAACGTAGCAAGCCAAAATTAAATGAACAATGGTAGTCACTAGCTTTTTTAGCAAGTGTTTAGCAGCCAACATTTTATTGAATTTCAAGCCTTTGAATACTATTACCATCGTTACTGAACAATTTGTGACATCACATGCAAAAATAGGGTTACCAAAACTCACTGTGGGTATCTAAATTTGAGTTCATTAAAATAAAATTTACTTTCTCAGTCACAGTAAGCACATTGCAAGTGCTTAGGAATCACACATAACCACTGGCTACCATATGGGACAGTGCAGATAGAATATGCCCATCATTGCAGAAAGCCCTATCAAATAGATTTGGTCTAGAATATCGGACTGTCTATTAAAACTATGTCAAAGGTTTTATTCCCTTAAAGGTGAACCCATGTAAAGAACAGTAAAGAGAATAGAGCCAGAGTACAAATTAGGTGATGATTTGCCAATCACCTAAAATGATATATGGAGTCATATTTCAAGCAATGTGGATCTAATCGCTTGGTGGCCTTTAAAAAAAAAAAGGCATAATACAGTTCTCTCCCCAACCAGAGCCTGAAATTCTTCCCAAGGTTCAGGGTACAGGTGTAAAAAAGCCAAGTCTCCCAACAACAATCACTGTTAACTAGTGGTCAGACTACATCTAATTAGGGGAAAGTTACTGACTCAATAGCAGGCATCCATATGGAATGGTAAAGTAGGATACTTTTGTAAAGGATTATCTGAAACAGGACTGCAAAGGTAAAACAATTTAACCAAGGCTAGAGATAGTACGTTTGCAGAGAATCACAGATGGTTCATGTTGGTTCTTACATAAGGTACACACAATTTAAATACAGTTTGGTTTTACTGAGGAAATCTGGTTGGTTGGGGAAGAAACACACAAATATGATCACAAGTGTTGACCTCCCCACTCAAATTCTATCTCAATGGCCTTAGAATGAGAGAACTTCAAACCATGGATTGGAAATATACAGGATTTTCCTTCCAGGTACAATGCTGAAGATCTACAGTGCTGGATAATGTACAATACATCCTAAGAGAGGGCGACTTGATGAGTAAATAGGAAAGCCCTAGCAGAATCATTTTCTATCCCACATCTTAAAGGGGAGGAGCCATTTATTGCCTGAGATTGATCCCCTTTATAGAATTTAATCCTTTGTTTTTTTCCTTTTTATTCTTTACTTTTTTCCTTGATTCTGACTCATTCACACCAATATTTAATTGGGTATAAGATTCTCCCATCTTTGCAAAACAGTCAGTGACACATTTACCTCTACCCATTATATGATTTGTCCAACATCACCAAACTCCAAAGGGTTCTCCAAATTGTCTTCACTTCAAAAGCCATTCACAACTCAACTTCACTAAAACTTCCTGAGTCAACAATGACTTTTTCTGCAAACTATTACAGTCTCCATGTGTTTGGATTTTTTATCACTTCTTTTAACTAACATTTAAAATTACCACTTTGTTCTCCTTTAAAAAGCAGCCTTCTCTTAAACTTCTCTGATATCACACTCACCCCGTTTTCCTCCTGTTTTTTTCTGGCCATTCCTTAGTCTTTGTGGGTTCTTCCTCTGGCTATCTCCAGACCCTTTTCCTGAGCTTGCACCAGGTGGGTGACTTCATGCACTCTCTGGGCTTCAATTGAACATCTGTATTCCTACTTCTGTGGTTCCAGCATAGATCTTTCTTCTGAGTTCCAGAAATACATCTAGTTGGCATCTCCTCTTGGGTGTTCAAGATGGCACCTCAGATTACCTTGTCTTGATCTGAAGGTATCTTCTTTCCCCAGATTTGATCCTACATGCCTTATCTTAGCAAATGATGCTACCATCTACCTGGTTCCACAAACCTGAAACCTGGATGTCTGTCTTTCTTGAATCTTCTAATTCCCTCATCCTCATCCTCTGCATCTAAACATCACCAGGTTATTCTAGTTTCACCAACAGTTTATCAAGTTTAAGCACGTTCCACCATACCTACTGACAGCATTCTACTACCCGCCACTGTAGTTTCCGATCTAGATTATTGTACCAGCCTCCTATTATATTCCCCTGAGTGAAGCCCCTACATTATTCAAGTGTTTTCTGAATAAACTCAATCTTATTCCCTCTCATCGTTTGTCTTAGGATAGCTGCCATAGTTTACAAGTCTATTCTAGCCCTGTCTTTAGATGTCAACTCCTTGTTCCCCAAGTGGCTTGCATACTTTCAGTTCTCTGCATAGCCCATGCTTATTCTTGCATTTGTAACCTTGACAACCTCTTCCATCTTTTACCACAACAAGCATCACCCCATTTCACCTAGCTAATTTGTACTCATCCTTAAGGTCTTGTTTGGACATCCTTTCATTCTGGAAACTTCTCTTGACAACTCTTCCCCCCTCAAAACCAGTTAGGTACCAGTATTATGTGCCCTCATAATGTTCTTCCCCATCAATGCACATTCACACTGTTTATTAGTTTGTATCTTTCAGTGGCCAGCAGTGTACTCAAGAGCAGGCATGCCTTTTCACTATTAATCCTCTGGTACCCAGGTTTGCATTAAATGTTCGTGTGAATCATTGTATTGCTCGTGCCTGTTTATTTTCTTATGTTTTGACATCTGGGGCCTTGGGAGAGTGCCTTTCAATTGGCAGCCTATATCCTCCAACCACCTTCTTTACCAAACTTTCACAAGCCAGGCAACATTCCTCTGCCCTAATGACTCCAGGGCCAGGTACCAAACAACCTTGCACAGCCCCTACATCCACAAACCAGCTGAAATGATTAATTCGCCAATCACAAATTAACCCGCTTACCCTGCATCTCCCATTCCTTCCTGCAAAAATCAAAATCATGTCTCTTATCCATGCTTTCCCCTCGCTTCTGCCTCCTGACCCACCCTGGTGCTTCCCGGTGTGGACTTAAAAACTGCTTGTGAATGCAGTTTAGAATTGATTTGATAGGAAAAATCTTGTTCATTTAACAAGAACTGCCAAGATAAGTGGTTGTCTTGGGGGAATGAAAACTGTGTTTGGATGGTGGGTATGGGGGTTTTTCCAGATTTATATAACATCAACTAGCACACCTTAATGCCCACCGTGAAACAAAAGCCTCGGCGAAAATGGAGCTGAAGGAGCGGAAGTAACAACTTGGTCCTCATCGGCATTTCCCGCTCCGGTGGGCCCCTGGAGTCTGGGCTGGCTTTGCGCAGCCGCACTTCGCTAGACGCGGAACCCTTGTGAGTGGTTTCAACGTTTTCCAGTCGGCAGTGAAAGCACACTTCCGGTCCTCACGGAAGTTGTTGCACAGTCGTTTCCGAGGCGGTGTGAGGTAGAGGAGCGCTCCAAATGGGTCGTAGCCGCTCCCGATCTCCGCGGAGGGGTGAGTTTAGAAGCAGTTTGGAGGGTCTGGGGCTCGGTTAGAGGCGCTTCCTATCCCCCCTTATTTTCTATGCGAGGGCAGCCGAAAGGCAGGCTCTTTACTCCTGAGAAGGAGACAAGCGGGGTGTCTGTGTGGATGGGGGAACGAAGAACTCCGCCCTTCGGTTCCAAAGTAGGTTTTTTTCTCCTTCTAAATTGGCGTTTCGCTCATTATCAGCCTCCAATAGTAACTTTTGTAATTCTTGTACCTGGTAATTTAGAATCAGACCACGATTTTTTCACTTAATTTCTGGGTGACCGTGTGTAAGTCATCCAACCTTTGAGTCCGAATTCCCATAATTAGACATTGGGGGTAATATTACCTAGCTTTAAAAACTGATGGGAGAATTAATGGCACATTCCATAACACTCAGCATGTTATACTGCCTGTGTCTTAAATGCTCCATGTAGTTTCTCCAGTTTATTATAATAGGGAATCTTGTGTCCTGGGAGCTCACCTCCTAAGGTCTCCTGATCCCCACCCCCGTAAGTGAGGCAGTGCTGTGTACTCTGACTTAGATCCTCGGTTCTGCCCCTGATTGGTTTTTACCACCTTCTACTTGTCAAGAGGTGATTTTCTTAAAAGTTAAATGAGGCCGGGATCCACATATGGCTATTGAGGATCCCAGTCAGAATAAAGATGTGCCCAGTCAGGATTAAGACGTGCTGTTTAATTGTAGATACACCGGGCTGCCTTGATTTAGTACGGAAAAAGTAACATAATCTCAATACTTTTTTATATTGAGTACTTTTTGAAATGATAATAGTTTGGAAGTATATATATTTAGTCAAATAATATTCTGTTAAAATTTATTTCACCTGCTTTTTATTTTTTTAATGTGACTACTAGAAATGGCTTGCATTATATTCCTATTAGACAATCCAGCTCTAAATATTTGAGATAATTTTTGGCTTTGCAATTTTGTTCCTTGTGTTAGAACGTAGGCGGTCCCGGTCCACTTCGCGAGAGAGAGAACGCAGGCGCCGGGAAAGGTCTCGGTCCAGGGAGAGAGATCGGAGACGGAGCCGCTCTCGATCCCCGCACAGAAGACGCTCCAGGTAAGTGGGGATCATAAGCAGAGGTTTTACCACAAGTCCCAAAGAAACTAGTTGTTGCCCTTTACTTTATTTTTATCACTTATAAGGCCATTTACAACAAGCATGTCAAACTCAAAGGCTAACACGGGCCAAATAAACAAGGTTTAAGTTTATGGGGTGCGTGCAAAAAAACAAAAGCTTCAATTTTAATAGAAATGTAGGTTTATTTTGATAGAGATATGCTGAATACAAAGGGCTGAAATAAATGAGTAATCGTTAACAAAAAAGTTTGACATGCTTGATTTACAATGCCAAGAAATGGGAGACTTTAGCCCATCTTATTCTAAACCTAACATTTCCATGGGTGAATGGGGTTAATAAGTCTCTACTCCTAGAGTTGCATTTAGGAGTAAATGAGAAATAATACCAGAAAAGCACTTAACATGATGCTTGGCAAGAATAAGAAATAAGTGTTTGTTTTGTTTTTATTGACTTTTTGGTGATAAAGATTTATTCAAGTATACAATAAAAAATGTGAGATCTTGGAAGTACCTTAGAATGGACTCGTGATTTCCTATTAAGCATCTATTGCTGTTTAAGTCAACTTTTTGTGTGTTTATGTGCAATTGTTAGAAACTGTTTAGTTACATTTTTCTGCCTTGCAGATCATTTTTTAGCCCTAGCTATACTGAGCAAGACTGTATTTTTGTTTGTTTGTTTTTTGTTAACAATTGGGCTAGGCAGAACCTTCTAACTTACTCTTCTATAGGAAATGGGCTCGTGGTTCTCTGCAGCCTGGCTTTTGTTCAGCCTTTACCTTTCAGGCACTCATGCATGTCTGTGCTGATTGACACAGTGGCCAGGTATGTCTGTTTCTGACATGTTTACTTATTATATATTAGATCCCCAAGACGACATAGATCCACATCTCCTTCTCCTTCTCGACTGAAAGAAAGAAGAGATGAGGAAAAGAAAGAAACAAAGAGCAAAGAACGTCAGATAACTGGTAATGTTATTAGTTAAATAACTGTAGGAAGAGTGCAGCCTTGTTTAGATAACTTCAGGCATGGTAACATTATAAAAGTATAATTTTTGACCATTAAGATATATTAAGTTGTTTACAATATTCATTGCGTATGGATTGAGATTTTGTTTTAATTGTACCTTAGTGAGTTCCTGGTTCTCTTGGTGCTCTTGATATTGGAAGGACAATTAAAAATGTGAGCATCTTTTATTTTGGAAGCACCTTCAAAACAAGTGTCATGTCTGATATTAAAGGTGGTCCTGCCTAAAGGCTTCAACATGTCCTTTTAAGCAGTTTCTTCTGTTGGAAGGTGACAAGCACATTCCTTCCTTGCACCTCAAGTTACATTTTGCTTGCACAGTTCACCATAGCTAAGATTTGGAAACAGCCTAAGTGCCCATCAGCAGATGAGTGGATTAGAAATCAGTGGTACATCTACACAACGGAATACCACGCTGCTGTAAAAAAGAAGGAATTCTTACCATTTGCAACATCATGGATGGAACTGGAGAGCATTATGCTAAGTGAAATAAGCCAGTCAGAGAAAGATAAATATCACATGATCTCACTCATTTGTGGAATATAATGAACAACATAAACTGATGAACAAAATTAAAACCAGAGTCATAGAACCATCAAACAGACTGTCCAACCTATGAGGGAAGGCGGGGGGTAAAGGGGTAAGAGATCAACCAAAGGACTTATATGCATACATGTGAGCATAACCAGTGGACACAGACAGTAGGGAGATGAGGGCATGTGCTGGGGGTTGGGGTGGCCGGGGAGAGGATACTGGGGGGAAAAGGAGACTTACGTGATACTTTAAATAATAAAGAATTTTTTTTAAAAAGTTACATTACAAATTGAAGAGGAATTTTTTTCATTAGACTTAAGTCTTTTGTGTGTGTGTATATGTGTGTGTGTGTGTGTGTGTGTGTGTGTGTATGTGTATATATATATATACATATATATATATATATATATATATATATATGTAACAATTTATTTCAGAGAAGATGGGAGAGGGAGAGAAAGACACATCAATGATGAAAAAGCATTGATCAGCTGCGTCCTGCACACCCCCAATGGGGATTGAGCCCAAAACCGGGGCATGTGCCCTGACCGGGAATCAAACCATGTGTTTGATTCCCGGTCAGGGCACATGCCCCTAGGAAGGCCCGTGGTAGGCAAACTGTGGCTCGAGAGCCACATGCGGCTCTTTGGCCCCTTGAGTGTGGCTCTTCCACAAAATACCACGGCCTGGGAGAGTCTATTTTGAAGAAGTGGCATTAGAAGTTTAAGTTTAAAAAATTTGGCTCTCAAAAGAAATTTCAATTGTACTGTTGATATTTGGCTCTGTTGACTAATGAGTTTGCCGACCACTGTCCTAGTTCATAGTTGACGCTCAACCACTAAGCCACACCAGCTGGGCTAGACTTAACTCTTTAGCTGATTGTTTTGTATGTTTTTTGCTGGTAAGGTGGAGTGACTGTTAATCTAGTGCCACCTTTGCTTTAATATATATAAAATAATAGAGTTTTTAAAAATTTTCACTTATTTTTGCAGAGGAAGACTTAGAGGGCAAAACAGAAGAAGAAATAGAAATGATGAAGATAATGGGATTTGCCTCCTTTGACTCAACAAAAGTAAGTAAAACTTGAAGCCAGTTAAGCAGTTTGATTTGAATTAATCCATTATGACTGTCCCATTTTTTTCATATTTTTTTACTGTTGACAATGTAATTGCTTCCATTGATACAAGTTTATTCAGTTAAAAGATAATAACTGGCTGTGTGAAGGGGTTTGAGAGTACAGAGAAGGAAGCAATGAGGTGCCTTTGGAATCCAGGGAGTATTCGCCTGGGATGATGTCCAGTTAGATCTTAAAGGGCCAGTACAAAGAAGAGGAAGATCAATTTAAGTAGAAGGAGGAGTTCATGAAAATGCCATGTAGACAGGAAGTAGCATAGTGTATTATGGGAATTTCAAATTCAGTGACTGTTAAAAAGATGCTGATGGGCCAGTGACTACACTGAGGCTGGAAATAGAGGTAGGAAGCAAATCATAACGGACTTTTGCTGCCCTTTGCCATGCTGAGGAATTTAGAGTTGGTTCTTTTTTTTTTTTAATATATTTTTTATTATTGATAGTATTACAGGTATCTCCAATTTTCCCTTTCATCCCCCCTCCCTCCTATCCTCCCAAGAGATGATTCTTTAGGTGGTGAGAGAAAGCAAAGATTTTTAAGAAAATGAGTGATAGGATTTATATGTGTTTTAGACAGATGACCTAGGGCAGCCTTGGAGCACAGATGGGATGCATTTACTAGACGTACCGATTAATAATGCAGATATTTTTTCAATAGATGGAGTTACACATATGTTGATATGTATTCAATTTTATATGTATGCTGTTTTGTATTAACACGCTTCAAAACTTCACATGTTCAATTTTCTGAAGGTGTTAACATCATAGATATTTTTACGCTTAAAAATGTTGAATTTTGTGCCAAAAAAAGAGCATTTGCGGGAAGTTTTAATTCATTATTTTGAAGAAAAGTGCTGCTGAAAGTTATTGTGTACTTTGGGAAACTTATGGTGAACATGCTCCATCTCAAGATATTTGTGAATGCTGGTTTAAATGCTTTAAAAGTGATGATTTCTATGTGAAAGACAACATCCAGGTCAACCAAAAAAGTTTGAAGACCAACAATTACAAGCATTAGTGGATGAAGATGCATGTCAAATTCAAAAACAACTTGCAGAAAGATTAAATGTTGCTCAGCAAACAATTTCCGATTGTTTACAAGCAATAGGAAAGATTTTAAAGGAAAGAAAATGGATGACACATCAACTGAACGAAAGACAAATGGAAAACCGAAAAGTCATCAGTGAAATGTTGCTTCAACGTCACAAAAGAAAGTCTTTTTTGCATCGAAGTGTGACTGGCAATGAAAAGTGGATTTATTCTGAGAATCCCAAATGCACAAAATCATGGATTGATCCAGGTCAACCATCAACGTCGACTGCAAGGCCAAATCGTTTCGGAAAGAAGACAATGCTCTGCGTTTGGTGGGATCAGGAAGGTGTGGTATATTATGAGCTTCTAAAACCAGGTGAAACCGTTAATACTGATCGCTACCGACAACAAATAATCAATTTGAACCATGTTTTGATAGTAAAACGGCCAGAATGGGCCAGAAGATATGGCAAAGTAATTTTATTTCATGATGACACACCATCACACACTTCAAAACCAGTTAAAGACACGTTAAAAGATATTGCCTGGGAAGTATTAACCTCCCCCCATCCCCGCCGTATTCACCAGACCTTGCTCCTTCAGATTACCACTTGTTCCGATCGATGGCACATGCACTTTCTGAGCAGCACTTCAAAACGTACAAAGAAGTGGAAAATTGGGTCTCTGAATGGTTTGCCTCAAAACAAGAAAAGTTCTATTGGGACGGTATCCACAAATTACCTGAAAGATGGGGGAAATGTGTAGCTAGCAATGGACATTACTTTGAATAAGCACTTTTGATGTTTCTCTTGAAATTACTGTGTTTTCTTTGATTACAAAATCCGCATTATTAACTGGTACACCTGAAGATTGGAGGCAGGGAGAACTGCTGAGTCATGCAAGTGAAAGATGATGAAGACATGAACTGAGAGGATCTGGAATATTGAGAACCATTCAGGTGGTAGTGGGAGTGATCAGTCAGTGATGATTGAGGTGACAGGCTGAAAGACTGGGTGGTAGGGTTAACCAAGAAAGGATTATGGGAAGAGGAAGTGCTGTGAAACAGAAGAAGAAAATTCAGCTGCTGGATAAAGATGACATTGGGTAGCTGCACACATATCTCATAGCTCAGAGAGGGGTGGTTTGGAGATTCTTTCCAGTATGTGTAACCATCATACTGGAAAAAATAAGGGGAAGGGGAAGGAAAAATGGAGGGATTGTGGAGATGGAGGTAAAGTCAGGTTATAGGTAGGGAGAGGGGAGAGAGTAGGAAGAGGTAGGCAGACAGAGGTAAAGAAAGGGGAAAGGGAGTTGGAGGGGAATGGACGGGAGAAGGGGGATGGAGGGAACTAGTAAGGATATACAGAGAAAGAGTTTGTGGAAAGAGAATGTTTTTTAAGAACTTCATTTTCTAGAATTTTTTTTTTAATTTCTTTATTGATTAAGGTATCACATATTTGTCCTCGTCCCCCCATTCCCATCCCACACCCCTCCCCACACATCATTTTCTAGAATTTTAAGTCTTTTTAGTTTTGTAAATGGAATTTGAGATTTTTTTGAGAAAATCCATTTCCCCTCATCTTGTATTCCATTGAGTTGTGAAAGGAGTGGGATAATTTCAGATGCTTTAAAGTTTCTAATTGATGTGATTGTGTGGGGCTAAATATTCTTTTTCCTCCCACATACTCTTTTAGGATGACAATGTATAAACTAAGAGGAGTACTGTTTTGAAGTGAAAAAATTAAGAATGAGCTTTTATTCTCACAAATGGTTTTGTGAACCCCATTTTGGAATTTAATGCAGTTTATCAGTTTATTTTCCTTTAATATTGTTTTCCAAAGTATTTTTATAACTAAAATGATTAATATATATGTAGGGTGAATAAAAATATCTTCAAAGTAAAGCAACTATATTTTTATTGTTTTTAGAAGAATATAGAGGGAACTTATCAGAATTATTTTCTTTATTGGGGGCTAGAGGGTTATCCCCAGTATTCTTTGAAATTCATGAGAATCATATGTGAAGATGAAGTCTCACTTAGATTTTAAATATAGTCTGCTGAAGATGCTTGTTTCTAAAGGAAAAATTAGGTGAATATAAGTCCCATGAAAATTATGGAGTACCACCAGAAGAAGTAATATCAGTTGTTTTTTAATGACATCTACAAGAGTGTTATTTTAGTTTGTATGCAGTTAGCTTCAGTTATAGCTCACTTGTGCTGTTCAGTAATGTGCTTATTGTGATATCATATTGATCTATGAGACCTTTTCATATGCCAATGTAGCCCTTCCATTTTAACATTTTGGAAAAATTCAAAGTTTGGTTATATTTATTAATGGATAATTTTCTATTCCAGCATGTAAATGAAAATAGGGCTATTAATATATAACTCTGCAAATAATTTTCAAAAATCATTAAGCCTTTAGGAATTGAACTTAGTAAAAAGGTTAGCATTATTTTCTTTTTTCCAAGCCAGTGTGTGCAAGTCATTCCTACCTCCTGTTCTTGGGAGATCAAAATCCTGCACCTCAAGTAATTTTACCCATTATTCTTCCCTTCCCCAAAATGTAGTGAAAATAGGAAAAATAAGATCAAATATATTTATTTTAGCTCCACTTTAAATATGTACCTCATTTGTATATGCCTTTAGGCCAGTGAGTAAGAATCCTTTTTTTGCCCTAACACAGACAAGATAGGGCACACTCCCATGAGTAATAATGAGGAAAAGTGGGGATTGAGGGTCATGTGTGTGTGTGAGAGAGAGAGAGAGAGAGAGAGAGCGCGAGAGCGCGCAAGTGAGTGCTAACTGATGGTGTTCATACATCTAACAATTATTTTCTGAGCACCTGGAAGTGCAGTGGCCTAGGGTGTGAGTATGCAAAGGTGACTTACAGGCATATCCCTCCCTCAAGAAACTTGCAGTCTCATAGGGGAAATGACATCAAGTGTATACATCATGATAATGCAGGTTGGAACATGGAGGGTATCGGTGCTCCTGGATCATTTGAATTGAGCCTTGAACAATGTATAAGCTCCACATAGTTGAAGATTGAATGGGAGTTGGGATGGTAATTCAGGCATGAGGAACAGCAAGTGGTGAGTTAACTTGGCTGAATCAAAAGACCCATAAAGGAATTAATGAAAAAGAGGGTAGATGCCACATGAGAAAAGGCCAAGGTACAAGTGACACTCAACATTAGCATATGTTATTCTGTATTCTGATTTCTGATTTTAAAACCCAAATTGCAAGGCCTGTGTAAGAAATGGGATTTAGATGAATAGTGACTGATCCAGCCATAATTTGAAAATGTGAATTTTTCTAGAGAAAATACCCTTAACTTATATATGGTTTCAAAGAATTCTTTGACCAAAAGAGGTTAGGATCTGCTACACTATTTCCCTTCCTGCCTTGCCCGTAATACATAAACCAGGAATGTTTCTTGATTTGAATATTGTATTATTTGCTTATGTGTGACTATAAAAAGGTGAACAGAAGTGTAATACTTGGGAGCTCATGAGATGTCATCAGGATCTGAAAATTCTTTTTCTCATTAGCCTACCTCATTCTTAGATGGATCTTGCCATGTAAGTCTGTCTATAGGATGCAATTCTTTTGATCAAGGCATTTAATGTATCCTTCCTGTTTTTATAATTTGTATATTGCTTTTCTCCAGGGAAAAAAGTTGGATGGTTCTGTAAATGCCTATGCCATAAATGTGTCTCAGAAGAGGAAGTACAGGTATGCATTACCCCCATTATTATGTTTAAACCAATGATATAAACTATGTGCTTGGGAAAGAATTTATTATAGGATAATTATTTGTAGGAAATGTAGCAATCTTCCATACAGCCCCTTGTTTTAATCTTCCTTACTTATATTCTGGTGTGTGAATTTCTGATTTACATGTGAACTAATTATTATAGAGAATGGTAGTTGACTTAAATATTTTACAACTGTATAAATAGTTCTTCAGAACATTTTTTTAAGTCTTTTGACTTTAATTTCATTATAATTATAGATTTAAAAAATAGATCACTCCTGAATTACTCACTTGGATTGGTTATGTAAGGATTTCAACTGTAAATATATTAAGTACACACATTTTTTTTTTTTAAGTACACACATTTTATTAATAGCACGGGACAATTTATACTTGAAATCTTACTGAATACCTAATGAGTTGAAAAGTCAAGAAGACATCTTCAAACATTGCTTTTCTCTCTACCTTTATCACTGATAAAAGACTAATATTCCAATTAATTTAGAATATGAATAATGTGATTTGAGAATGCTGGTGAGTTAAGGAACCAGAATCATCATTGACATTCCTTTGTAAAGTTAGCTTCAAATAAGGTGTTATAGAGAAAACCAGTACCTGTTTTGAACTCTGCTCTATATCCTTTAACTAGGTGTTTGGTGTTACCTAAAATAAATAAATTGATTTTTTTAAGTCTGTGGGATCTTCTCAAATTATTTTGAAAGTAGATTTCCATACTTCTATTTGGATTTCACAGAAATCTATAATGCTGTTGCTTATTTTGAAGGTGAAGTAATCTTTTCTTACTGTACATTAAATAATCTTGAATACTTCTTATTCTATATTTGACATCTTAAAGGTTATTTATAGGTGCAATCTCTGAAGCATGTGATTTTTTATAAAGAGAGAGAGGAAAGGGGAAAAAGAGAAAGAAACATCAATTTGTTGTTGCACTTATTCCTTGATTAATTGATTCTTGTATATGCCCTGATTGGGGATAGAACTTGCAACCTTGGTATATTGGGACGATGCTCTAAACAACTAAGCAACCTGACCAGGACCATGAATATTTTTTTGCAAGAGGAGTCCAGAATTTTTTTTTTAATGAACATTGAATTTTTTCTTCTTGTCATAGGCAGTACATGAATCGCAAAGGTGGATTCAACAGACCTTTGGATTTCATTGCGTGAGAATTGAAATGTTGAAGAATGATTTTTCCCCCCCTCATCATGATCAGAAGAGTGGATTTTGTATTTTGTATTTCATATGCATCAAAACAGGCCAGGATCACAGCCCTTCCTCCTTGTAAAGTAAGAAAATTTTATCTTTGATGTGTGCAGTTCACATACCCTGCCTCAAAAGAAGAAATGTTAAATATTACATTTTTTTCTTTTAGGAAGTATCATTTGGGGCAATCATCAACCCCATTTTTTGTCTTATTCCTGTGGAAGCTGTATATGTTTTCTTCTTGGATGCTCGTTAGGATTTTTTAAAACACATAAAAGTAATTTGGATGTAAGTGTCTCAAATAAAGCAATTATTTCTACCTCTCTGTATTTGCTAAATATTTTATTAATGTATAAAATATCTCCCTGTACATTTTATTTTTTCATGCATAGATTTAGATATGATTCTTAGTAGTTAAAAAATTAAAAGAATGAAAAAGTATAACTGAATTTTTGTATCTTCTGAGGGTTTTTTTCCTCAGTACCACTTACTACTTTCCCCCCATTTTTAAAAGCAATACATGCTTATTATTTTAAAAAAAAAGAAAAACAAAAAAAACCTTGGGAAAACCAAACAGTAAAAGAAAAGCCAAAATCCCCTGTAACCTACCCCCAGAAACAATGTTAATATTTTGGTGTATATCTCTCCAGGATCCTATGGGTGTATATTTTCTACTCCCAACTATGAGATCAGAATGCAGTTCTCTTTTGCGAATTCTTTTTCGCCCATGTGCTGTGAATATCTTTTTAATATTCTTACATATTCTTTGGAAACTTAGCTTTTAGGAGGTACTTGGCTGTACCATAATTTTTATTAACTAATCATTTACTTGGTGAACATTGACTTCCCTCCCATGATTTGCTGTGAGTAGTATCCCTGTCACATATATCCTTTTGAACTTGTTGCATTATTTCCTCAGGTTCGGTTTTTAAAGGTGTGTGTGTGTGTGTGTGTGTGTGTGTGTGTGCGCGCGCGCGCGCGCGCGCGCGCGCACGTGCGCGCTCGCATGTTTTAAGGGTTTTGATACATATATATGGCTAGAAAGATAACAGTGGACTGGGACCAGTAAAGTATGAGCATTCCCATTTCATACAAATGTACTAATATTGGGTGTAATAATTTATTTAAAGTTTCCAATCTGATGAGTAAAGTATTGGTATTTGCTTTTAATCTATTTAATTTCTAGGGAGGAGGAACATTTTAAAAACATGTTAGCCATATATATTCCTTTGTAAAATGCTAATTCTAAATCTTGGTTCCATTTGTGTTTTGGAAAGTTTTCTTTTTCTTACTTGAAGGAAGCTCTTTTTATATTGAAGATAATAAACATTACCCATTCTGTTTCACATCTCATTGGTATTTGAGCTCCGTAGTTAGATTTTAAATTTAGGTTCTTTGTTTTTGAGTACAAACACATGGAACACAATTTGGATAGCACAAAGGATATAAAGTGATAAGCTAATTGTGTATCTTTTCAGAGATATACGCAAATACATATTCAAATATAAGCAAACTGCACAACAAGCCTTTTTTTCACTTACTTGTAAATCTTAAGATTATTTCTTATCAGCACATGTAATATTGCCTCTTTTTTTTTTTAATCATCAAGTATGGTTTATTTCAGAATGTTGTTTGTAACCTATTACTATTTTTTATAGTTCTTTTTTTTTTTAATATATTTTATTGATTTTTTACAGAGAGGAAGAGAGAGGGATAGAGAGTTAGAAACATCGATGAGAGAGAAACATCGATCAGCTGCCTCTTGCACACCCCCTACTGGAGATGTGCCCGCAACCAAGGTACATGCCCCTGACCGGAATTGAACCTGGGACCCTTGAGTCCGCAGGCCGACGCTCTATCCACTGAGCCAAACCGGTTTCGGCTATTATAGTTCTTTAAAAGCTTTCCTGGCAGGTCATTCCACAGAAAGAAAAGAGTAGTAACCTACTAGTAAACGAGGCTAGTACTCCCGGATTGTCTTATCTTTTCATCTCTCTCTTCCTCTCTCTCCCCCTCTCTCTCTGTCCCTCTCTCTCTCTCATTGAATTTATTGGGGAGATACTGGTTAATAAAACCATATGGGTTTTAAAATAAAATAAGGAATGAATAAATAAATAGAAAAGTAGTAGAATGACTGCATTGAATAATAGTGTGCAGAGAGCACCTTGGTTCATTTAATCCCCATGAAACACAGCAGGCATTATTATCTCTGTTTCCCAGATGGGAAAGCTGAGGCTTTTCAGACCAAAAAGGCAGAAATAATTGGTGTTTATACTACAGGTTGCCTTCAGTCCTTAAATATTTGAATGTGCTACATTAGCTGCACAACTTGTAGTGCCCATTGCATGAGTGTCACTGCCTTAGTCAGATTATTTTGCTTGGACTTTTTGCAAGCTGAGCTAAATAGACTCCTAAACCCCCACTCACCAAAACTTGTGTGTCTGTAAATTATCCAGAACAAGGACTGTCTGACCATGTATGTGCACACCCAATTGTTTGAATAGGGAAGCTAAAAATTCTGAGATAAAATAATATAACCCAAACCAAATTACAGGTCTTTGGGTTGTTATCTTTGTTTGGTGTGAGATTTGACTTGAGATCCTCAAGACAGCATAGTTGTAAAGAAATTTCTGAGCCCAACTGGTGTGGCTCAGTGTTTGAGAGAAGACCTATGAACCAGGAAATCACAGTTCGATTCCTGGTTAGAGCACATGCCTGGGTTGCAGGCTCGATCCCTAGTGGGGGGCATGCAGGTGACAGCCTATCAATGATCCTCTCTCATAATTTATGTTTCTATCTCTCTCACCCTCTCCTTATTTCTCTGAAATCAGTAAGAATATATATATATATTTTTTAAAGAAATCTGAAAATATCTGGTAGGTCAATAGATATGTGCTCCATCAGCTAACACCAAAGAAATAGAGAAGGAGGAAATCTTTTAAAACCCAGAGATAAGACATGTCTGATCCTAAGAGAAGTCTTGGTTTGAAGGATCTTTTATCCATCAGATTGTCTGATTCTGTAAGAATAACAAAGATGGAAGGATCATCCTCATCTTCCTCTAACAGGCTGCTGCCCCTCAATGGGCATAAATTATGCCAAACCTTCTATTTTCACATATCTAAATGTTAAGAGTGCTTCAGGGCTCAATCCCTAGACTATTTGTGTGACTTCAAACGTCTTCTGTCATGGCTCCAGCTTGACCATTTTACTGAATTCAATTCCAGGCTTGTATATGCACCTAGATTACTAAGCACCTCAAATTTAAAATTAACTGAACTCTCACTTCCCTTCCCAGCCTTCTTTGAGGCTTTCCCATCTCGTTAAATGGCTCGCTTCTCCGCTCACTCCTCTGCTCAGACCAAAATCCTTAGGGTCATTCTGAACTCCTCTCTTTCTCCTGTACTTCATATCTAATTCATTAGCCAATTCTTTTGACTCTTACCTGAGAATATATTTTGAATCCACTTTTTTTCTCCCTTAGTCCTCATCCAAGGATTTTTACAGAGTGTGGGAGGGCAGAAGAAATAGAGGGAGAGAGAGAGTGTGCGCCCGCTCTTGAGAAACATCGTTTTGAGAGAGACACGTCAATTGGTTGTCTCCTGAATATGCCCCATCCGGGGCCTGGGATAGAGCCTGCAACCTAGGTACATTCCCTTCACTGGGAATTGAACCCACAATGCTTCAGTTCATGGACCAACGCTCCAACCACTTTGCCACACCAGCCAGGGCTTCAATCTAATTTTTTCAGATTTATTGAAGTATAATTGACATGAAATTATAAGGCACTTCACATATACTTCGTAGTGATTTGATATGTGTTGAAACTGAGCACTTCTTACCACCTATATAACCTAAGCCATCACTCTTGCCTGGACTACTGTGGTGGCCTCCTGATAACTCCCCTTCCTTCTCTTGCTGCCTCAGTTTATTTTCCATTCAGCAGCAGAAGTGAACCTTTTAAAACGTGTACCAAATCACCTTGCTCCTGCCTCTGGTAATTTTCTGTGATTTAGAATTAAGTCTAGGCCTTACTGTGGTTCACAAGCCTGAAGTCTGGACCCTGTCATCCCACAGTCTCTCCCTGATCCTACTGCACTCAGCCACGCTGCTGGCCTCCTTGCTGTTCCTTCAGAACAGGTGTGCATCTACCTAAGTGTCTTCCCACTTGTTCCTCCTAGAATGTTCCTCCTACCCTACATATACCCCAACCTTCCCTCCCTACCCCAGAAACCACATTCTGTCTTTAAAGATGTATCTAATGTGGACATCCTATATAATAAAAGCCTAATATGCAAATTGTCCCCTTGACTAAGAGTTCAACCAGGAGTTTGACATAAACGGTGACCAGCATCCATTACAGAGAAAGGGCAAATAGCAATATTAAAATTTCTTGTAAGTATTTTCTTTTCAATGTGTGTTAATCAATGCACTGGGCCACTAGTTTTCATATAAATGGATATATCATGTGAATGGAATTATACAATAATTCAGTCTTTTGTGTCTGACTTGTTTCACTTAGCATGATGTTTTCAAGGTTCATCTATACTATAACATGAATCAATACTTTATTTTTTTTTAATCCTCATCAAGGATATTTTTTCTATTGACTTTATTTTTTCTTTATGTTTTTATGATTTTTAGAGAGAGAGGAAAGGAGAGGCATAGAGAGATAGAAACATCGATGAGAGAGAAACATCATCGATTGGCTGCTTCCTGCACAGCCCATTCTGGGAATCGAGCCTGCAACCCAGGCATGTGCCCTGACCAGGAATTGAACCAGTGACCTCCTGGTTCATGGGCTAATGCTCAACCACTGAGTCACACCAGCCTTGATTTTTAGAGAGAGTGAGAGGGAGGTGGAAAAACAGAGAGAAACATCCATGTGAGAGAGACACATCGATTGGTTGCCTTCTGCATGCACCCAGGCAGGGATTGAACCTGCAACCGAGGTATGTGCCCTTGACTGGAATCAACCTGCCACACTTTAGTCCAAGGGCTGACACTCTAACCACTGAGCAACCTCTAGGGCCTTTATTTTTACGGTTGAATAATATTCTGTTCTGTCACATACCACATTTTTATTTATTTTTATTTATTTTAACAAATCTTTATTGTTCAGATTATTACAATAAATCAGATTATTACAAAAAATTGTTCCTCTTTTTTCCCTCCATAGCTCCTCTCCACCTGGTTCCCACCCCACCCTCTGCCCTTAACCCCGCCCACTTTCCTCATCCATAGGTGTACGATTTTTGTCCAGTCTCTTCCCGCACCCCACATACCCTTTTCCCCCTAAGAATTGTCAGTCCACTCCCTTTCTATGCCCCTGATTCTATTACATTCACCAGTTTATTCTGTTCATCATATTTTTTATTCACTTGATTTTTAGATTCACTTGTTGATAGATAAGTATTTGTTGTTCATAATTTTTATCTTTACCTTTTTCTTCTTCTTTCTCTTCTTAAAGAATACCTTTCAGCATTTCATATAATACTGGTTTGGCGGTGATGAACTCCTTTAGCTTTTTCTTATTTGTGAAGCTCTTTATCTGGCCTTCAATTCTGAATGATAGCTTTGCTGGGTAGAGTAATCTTGGTTGTAGGTTCTTGCTGTTCATCACTTTGAATATTTCTTACCACTCCCGTCTGGCCTGCATAGTTTCTGTTGAGAAATCAGCTGCCAGTCGTATGGATGCTCCCTTGTAGGTAACTGTTTTTCTCTTGCTGCTTTTAAGATTCTCTCTTTGTCTTTGGTCTTGGTATTTTAATTATGATGTGTCTTGCTGTGGTCCTCTTTGGATTCCTTTTGTTTGGGGTTCTGTGTGCTTCCTGGATTTGTAAGTCTATTTCTTTCACCAGGTGGGGGAAGTTTTCACTCATTATTTCTTCAAATAGGTTTTCAGTATCTTGCTCTCTCTCTTCTTCTGGCACCCCCATAATTCTGATGTTGGTATGCTTGAAGTTGTCCCAGAGGCTCCTTACACTATCTTCATATTTTTGGATTCTTTTTTCTTTTTGCTTTTTTGGTTGGGTGTTTTTTGCTTCTTTGTATTTCAGATCTTTGACTTGATTCTTGGTGATCCTCTAGTCTGCTGTTGGATCTCTGTTTATTATTTTTTATTTCAGTCAGTGTATGCTTAATTTCTAGTCGGTTCTTTTTCATATCCTTGAGGGTCTCGCTAAATTTATTGGCCTTTTCTAGAAAATTCTTGAAAAACCTTATAACTGTGGTTTTGAATTCTATATCCAGTCGTTTGCTTTCCTCCATTTCTTTCATTTGTGACCTGTTTCTTTGTCTCCACATTTTGGCTGCTTCCCTGAGTTGATAGAGTGGCTTTGTGTGCTAGGTGTCCTATAGGGCCCAGTGGCTCAGCCTTCCCAGTTCCCTGAGGTGGACACCCTTGGTGCACCCGTTTTTGGGCTGTGTGTACAGCCTTGTTGTAGTTAAGCCTTGATTGTTGTTGGTATCACTGGGAGGAATTGACCTCCAGGCCAATTGGCTGTGAGGATCAGCTGTGTCTACGCTGGGAGAACTTACGTGCTGGAGACACCCTTATGAGACAAGACTTGCTTCAGTGGGGCTTTGGTGCTCACTGAGTCTGCCCCTGAGTGTGTCCCTTATGGATCTGAGGAGTTGTAATCTGGATGGTCCTACTCTGACCCCTGGGTACACTGGCTCTTGGATCTCCAAGGGGGTGCTAATTTAGCCTTTGCCTGAGGCCACCCAGCAGGAACTAAGGAGAGATCTGCAGATTCCTCTTCTTTGTTTGGGTTTTGGAGGTGCCCAGATGAGACCCAGCTGTGAAGCAATGCAAGCTGCTGTGGGGCCTTGGGCCTTCTTTTGGATGTTCTGGGTCTCACTGACTCAGCTGCAGTTTGTTAAATAAGTTTAGAATTCAAAGGACCCGGCAATTCATATGCAAAAGCCTCTGTGCTCAGCTTGGATGGGGGCGGAGTCTCAGGGCAGAGCAATCAGCAATGGCTTCTCATCAGCCCTGCCCTAAGAGGCCCCTGGGTCTCAGTGTCCTGTGGTAATCGCTGCAAGCACTTCTGAGAGAAAGCTGCCCTCGAGTTTCACCTGCTGCCAGACAGTCCAGTTTCTCCCCAAATGAGTCTGGGTCCTCAGAGTCTCACCCGGAACTGGAGTTCAGAGCAGTCAGGAGCTTTTGTCTCCCTCCCGATTGAGAAAGCCAGCCGCGTACTCAGTTGCCAGCCCTCTTTGCACGCACACCTCCGAACCTCTGCCTTCCGCAGCTCCTGTGAGTCTCAGTGTGCTTCTCTTCCCTTCTAGTCGTAGAATTTCCACCTAGCCAGCCTTCCTGTGGTTCTGGGTGATGTCCGTTTTGTCTTTTAGTTGTAGTTTTGAAATTGTGCGAGGCAGCAGTTTAGGTGTTTACCTATGCCACCATCTTGGTTTTCCTGACCTTGCAATCACCACATATTTATTTATAATTTATCAGTTGATGGTCATTTTGGCTATTATGAATAGTGCTGTTATGAACATTCTTATACAAATTTTTGTATGAATGTTTTTTATTCTCTTGGGTGTATAACTAGAGGTGGAATGGCAGTGGGTCACATAATAATTCTGTTTAAGTTTTTGAAATACTGTCAAATTGTTTTCCAAACAGCTGCACTCTCTTACATTCCCACCAGCAATGTCCAGTTTTCCACATGCTCTGCAAACTTTCCTTTTCCTTATAGCTTCTCACTGCCTAACACACTCTGCATTCATTTGTTACTTTGTGGTTCTTCCACTAGACAAGAAGAAATGGGGCCTATGTCTTGTTTTCCACTATAGGCCCAGCACCACACAGTGCCTGGCACAGAGCAAAGCAGTCGATAAATAGCTGTTGAATTTGTAGATAGAGTTCAGTGACCTTTTTTCACTTGGCCACTTCCCTTCATTTTTATGTTAACCTTTACTTACCCAAGTAATAAATAGGGACTAAATAAATTTTCCCTGTAAAAATTTTAAAACATTATGACAAAGCTAAATCCCATTTGCACAGAACCCCTCAATGCTAGGCCTATTGCACTTTCTTTGCACTGTATCTTTCCAGACCTTTGTCTATGCATGCATGTAAGTAACAGAGTTAGAGGTGGAAATGAGGAATATACATTGTTTGGAATTTTTAAAATACAAATAATATGTTGTAGGGATCATTTTACAACTAATTATTTAATACTGCCTTGGAAATGTTTCTATGCCAGCTTATGTACCTCTATCCTTTTTTTTTTTTTTTTTTTTAGCTGCTACATAGTGTTGTGTGTACTATATCACTTGGTCAGCCATTAATTTGTTTTTAATATATTTGTGGAATAACTAATTTTTGCAAAGCAGTGTTCTTAATGGTTTTTAAAACTTAATCTCATGATATTAGATATCATGGCATTGAGGTGTCCAAAGTAACCACAAAGATGGGGATTAATATTATTGAAGTAGGAAATTCCAGTCCTGATTTTTACACTTCATAGAACAAAATCAGTTCCTCAAAAATTTATTTACAAATTTTTATTTTATTGTCAGAGTAGTTAGGAAGTGTCAAACTCGGTTACAAATAAGGTGTTTTACTTCATTTGGAACTTTTTAGACATTTAAGATGGAATGCACCAGTTGTCTTTTCCCTGCCACTCTGAGGTACTCACTGAAGAATTACCTCTCAGAACTCCCATAGCATTTAATAAACCTGCTGCTCATTCAGCATTTACATACTGTCCTATGCCCACCTGGGTATGTAAGCCCTTCCAAGTCAGGAGACTGAGTTTCAGCTTTCTAAAAGATGCAGTAAAGCCCTAGCCAGTTTGGCTCAGTGGATAGAGCGTCGGCCTGCAGACTGAAGGGTCCCAGGTTCAATTCCGGCCAAGGGCACATACCTGGGTTGGGGGCTCGATCCCCAGTAGGGGGCGTGCAGGAGGCAGCCGATCAATGATACTCTCTCATCATTGATGTTTCTATCTCTCCCTCTTCCTTCCTCTCTGAAATAAATAAATATATTTAAAAATAATAATAAATAAATAAAAGATGCAGTAAAGATTATATGACGGGTAACATAGCTATGTCTTTGTGCTTTCCCATTTTCAACATTTCCTTTTTACTTCCCAATTCTATTAGTTGATCTTAATGCCTGCTCTAAGATATATAAACTATTGTCATGCCATATTTATGCTGTGACACATCAATTTATTTAAATTCCTGATTATAAAAGTCAGGTTCAAACATTCTGGAATTTCCTATTTTTATTTTGGGGGTTGTGCCTAACAGTCAGTGCTTAGGTAATGCCTCTGAGGTTCTAGGTGCTAGGGGTCACCACTTCTACTTTGTTTTAGGATTTTCAGTACTTCAAAATCTGCACCTTCAAGCTCTTATTTAACTGGTCATTGTATACCTTTGTGTAAAATAATTTCTAGAAAAACCAAACCAAACCTTTGTTTTGTATTTACTGCTTAATTTCCAGTAGATGGCACCAAATACCCTTTAAAGTTCTTAATGATACTAATTCCTAGTTGGTGTTGCTGGCTAATTCATGTTTCTTCCACCACCACCAGGGAACAGTAATGATCCATTCTTTGGTCTGATTCTCTGATTGTTACATAACTTAGTATTTTTTTGTGGAGTGCAGGATAGACCTGTTGGTGTTCAAATTTTAATTTGCTATTTCTGACTCAGATTTTGACATTTTCTCCTTTATTTTTTATAAGTGTGATTTTCAATCAGGGTTATTCTAGGGGAAGGGTCATGATTCAAAAATAAGAATAGGTTAGGGAAAAAAAAAAAGAATTGAGGGTAAAAGAGGAAGAATAAAGAGATATGCTGAATGTTAGTTGAAGTGTCGTCCTGGGCACCAAATGGTCTCGGATTCTATTCCTGGTCATGGCACATACCCGGTTTGCTGGCTTGATCCCAAAGCAAACCATCAATGTTTCTCTTTCTCCCTCTACCTTCCCCTCTCAAATCAGTAAAAACATATCCTCAGGTGAGGATTTTTTTTAAAAGTATACGAAATCCAAAATTAATATGACATAAAGCGTTTTTACCATTACCAGTTTTGGTACTTTAGAATTGTATTCATTATGATTTTCTAATTTGTTTTACAAATAACTTGTAATTTTAAAAAATAGTCCTTAAACACAGTCTTTAAAATTGTTATATCCTCATTCTCATCTCCAATTTTTTGTGCTTGTTTGAAAACCTTGCCTTCAGTATGTGCATTTACTAGTGTTTTTATAAAGAATCAGCTTTTAGAGCCAATTAACCACTAAAACCAGGAGTGTTTCCTATATGTTAGGCATAGTTTACAATGTTTATTCTACTTTAATTCTATCAGGTTTATTTAATTTTAATGGATCTGTCAACCATTAAAAGGAACCCTTTTAAAATTTCCCATAACTACCTTTAAATGCTTTTCTTTCGTTTTCCTCAGTTTTAAGTGTCAGTGTTTTGTGTCTCATCTAGAAATCTATTTAATTGTCTTTAGAACAAACTGCTAATGGGAGCATTGGTATAGCATGGGCTCTGGGTGAAGCAGATCAAGGTACAGTTCCCATCTCTGGCTGGATGACTAGGAAAGTAATTTAGTTATTGTGGACCTCAGTTTCCTCATTTGCAAAATGTAAATAATTAACCTACCTGATGTGAGGTTTGGAGATAATTCATGTAAACTACCTGACACAAAGTAAGCTCTATTTTCATATATTGGCAACAATTACAAACTTTTTAAAAAAAGCTTTGTGAAATATGTTCTTGCTTCACTCATTTCTATATTCAGGACTTTCAATTTACTGAGTTTTATTTATACTTTTTTAAAATGGAAGTGTCATATTAACAGTGTAATTTGGGTCTCTAAATAACTTTCAGTAATCTTGACAGGCTTAGGGAACAATCCTTAATGAACTTATTAATTCGATACATTTCTATTGGTACCACCCCACACACAAACACACCATTTATAGCCGTCTTGAAAAGTATTTTAAAAATATTTTCATCTAGAATCAAAGGGGAAAGAAAAACCCTGAGAGATTTAGGTCAAAGAATCTCGGGATTCGACGTCAGGTACAGGAAGTTTCTGAGCTTTAACCACCACTCGTGTAAGGGGTAATTATACCAGCACTTGGGGTGATGGTGCCTTTGGAGAGGAGCTCAGCGCTGAACACAGCCGCCCGATTCTAGCACTTTCTGGGACAAGAGAAACGCAGGGAGGCGAGCATTGAACATAACTAAAAGCCAGGCTTTTCCCCTCAAACACCACCGCTACGTGGCACCCGCCGGAGCCCGGAGCCCACTGGCCACTTGCCGGGCTGCCAGCATCGCTCTCCCTTCAGAGGGATTCCCTGCGGGGCCCTCAGCCGCCCGGACCCTGGGAAGCCTTGGAACCTCCGGAGCTGGCCGCAGACCCCGGCCCCGACCCGACCCCGCGCGGGGCAGACTGCCTAGGCGAGGCGTGATGCCAGCCTCATACCCCAGGGAACTTTTCCCCTGGGGCAGGTCCTGGCAACAGGTCCTAGGGGAGCCGGGAGGGGCCGGGTGGAGCCGAGCTCCGCGACGGCCGGTGAATCAGCGCCGTCGGGCGCCGGGTCGCCCTCCCCGGCGATGCCAGCGCTGGGGAGGAGAAGCGGGGGCCGCTGACTACCAGCCACTCAGGGATCGCCCGGCTGGGGCAGGGTGACGTCATTGTAGCTGGGAGGTTTCGGGCGCCCGCCAATGGGAGGCAGGCGAAGTGGCTTGCTTTCTGTAGCTCTCGGCCAATACTAACAAAGCGACAGGGGGCCCGGGTGTCGGTGGAGAACCAATGGAGAGCTGGGAAGGAGCACGAGGCGGAGTTGCGAATCCTGTCACCAATTGGAAAGAGGGGGTGGAGCCTGGGCCTTGTCAAGCATGACCAACCAGCGAAAGGAGCGGACCGTAGGGGGCGTGGTGTTAACACCCTCCCCCAATCGAGCAAAGCCGAAGGCGGGGCAGTCCTTGGGGTGCCCAATGAGGGACGCAGGCGAAGCGGGCCTGTCAAGAGAAGGGACTGGGGGCGGGGGGATGGTGAGTCGGGGATAAACACTCCGCGGCGGGGGCGGCTGCTGCTCTTCTTCGGGTTCTGTCACGGTGTCGGCGGTGCCCAGCTCACCGGCCCCCTCCCCCTTCCGGCCAGCGTGGTCGCCGAAGAGGCTCTCCGAGCCCTGCTCTGCCGGGTCCACAGCGGGTCGCGGGTGTTCGGCGGCGAGCCCGTGGCAGTGGGGGTTGGTCCCGTGGCTCCGGCCCCCGGTGCAGAATGGCGACGGCGGTTCGGATGAACATCCAGATGCTGCTGGAGGCGGCTGACTACCTGGAGCGGCGGGAGAGAGGTGCACGGGGACGGGAAGGGTCGGACCCCAACAGGGGCCGGGGGCTCTGAAGGTCCCCGCTGCGGGTCCGGGCGCCCGGCCGCTCCGGGGGTAGTTGGAGGCGCGGAGAGCGCGGCCGCGAGCGCTCCTAACCCCTCCGGCTCTCCCTACGCGCGGTCGGGAGGGAGGACGCCCGCTGCCCCCCCAGGCAATGAGTGGGGGTAGAAAGGGGACCGCTGCACCCCGGGGTCCCGAGTGTCGCACCCTCCCCACCCCGTCGCGGGTGGGGTGCCGGGGGGGCCCCCTCGCCCAGGCCCTTGGTCTACCTCATCGGGTTCTTCCCAGCTGGCCCGTCTCGGCTGGAGGAGCAGCGCCTCCCCCGTCCTCCCACCCCCCGCGCCCGGCGTTTGCCCCGCACCTTCGCCTGCGGCCGGCCGGTCCCACTTAACACACCTGCTGGACGTTGCCAGTGGGGAGCCCGGGCTCCATGCGCTTAGCGACTTGATGGGTCCTTCTCAACAATGAGCAGCTGGAATGCTCCTTACACCTGCTCCGAACTGAGGGCATTCACACAATTTTAAAAACAATCATTGTTCTAAGAATTCCACCTGGCTGCGTTTAATTATTTCCACTATATTCTTTCAGTGAAATATAGGTAACATTTTAAAAGGAAATACTGTGGAGAAGAGAGAGTATTGAATGTTCCAGGCTCATTCATTAACTGGATCCTCCGGTTTTCTAGAAGCTGAACATGGTTATGCCTCCATGTTACCGTACAATAACAAGGACAGAGATGCCTTAAAACGGAGGAACAAATCTAAGAAGAATAACAGCAGTAGCAGGTAATTTGGTAAATATTTCTCTTTCCCTTTTAGGTTATACAGCAGATAACACAACCTGCAGAAGGGAAGTTACCTGTTGTGCTTATAACCCAGTAAATTAAGTGGCGATCATGATTCTGTGATGCACACATGGTCTTAGCCATTGGAGGAAGCAGCCCTCTGTTTGGGGGGAGGCAATTGAAAAGAGAAATGGACATTATACACTTTCACTTTTCATGATGAAAAATTTATAAACATGTTAAAGTATCTGACTTGGCATGGGTGGTAGGATTTCATATTTGACATGTAAATTAAATACAATGGTTTGTCTGATAATCTAGTCTGTCATATCTATTTATAATGGCAAAGAGGAATGAATGAGGTTAAAATCTGCCTTTTGGTGACGAGGAACATATAACATCAAAATATTAATATGCCACAACCCATTTATATTAATTAGCCTTATTACAGTTCTTAAAATATGTGACTCTCACTAGGAAGCATTTGATTAGTGGTCAGTGAAATCCCATGTTAAAGCCCTGAACACAGTTCCTGGCACATAGGAATACTCTGTTAATGCTGTTGTCCTTTTCCCCCTCCTTGCTCTTAAAATATGTTAGCTAGGAAATCTCTTTTATTAGATCCATTCAACTATACCTTTCATTCCAGTAAATTAAAACCATTGACATTTTCATTGCTGATTTAGAATCCTGGTCCCTTTCCCATCCTCATGAATAACTCCCTGAAAGTAGCTGTATTTGGTTAGCCTCTGTGGTATAATACAGACCCCTGAAAACCAGAGGTTCCTACTTAAACCGAACTCATTTGTTCTTGCCGTCTCCTCTGTCCTTGATTCAGCCCATTGTCCTTAGTGTTGGTAGAGCCACAGGATGTGAGCAGACACAGGTGCTGAGCACTCTGGGAAGCACAAGCCTGGTAATTGATGACCTGGGGGTCTTTTGTTTTCCCTCCTCCTTTAGCATTACCTGAAAGTGGTAGCTAATAGGTCTGTGCAAGGATACTACCTGGGTCTTTAATACGGATGCTAATACTTACTTGGATTATACAATGCTATAGAACAATTTAGCTATGTTGCACTTTGTTACAGTGTTCATTTTTTAAAGTTTTGTTTGTAAGAACTTGGAAGCCTTTTGGGTTCTATTTCTGGAAAAGTGTAGTTCATTTATTCTTGTCTACTCATGAGGTGAGAGGAATTGTCCATATTTATAGTCAAGGCTAGTCCTTAGCAATTAATGTTTTCCTAAGTTTCACAGGAGAGTTGTCAGGGGATGCTCAGTGATGGGGAGAGGAAAGAAGAGGATGTTGATGAAGAGAAGTGGCTTGGTCCCGGGAGGTGATTAGGAAAGAAAAATAATGATAGTTGAGAATTTCAAGCCAAGAAACAGC
This sequence comes from Cnephaeus nilssonii, assembly GCF_951640355.1. Lineage (NCBI taxonomy): Eukaryota > Metazoa > Chordata > Mammalia > Chiroptera > Vespertilionidae > Cnephaeus > Cnephaeus nilssonii. The sequence continues at coordinate 41,758,090 of NC_137086.1, forward strand.
CTTTCTCTTCTCTTTAATATGAAGCATTATTCCTGGGCGGGAAAATGGCTGAAGCTCCTGATTTTTTGAAAAGCTCTATTCTCTTCAAGGATGTGGTTTGCTTTCCAAGGTTAGAAACAGGCCATCACGGTTGTCCATATTCTTGACTAGTCGTGAATTAGTGCAATACCTTCAGTGATGCAAGGATCTCTTGAGAGACCATGATTAAACCTGGAGAAGACGCCAAACAATCTTATGAAGCAGGAGCAAGTTGTTTTATTTAAATGTAATCATTTCCTTCCTGACCTGAGCAGAGAGCCATCCCCCTCACCCACCCCCCACCCCCCCCCCAGAGAATGCAGTTCGATCCCTTGATTTGAATTAGACTTATATCCAAAGCTCTGTATCGTTGGGGTTTTGAACTGAAGGGCTGTGGAGAGATTGCTGCTGGTTTACATAACCATTGGGTAACAGTTTATTCTTGTTAATTCGGGCTGAAATGCTGTGCTCTTTGTTTGTAGAGCTGGGGTGGGGGGAGTACTTCTCCTTGGACAATAAAAAATGAGATTTAGCCACATATCAAATTTCTTGGGAACTGAAAATGCAGATCTGAAGTTTTTCTAATTGCTTGTTTTTAAAAAACAACAAAAAACAAATGAAATTGTGAATATTGATTGTTTTGGAATCATCCAGAGAACTACTGGAATACAGGGAGATGGAATCTTTTTTTAATTTTTTCCCCTTTCCTTCTGGTTTTTGAAATAAGTTACTAAAAATGTAGAATTGAAATCCAGACTTTTAAAAAGTGTGTTAAATTGGTAAAGCAGACTTTGGCACTCATTTGAAAGAGGAAGTCCAGGACTTGCCACCCAGTTCTTTTATGAGGCAGTGGCTATGTAGCTGAGCTGACATGGGGAGTCTTTGAACCAAGGACTTTTCTCATTCTCAAATACTGTGTAGTTTGGCTTAGTTATCTTTCTGTTAGAATATATTTTTAAATGGTGACATTGGGCCTTCAGTGATTACAGATTTATCAAATCTTCAGTAATCACATGGAAAATCATTGTGATACAAAGTATGTCTCTTACAATGCTGTAATTAAAAATATTAATGTTGACCCATCAACAGAGTTGGAGGCAATCTCTGAACTGATTATTTCTTAAAAGGTCTGCTTTTTATTAAAAACAAACTCAGTTTCAGTAAACCAAATGCACTTCAATAATGCCCGAGCCATTAGGTATAAGTCCCCTTGTAAACATCACAATGTGTTCAACACCCCTAAGAATCAAATAAGATCTTTAGTTTCCAAAATTCTGTTCAGAGTTTGGAAGGAGTTGTGCTTCCTATGGAATCTATTAAAAAGTCTGTCCTGAGGATTCAGAATTTTTAAATATGTATCTTCAAAGAATCCAGAAATGGTTGGTGAGAGTGCCCCGTGTGCTGCTATTTTCTCTGATAGGAGACCATGTTCTTTTCAAATATCCACCCTCCTCCTCCACCACCTTCCAAGAATGGCACTTGAGGATGGTGCTTGTCTGCGGTTAAACAGGGAAATCTTTGCCAGTTGTGGTCATATAGTTCCATCCATTTAAAAAATCTGTCAGACTTTGAACTTGTTATTCCCTGTTAAAACTAAAATGTCACGTGATTTTAAGCCAAAGGTTTGCACTGTAAGCCAGATTCTTGTTAACTGTGATGTCCTGCTGGCCATTGCAGAAATAAACCTTCAGAAAAATGTAACTGAAGAGTACAGAGGGATAACCAAGGGACTCAACCTAAAGCTTTTAAGTTAACCAGTCTTAAAGTTCACACATCCTTTATCGAGAAAACAAATATTCTAAAACTGAAGGTGCTGTCATTATTTTCTAGTTCTTTCCTCGTGGAAGAGAAGTTTAAGTGCCAGATTGGAAATGTGCCATTTCAGGACTATACACACACACACACATACACACACACACACACACACACACACACACACACACATGCCTCCACACACCACATACACACCATACACACCACATACACAACACGCACACACATACACCACATATACACCACATGCGCGCGCCACACACACATATACACACGCCTCCCCACACCACACACACACACATACCACATACACACCACACACACATACCACACACACACGGCTCCCCACACCACACACATACCACATACACACCACACACATACCACATACCACATACACACCACACACACACACTCCTCCCCACACCACACACATCCTCCACACACCACATACACACCACACACACACATACCACATACACACCACACACACATACCACACACACACGGCTCCCCACACCACACACATACCACATACACACCACACACATACCACATACCACATACACACCACACACACACACGCCTCCCCACACCACACACATCCTCCACACACCACATACACACCACACACACACATACCACATACACACCACACACATACCACACACACACCTCCCCACACCACACACATCCCACACACACCACATACCACACACACCACATACACACCACACACATACCACACACACACACCACACACACACACACCACACACACACACGCCTCCCCACACCACACACATCCCCCACACACCACATACACACCACACACACACATACCACATACACACCACACACATACCACACACACACACACACCACACACACACACCTCCCCACACCACACACATCCCACACACACCACATATACACCACACACACCACATACACACCACACACACACACACACACATACCACACACACACACCTCCCCACACCACACACATACCACATACACACCACACACACACACCTCCCCACAACACACACATACCACAATACACACCACACACACACCACACACACACACACCACCCCTAGTCTCTGGTGTGAACAAATTTGATGCTCACCCCATGTAAATGGGGGGCTGAAAATTCATGGAAGTAGTGGTCCTCCATGATTACTCTGAGAATTTATCTCCTAGGCACAGTAAGGTTCTAATTATGGCCCCACAGAATTTCACGACTTGAACCAGGGCATAATCTCCTGAAGTGGTTAGATTCTAGAGAGCTTCCATAAGAAAGGTCAGGATCCAGTGCCTTTGTAACCCTGGGGAGTTCCTCAGGTTTATTTATAACCAGTCAGGGAGGAACTGTGTGAGCAGGACACTGAAGTGACCACTTGACTGACTGCTTGTGACTCTTGTGAAACCTGTCCATAAATTTTTAGACCAGACCTTACATTCAAGGTCAGCTATAAATACACTAATAATATGATTTCACATCCACCACAGCTTTCACCCAGGGCTCTCTAATCACTGTTACAGTTGCTTCCTCATTGATCCATGCTTGTTCAGTAGATAATTAGCAATACTTTTTATTCCCATTTTACGGAGGGGTTAACAAGGACAGAATGGTAAAAAGTCTTATTTCTCCCACAGTACCAGTCAGTGGCAAAGCTTTAACCAGTCTGTCGTCTTTATGTTGAAATGAGTTTTGGAAGCCCCTTCCTAGAATCATTTCATAGCTATTCAATACTAGCTCCTTCCAGGAGATTGTATATGATAAAATAGTTGCTTCAGGGATTACAAAGATTGAGGGAAGAGGGATGATTTTTACCCATTTAAAACTGAATCCTGTAGTCAAACAGCTTAGCATAAAATTTTGGTGAATACTACCTCTAGAAAAACTCCAGGGCCGGAGTGGGGGTGCCACCTCCACTGTTGTACGTACCCTCAGCCTAAAGTGAGCTTGTGGAAGGATATAAGCCAAATTCACATCACACTGTGCAGCTGTTTTTGTCTTTGTATAAATACACTTCTTTTCTTTCCTTTCTTAAAATGGATTACCTTCCCACTAGAACAGTGGTCGGCAAACTCATTAGTCAACAGAGCCAAATATCAACAGTACAACGATTGAAATTTCTTTTGAGATCCAAATTTCTTAAACTTCTTCTAACGCTATTTCTTCAAAATAGACTCGCCCAGGCCATGGTATTTTGTGGAAGAGCCACATTCAAGGGGCCAAAGAGCCACATGTGGCTTGCGAGCCGCAGTTTGCCGACCACGGCTCTAGGGAATGCATGCCTCCTGGTTTTTCACTTCTCCTTGAACTCTGTTTTAGATATTTACATTTATCTGACCCCCAAAGGGACTGATTACTTTAGTAGAACCCACTGAGTTATTCTCCCTTTTTCTGTCTTCTATCTACTTTGGAGAGAAATTAAAATATTTGTTGGTGTTGAAGTAGTCCTTTAAGAAAAAAAAATAATCTTACCCTTTTCTTATTGTTCCCTCTTTCAGATCAACTCACAATGAAATGGAGAAGAATCGGTGAGTTGGGGATTTGGGGGGTAGAATGGGGGGAGTTGTGATGCATTTTCTATTCATTAAATTAGGAATTGTTTGCTCTTCTTAACTCCTCCTACAAGTAGGACCTGATTGAAGAGTTCACTCTGGGCCCTCTAAGCAGCACTGCCCAGAAGTCACTTAGGTAGATGAAGGGCTTGCTAGTTCTAAAGACCACACCCCACCCTCACCCTGCAGCCTCCTGAGGAATGCTTTTCCGTGTGACTATTCCACAGGCCAGAGCATTTTAGGTCCTAGGCCAGGGGTCCTCAAACTTTTTAAACAGGGGGCCAGTTCACTGTCCCTCAGACCGTTGGAGGGCTGGACTATAGTTTTAAAAAAACTATGAACAAATTCCTATGCACACTGCACATACCTTATTTTGAAGTAAAAAAACAAAACGGCAAAAACACCCGCATGTGGCCCGCAGGCTGTAGTTTGAGGACGCCTGGCCTAGGCAGTGTTTCCCAAATGGTGTTTTTTTTAAATTACATGCTACTGAATATAATTGACAGAGCTGTTTTAAATCATGCACACACACAGAGATATATATAATACTAGTATATATATATACATATATATATGTGTATGTGTATATATATATATATATATATATATATATATATATATATATACACACACACACACACACACATGAATGTGTGTAGTTATAATATACTTGTGAACAGAGATTCTCAGAATTCGGGCAAATAGACGCAGAGCAGAAACTGGATTAGTGACGCGTAGAGGAGCTGCCGTTCTCCCTGGGCTCCATCTTGCCACAGGCCTCAGTTCCTCCCACCTGGATTGCCTCGTGCTGCGCATTTACATCTTTGTTTTCCACCGCAGGTGTGCCCATCCTTCAAGGACACAGCCTGGTGGCTCTCAACTCTGGTTGCACATTAGAATCACGTGCAGAGCTTTTATATTTTAATGTTTTAATAATTATTTTTAATGGTAAATACAATATACTTATACATTTGGGAGGAAGAGAACAAATTGTTATCTCTGCTAATTTTATAAAGTAACTTTTTATTACAGAATTTTTCAAATTTACAAAAATAGAGCAAATAATGTAATCAACTCATATGTACCCATCACCCAGCTTCAACAGTTATCAACATTTTGCCAATCTTGTATAACTAAAACCACCCTCTTCGTGGGATATTTTAAAGCAAATCTATCTCTAGTAGACTTTTTACAAAAAAAAAAACACATAACCACTTGCTTTTACTATGCAGAAAAATCATAATTCTTTGTGGAACTTAAAAAAAAACAAACCCAGGCCTCACCCCTAGCAATTCTGATTTGCTCGGTTCGGGTTGAGACTACACTAGCTGTTGTTGTTGTTAAAGCTCCCAGGTGATTTTCATGTCCGTTCGGGCTAAGATCACCGAACCAGCCGCATTCTAGTTGCAGAGCTCCCTTCAGTTTGAAATACGGGCTCCGATCCAAACGGACCGGCTTTCTGTGCCCTGCATGAACAAGATGACGACGTACCAGGTCATGCATGCCCTCTGATGAGGGAGCCTGACTGTGGAAGTCAGGAACTGGGTGACACGTTTCGTCAATGAAAGGGCAGACCAGACCCTTACTAGGAAGGCAAATCTTGGAACAGGGCCAACACTTAGTATTATCCCATTATGTAAGTGTGTGTGTGAGGAGGGGGGGGATGGATAGCGAGTGTGTTGCTGGACACATGTTTCTCCCCATCTCTTCTTCCCTTTTCATTTCTCTCTTGTGACTGGCCATGCTTTAAGTCATAGCTTTTTGAAGTCTGAGCTTCCTTTATGCTTTAGGGGTTTATATATCATGAACTGGAAACTCAAAAGTGTCTCTTCTGAAGGTGGAAAGGGAGCCTAGCTTTTGTTTTCCATCTTTAGATTCTCTCCCATCTCCTGCCTGTGGAGTGAACTGGGTAAATTGGGAGTTTTTCTTCTGAAAATTCTTCTAGTGTTCCTTCTCCCCTGTAACATCTTACTTAGACATTTATTTTAATTATTGAAATTTCATCCCTCGACATAAGGGCTCTTAGGCTTACTTACTACAGCTTTGTGCCTTGCACCTCTGCAGGAATGCCACCAGAATGTCAATTTCATCATTTATTATAGTAGTTCAAAGATGTTTGTTTTCTACCTACAGTGGCCCAAGAACTTGTGCTCGGCACTGGTGTTAAATGAGTTCATACTGGGGTATTAAATCAGCATGGTCCCCACCTTAGAAACATGTAGATTGTCCGTGAGAAAGACGCAGAGAGTTCCAGGTAATATGCTGAGTGCTGAAATCAAGGTATGCACAAGTGGCTGTGGAGGCAAAAGTTCTAGAAAACTGGAGTTGAAGTCACCACTGGGCAGGCTGCTTCTGTATGACTAGTCACCTTTTGTTCGTTGAAGGGCTACTTATCTAGTTTCCTTATTGTCCTTTCATTTTTGGAATTTGGTCTTTTAAGGTCTTGATAATTCTTCCGGTAGCCTAGAGCCTGTGAACAGAAGAGAAGGAAGTAAGGACTCACATTTACGTAATTTAGCCAGGCATTGGTTGCTGCAGCCCAGGGAGGAGATTAAAGCTGCCGGGCACTTCTCCCTTATTGGTGTGGTTGCTTAAGACTTTAGGGTTTTGAGGTCAGTTGAACAACTGCTCTCATAGCCTCCCTGGTTTTAGTAACTGGATCCCATAAAAGAGCACTGCTTTGCTAAATGCTACTACCTGTGAGCCATTTTTTACCTTAACATCACCATTACAAAGACTGGCATAGCTCTCAAAAAAAAAAAAAAGAGGTAGCAATTTAGAAAAAAACAACTTCTATCTGGGATTTTTTCCCTCTTTGACTCTTCTGTGGCACTTTAGAGATTCTGAATAATTGGTGTTCATCAGGACTCCACTCTGAGGAGACGATTCAGTGTACTACTTAAATAACCCTGGCATTGGTGCGGAGAGAAAAGAAAAGACCTAGGATGGTGGAGGCAGTTGGTATTCTCCCTTCAGTGGACTCAGTGCCGTGACCACCAAAGACGCTGTGTGTTAGGTGCTGGGACCCGGAGCCCAGTGCAGACCCACCTGCTCGCGGGGCGGAGGCTCAGTTAGTGTCTCTGTGATGCGCGGCCCAGGCTTCTCTGCACTTTAACTAACGTTGTGGGTCTGCCTCCAAGGAAACCCCCTGGGTGAGTACATGGTGTGTTTCTTTTTTCAAAAACTAATCTTGTAGAAGTTTCCGAGAAATATAGAAAAATCATACTAAAAATTAAATCATCCATGAATCAAGCAGCCAGAGGAAACCAAGGGACCTTTGAAATGTATCTTTCCAAATGGTTTTGGAAAATAACTTTAAAAATCTAGTTTAGTGTAGCAAATTTGAAAATTCAGAAAAGCACAGAGAATAGTAAAAAAAAATCGCCTGTAATAGACCTTGCAGCAGTAACAACTGCTAACATTCCTGCTAAGTTATATATTTATCTAGACTTTTGTGCATACTTTTAAAAATTAACATCAGATCATATAGTAAATAATTTGAATCTTCTTTTTAAGTTACAGTATGAACATTTTCCAGTGTTGTTAAATCTCCTTTCCTAACATTACGTTTAGTGAATGCCCAGTATAGCATCATATGAATGTGCCATAATTCATATAACCAATCACCTATTTTAGTTTCTTCCCAGTATTTTGCTAATGTAAGCAATGCTTCCTTAATTTACCTTGTAGATAAATCTCTGTCCAACATCATAATTACTTCCTTAGGGTAAAGTTATAATTGTGGAATTAATGGTATACAAGTTGATATGGGTTTTGATGTTGACTGCTGGATTGCCCACCAACCAGGTTATGGCTAAGTCTTCCCGTGCCAGTCTACATTGTTTTAATCACTGAGGTTTTATCGTGCACTTCAGGATCTGGGAAAGCAAATCTCTATTCTCCTCCCCTTCTTTTTTTATTTAACCATGTTCTTAGCTATTTTCATCAGTTTGTTTTTCCTGGTGATTTTATAATCAGTCCATCAATTCCTCATCCCCTAAATTCTTCTGGGATTTTCAAAATAAAAACTAAATAATTCCAATATGAATTAACCTTAAAAAGTTCTTATTTATATATTAGATGTTTCATTGTAGATCTTGCACATTTTTTGTAAAAGGTATTCCTGGTTTACATTTTTTTTTATTGCTGTTGGTTTCCCATTGTAATTACTCATTGATTTTTATTGGAAAAAGAAAATATTGTAATCTTTCGTTATTATATTCTCTTTACTGATGGTAATTCTGCTGTTTCCTTCTCTTCACTGGAAGTTCTTCTGGTTTGAATACCTTTCAGTAAGCCCTTAGCGAATGGAGACTGAGGGAATGCATAGAAGCTGCAGCCAGTGTCAGGAGTCAGGTGCTAGAATGGACTCTTTTTTTTATTTTCAAAAAGAAGGCTCTAGCATCTCCTTTAGTAGCAGACACTGGTTTTTCTGGAATGGTGCATGTGCAGGCCTTGCTGGAATTAGGCAGCTGGTCTAGAGAGATTACCTCTGCCAGAGTTCTGAACCCCATGACGAAGATTTTTGTGTGTGCTCCGCGGGGAGGACTCGGCAGCCTGATGTAAGCTGTTATTTTCGTTTTGTCAAACAGTATTTCAGTGGCATCTGGTCTGGCATGTGACACATTTCAGTCAGGTCTTTTCTAGCAGGATATTCTAATTCATTGCAGGTCCCTGTAGTTGTTACTTTTGAGTTTTGGCTTTTCAAATAGCTAAGCTCCTTCAATCAAAGGGAGAGAGGACTGACTTTTGCTTGGGGTCTGAGTTGTGGTATGCATTGCACCACTCTTACTGCTCCTGAACTCCCTCAAGTACATTCAGATCTCACTGTAGGATGTTGTAACACATCCACATTGCTTTGTTGCCACATGAGGCTAAGGGCACGACCTGGTTATTACACAGGAAGAATATAGGTATCAGTGTGCAGTATTTGATGGTGTGGAGGAGCACTCCGATTTGTATCACTAGAATCCATCTTTCCTCTTGGGTCAGTGGTATCTGCCCTTGGAAGAACTTGGAGAAGAGATATATGCTGGTTATTCAATCAATTTCCAATCCCCTACCTGGAACATTGGGGCATTCCCTGACTTTTTGTCATAGGCATTAATAGTCAAAAGTGTGATATAGAGCAAGCAGGTACTAGTTATTTTATATATATATATATATATATATATATATATATATATATATATATATATATATTGGGCTCTAGAAAGGAAATATTAATGAGGCATACTTATGTATTTCATACTTTTTAAAAAATTTATTGATTTTTTTACAGAGAGGAAGGGAGAGGGACAGAGAGCTAGAAACATCGATGAGAAACATTGATCCTGCACACCTCCTACTGGGGATGTGCCCGCAACCAAGGTACATGCCCTTGACTGGAATCAAACCTGGGACCCTTCAGTCCGCAGGCCGACGCTGTATCCACTGAGCCAAACCGATTAGGGCTGTATTTCATACTTTTAATAGAGAAGTGATTTTATAACTTAAATGTAGCCACCAATTCATTTATGCATTCACTGTTCACTGAGTGCCATGTTCCTGTACAGCCAGCATATATAACTACCTTTGTAATTTTTTACAAAGATTACTATCACAATTCTGAAAAATCTCCAAGACCTTCCAAAGTTTTAATAAAGATGGTAATAATGAAGCGTTTGGCAATTTTTTTATAAAGGGATCATTTTAGAAAAAGGAAGAAAGTCCTTTTTTTTCCTCAAAGCATGACTTGTAGCCTTCATCGGGATTTTTGTTTAACCCTGTAACGTTTTGTTCTAAAACCAAACTCTGGAGAAGGTTAGGCCCTATCATCACTTTTAGGGAGTAATTTTTTACCCCTTAAGATTTGTTTCTTCTTACTTCATACTAAATAACCTCTTTTTCTTACTATATACCTATATCTGAAATTATTTTTATTTCCCTCCAATTATCCTTTAAGATTTATAAGGCTATTTAATTGGCTAACTCTGTGTCCACACAAAGGTAGGAGATAAAATGGTGAAACCTTGGCGTTAAGTAGACTTGTTTATATAACTCTTCTTCTTCTTCTTCTTTGGTTAATAATCTTAGGCCCAACTTGAATGAAAACTAGTACTCAGTGTATCATGTTTGTTAAGTAAGGCTTTCTTCAAAGAGAAGGGATATGAATTACCGAAGATATCAGACTCTACTCTCAGGTCAATATCTGCAGACACGCTGTCATTTCTATTTAATATAAATTAGAAGACTTGGTCTCTTCCATGATTTGGTAACAAAAGAAACAGAACAGTTGGATACATGGGAGGTCTGTAGCATGTGAGTAAAGGAATGTGATCTATTTGGGGGAAAAAAGCTTACAATAAACTATAAAAGCTTAAAAACCTTTATGGAGAAGTCAAACCAGATATGATTGAGAAAAATGAAGAAATATGTTTGGTAGAGGGCAAGGCGGTCCATTCTGGAACTTTCGGTGGGAGCTGATATTGGGCATGGTCTGAAGGTCGCTCAGATAAATGATCCTGCAATAATTTGTTTACATGTTTGACCACTCCAACTAGATTTTAAGTACCTCCAAGGCAGGGACTTGGTCTTACTCAACAGTACACCCTGCACCTAGGAAGGTAGCAGTGCACAGACTACTGTCCTTTGAGAAATACTAGTGGAATAAATTCATGAAAGAGCTCAGTGTGTGTTTCAAGGTTCCCACCTATAAACCTACTTATTATCTACCCTCTTCACTCACTGGCTTCCATGTTGTTTGCTCTGCCCTGATCTTACAATTCTTTTTTGTATCATTTTCACTGTACTGTGAAAACCTGAAGGAGAGAGCTCAGTCACACCTTCAATAAAGAAGACTAATCTCTGATGACAATGCCTCCCTCACAACAGAGAAGCACGCACGTACACACGGAACTGACCTGATACCATTTCCAGTCTCTATATCCACGTGAAGAGCTTTAGGGTTGACATAGCAAGTTCAGGAGCACTCTCTGCAGATTGCACCATCTACCTAGATTCTTACTCCTTTTGTTGCATCTGTTCGCCAGCTTACCAAACCTGCTGGCCTGAGGTACACATGGATAGAGTCAAGGAAGCTAGAGTGTGGAGGCAGAAATAAAAAGAGCAGCGTTGCCCTGGCCGGTTTGGCTCAGTGGATAGAGCGTCGGCCTGCAGACTCAAGGGTTCCAGGTTCGATTCTGATCAAGGGCATGTACCTTGGTTGCGGGCAAATCCCCAGTGGGGGGTGTGCAGGAGGCAGCTGATTGATGTTTCTCTCTCATCGATGTTTCTAGCTCTCTATCCCTCTCCCTTCCTCTCTGTAAAAAATCAATAAAATACATATATATATTTTTTTTTAAAAAGCAGCGTTGAGGGTCGTCTAAGAGCACGCTGGTCAGCCTGGTGCCTTCTGCCTGTGCCAGAGCTCTGGGATGACTGCCTCAGCAGCCCCAGCCTCCTCATCAGTGACTTTCCACTTGCTTGTTTATTTTCTCAGATTCATGGCTGACAATAGTTAAGGAAAACTAACAACAGAACTGCATGGCATCCAGATGCATTTTATATTTAAATCTTTAATATATTTGGAATCTATTTTTATGTTAATCTCCCCACTTCCCTGCCATTTTCTGACTAATCCATTTCCCCCTCCCCCAAGGATTTGCAGTGCTATTCCCACTAAACGCTAAATTCACATCTATTCTTGGGTCTGTTCCTGGGAATTTTTTGTCCTGTTCACTTGATTTGTCTGTCTAGTCCTGTATTAGTATATACTGTTTTTAATTATTGAAGCTTTATAATACAATTCAGTATCTAGTACAGCACATTTCCTCCTCATTCTTCTTTTTCAAAAGATTTGGCAGTCTCTCATACATTTATTCTTCTAGATGAAGTTTAAACTAATTTCCCAGTTTTATAAAGAATTCTGTTGGAATTTTTTTCTTGGAATTATGTTAAATTTGTAGATAAACTTGGTAAGACTGACATTTTTACTTTGAGGATTCATATCTGGGAATTTGCTGGTTTTTTTCATTTATTTAAATTTTCTTACGTGTCTCAGCAAAGTTTGGTCGTTTTCTTCCCAGAGATCCTTCCCAGACTGCTTTAAGTTTGTTCTGGAACATGCTTTTGTGCATAGGTGTTTTAGGGTCTCTGGATTCGGAAACACGTGTAGAGATGTGCTTGAAGTTCCAGGATCGGCACTTTGCCCGTCTTCACTCTCCCGGGGCCCTCGCAGTGGAGGTGTGAGAGGGAGGCCAGGCATTTGGGACGGGCCCTCCCCGCGAGTCCCTCTTTCCCCACCTCTACATGATGTGGGTGGCCCGAAGGAATCTTTTCCTTTTGCATGCGATAGCTTTATAAACTCCTTGCTAATTTTATGATGTAAAACAAAAGTGCTTTTAGCATAAGCAAGATCTGTGTTTCCATAGAAAATGGGTAAGATTTTCCATCTTTTAATGGCAAAAGAGATCTATTTTCTTTAAGGATGAGTTTAGTGATTGGATTTTATCAGATAGCCTCTATCTACCTAGTGAGACACGGAGTTCCCTACTGATATTAAAGGAATATTACAGAGTTATAGTTATGTGTTTGCTCCCATAATTACTCTTCTACAGAGGAAGCGAGGATTGAAAGAATAACTGCTACTGTATATGGAGCATATGTCAGACCTGGCCCAGGGACTTCCTACCTTGTCTCAGTTAACACTCACATGGCCCTCAGGTGGGCACTGTCACCCTTCTGCGGAGGAAATGAAGGGTCTACGGAGTAAAGAAACTCGCTCAAGGTCACACAGGGAGGAAGGGGCAAAGTCAGGGTCCCAAAACTTTACTCTTAATCACTATACTAATATTTGGTTGTATAGAGATTGACAGATTCAGTTTTTAAAGTAATTAAAAACAAAATAAATAAAATTTGAGATATTAAAAACTTACTGACAAGAAGCTATAGTTTATATCTAATTTAGTTATAGGCCACACTTTATTCTGAGTGTTACTGATTATAGCTCAGATCAAAGATTGGTGTCTTTATGCTACTGTAGACCAAAGGTGTATCAGCCCATTCAGAATAACTAAAGCAATATTTCTGAAGAGTCAGCAGGTGAAGTTGTCAAAGTTCACGACCTAGGTACAGAGCAGTTGGATCATCGCAAAAAGAAGAGGCAGTCTGGGACCGGAGGGAGCCCGGATTTGGCAAAACCCTCTTCTGCTGGGGGCGGGGGCGGGGAGGCAGCGCTTGGCAGCAGAAGGCGGGACTGTCTGAGATGTGAGGGGAGGAGATACACGGAGGAGTCACAGCGAGGTGTCTAGTGGCTTCCTGTTGGGGATATGTGGCAAAAGCCCTGCCAGTTCCCCAAAGGGGAGTTGGACCTGGTTCAGAATTGGTCACCGGGCCCCTCCTACAAAACCAGAGCCCTGGGCAGGAGGCTAGTCAGGACTGGGGAGAGCTGAGACAAGTGCTTGTTCTGCTGGCTTTGGATCTGGGAGCTCCGTGGGTGCTGCAGTCCAGGTCCCAGGGTGGAGGGTGTCTGTGTGTCTGTCTGTGGCTCAGAGTAGAGGACCCTCAGGGGGAGTTGTTACAGAGACGTCTGTATTTTTTTATCTGGTTGAGGAATTGAATTTCACTGCTCTGTGATGGAACTGAGCCTGCCAGGCACCAACCAGGGGTGTGTCTGCAGGCAGGTGGCAGGTGGGCAGGGCGGCCCTCAGGCTGGAGCAGTGAGGCGCTGGGAAAGTGCCAGAAAGCACTTCTGTCCTGTTTTCATAGAACGAGACCAGAAGACACCCAGTGAACACGTACTACCCTCAGCTCAAATTAGTTAAGTTGCGTATTTCTAGTTTCACAACTGGGAGTGTTCTTTGGAAACCCACATTTGAGTAGTGAAAATACTTTCTGGGCTAGACTCTGTGTAACTAGAATGACGGTGCATGGAAAGATGACTTTATTATATTTTTATCAATAGACAAACTTCCTAAAAATTTACATACTCATCTGTAGATAAACCTACATCATAAAGACTAATGTGACTCTGTTCTGAATCATGCAGTCTTTGCAAATAACAAGCCAACTGAAAAATGTCCAACTCTTTTTAATTTCTGAGCTCTTTTTCCTAACTCGACAATTAGTCTATAAACTTTGTAGTAAGAAATAAGTTGGGTAACTGTAAGTATACTTTCTTATGGTGTTTCTAGTAACATGATCGATTTTCCCTGCTCTTTTTGAAGATTATTATTATCCACGGTGAACAAGTACATTTTACACACCCCAGTTCCAAGAAGGAACAGACCTCTAATGTGAGTCTTTGCTTGTGACCATAACCAATGGACAGGTTTTCAGAGCAAGTGGAAGTCTTATAATAGAGTTAGGCATTTGTCCCATTAAATCTTCCTGGCTCAGGAATGAGAGCTGTTCTCCTCAGGCTTATTAAGGCTCAGCGGGCCCTCGGAGAAGGTAGGACAGCTCCTTTAAGATCCGGACGAGGAAGGAGGCTCAGAAGGCTGTCGAGTGCACCCCTGGTCAGATCTGCCTTGGGGTATCACCTGAAGTCTTGATATGAAGGGTGTGAACTGACTTCCTTGCATATTGACCAATCATAGAGCTTTCTGATGCAGTTTTCTTCTTTTGGTCTGCATTCCCAAGTTTCATTAATACAGTAACATTTTTTTTAAAATATATTTTATTGATTTTTTACAGAGAGGAAGGGAGAGGGATAGAGAATTAGAAACATCGATGAGAGAGAAATAGCGATCAGCTGCCTCCTGCACACCCCCTACTGGGGATGTGCCCGCAACCGAGGTACATGCCCTTGACCGGAATCGAACCTGGGACCTTTCAGTCCGAAGGCCGATGCTCTATCCACTGAGCCAAACCGGTTTCGGCAGTAACATTTTTAAGAGGGAGAAAAGGGCAAACTAAGCTTTGTTTTCTTCAAGTTCAGCTGAGAGGAGGCTCCCAGGCTCCTAGGAGCTCTGCTCAGATCACTGTGTCTAAAACCCCAGATCCTGAGCACTGCTGAAGGGCAAAGATATGGGAGAAATGGACTCCACTCGAGGAGCTTCAAGTCGAGTTGACTAGATGGCATGATCCATTCAGCAAACCTTTATTGAGCCTGTGGGACGGGGAGGCACTGTGGCAACACAGCACTGATGAAGCTGCAGCCCCCACTTCCTAAGGAGTTTGCAGTGAATGGTTAAGGAACAATGCCAGACAGTGAACTCAGTGAACAGAATGAACAAATAAGGACTCAGAAAACGGCATCTCCATGGGCCGGAAGGCCTGTGAAGGCTTTAGGAGGTGGGAGGCTGAAACAAGAACTCTGAATCTTGGCCATGTTCGTAGACTCTGCCATGTTCTAGAACAGGGCTGGGGAACCTTTTTCCTGCCCAGGGTCATTTGTTTATAACATCATTAAAAATTAGCCTGCTGTATTTGGTCAAACATTTAATTAACTCACCCCTACTGCCTTGGCAGGGCCAGACCCAATGATTTTGCGAGCTGGCCGTTCCTCACCTCTGTTCTAGAATAACACCCAATCCAAGATTTCAATGAAGTATTAATTTCCAAAAATTCAGGAACTTTTGTGCTTCTGGCCAGTCTCTGACGAAAGGCCCTCTCTTCAGCGTGCTGATGTGGCTTCTGCCTCATCCAGCCTCTCTCCTCTTCCGCTCTGTCCCATGGCTCCATTCCGCCACTCTCCAAGGGGTACCCGTGGTTCTCTCCAGCTGTTCAGCATGCTTGTTCATGTAGTAGTCCCAGTGGTACTTTTTCATTGTTTTAAAAAAATATATTTAACTTTTGAATAGCAGTAGTTTACATGGTTGAAAAACCAAAAAGTATAACACATTCAGTGAAAATTTATCCCCTTTCCTCGTCCCAGTCTGACTATTCAGACTTCTCTCTGCCCAACTACTGTTACTAGTTTTTTATGTATCATTCTAGATTTTATGTCCATACAAGAAAGCACAAATAGCCAAAACCGGTTTGGCTCAGTGGATAGAACGTTGGCCTGCGGACTGAAAGGTCCCAGGTTCTATTCCGGTCAAGGGCATGTACCTTGGTTGCGGGCACATCCCCAGTAGTGGGTGTGCAAGAGGCAGCTGATCGATGTTTCTAACTCTCTATCCCTCTCTCTTCCTCTCTGTAAAAAATCAATAAAATATATTTTTTTTTAAAAAAGAAAGCACAAATAGTTTTTCCATTTTTACCAAAGATAGCATGTTATATGCAGTTTACTTTTCTTCACTTAATATACCTGAGAGTTCTTTCCTAATAGCACATATTCTCTTTTCATAGCTGCATAGTACTCCACTACATGGATGTACCCTAATTAATTTATTCCCTATGGTAATTTGGGTTGTTTCTATCTTTGCTATTTCAGATAAAACTAATGAATAATATGTCGTTCACATGTGGGAATAATGTCTACAGCAGTGCTATAATTATAGTGATTTACTGGTCCTGAATGGGTAAAGATAAGTATGGTTCAAAAGGATTATCACTTGGCATGTCATTATTTTCTGAATTTGGATATTCTCTATTCAGAAACCTGGAGATAACCTGATAAATACGCCTGATGAACATTAGATATTAGTCTCTATTTCAACACAGGTATCTTAAATAGATTTAACTGTAGAAAACCCTGGATTTTGTTTCTCCTTGGTGTTTTCACCAGAGTTGTCTGGTTTCAAAAGATGTAAACTGAGCAAGAGGTCATTGGTGGTCTTCGACATCACTGGGCCTGGGCAACTTCATACTCTTTCAGAATTTGTCCTTGAGGCGTACCATTGGCCTGCCATGAAATTCTGAAATGCTACTGTGATCTTGTTTTTATAGACGGGCCCATCTTCGCTTGTGCCTGGAGAAGTTGAAGGGGCTAGTGCCACTCGGGCCTGAATCAAATCGACACACTACGTTGAGTTTATTAACAAAAGCCAAATTGCACATAAAGGTAAGTGTATCCTTGAGATGCCTGTTTCTTTGCCTGAGCAGTAAGGGTTTGTTACGAGGACAGCAAATGTACCTCTGCAGGACCTCTGAGCTCTTCCTTCCCGCCTTTTGGATGAATCACAGGCACCCCAAACAGGTCCAGACCCATGTGAGTGTTTCTCACCCCTAGGCACCAGAACTTAAGTGGTCCATCCAACTGCCCATCGAATTATGCAAGCCAGAAACTCAGGGCCATCCTTGTTAGCTCTTGCTTCTTAGCCATATATCTAAGTTGTCTCCAAGACCTAAATATTTCACAGCCTGTCTCCTTCCCTTTTCACCCATCATCTCCTGAATAAATCCCGCAGAGCCTTCCTCTGAGCTGATCTCTCTGCTTCCCAAGAACAATCCTTCCTGAGCTCATGTTCTGTCACCCTGTTTAGAATTCTTCTGTGGTTCAGGACATACTCTGCCACCAGGCCTGCCCCTCACCTGTGTGCAGCATCACCGTTTGTGCCCCAGCCCTCTTTCAGTCCCTAGCACTTGTCATGTTCTCAGACCACAGGGCCTTTGTACATGCTGTTCCCTCTGTTTGGATGCTTTCCCCTCTTTCTTTACCTACTTAACTTCTTGTCATTCTTCCTATCTCAGCACAGATACCACTAGCTCAGGGAAACCTTCCCTGACCTGGTTACCTTCTTCTGTGACAGGTGGTCCTATTACTGGGTGATTCTCTCTCAGCACTTGGTCATAGTTGGCATCCAGCAGTGGTTTGTGTGACTATTTGGTTGTCTCCATCCTTAGAATATAGACTTCTCAGGGAGGGGACCAGGTCTCTGTAGTCACCTTGTGTCCCCAAGACTTCTGAGAGGGCTCTCACAGAGGTAGCCTTAGTACGGGGCTGGGATAGCAAAGGGGGAGTGAGTTCTCTTCAGGCTCTTGAGACCCACAGCCCAAATCACTGTGCAGCATGTTTTTATAGTCATGACTAGAGGCTCAGTGCATGAATTCGTGCATGGGTGGGGTGTGGCTGGCTCCGCCCCCTGGTTGAACTCCGGTCAAACTACCGGTTGAGGGGACAATTTGCATATTACCCTTTTATTATATAGGATTGGAAAATGTCGCTTTAATTATGGTCAGTAGCCTACATTAATGACAATTCGGGGGGGTGAGGGGAGAAGAATCTCTGTTTAGAGCAAAACAATCACAATTAAACAATCTTCTTAATTATCTGAAGAATATGAGAAGCTAGAGGACAGATTTGTAAAAACAAGTGGTCTACGGAAATGTGTTTTCAAAGCTCTTATGTTGGACAATTTGAAATCAGGACTTCAAAAGGGACTATTATTTCCTGCCAACAAACAGAAGTTAATTGAGATCTGGCATGATGCAAAAAGCGCTTATGTAATTGGGCCACGCACTTGAATAAACACACATCTAAACAGAAGTCTGTTTGCTGAGCTCCCACCACAGGCCCTGCTCTAGTTCGCAGATTAGGTGTTCAGGGTGTCGCCGCAGGCACGGGAGACCAGGTTGGGGGTTCCTGCCTGCAGTCTTTTCAGTATCAAAATTGAGGGGCACGCGGAGGCTAGTCTCAGAGCCCCCCCCTCGAGTCCCCGGGACAGCACTGATACAGCAGTCAGTGCCGAAGGTTCGGGCAAAGACAGGAGTCCCAAGCCAGTCAACTTCCTGTCTCTGTGCGAAGCTACTCACGCATAAATGAATGAAATCTGCCAATTTTTTCAGAAGCCACTGCTAGAGAGGAAGATGCAGGGTCATTGCCAATTTTGAAATCTGCCTGTGGGCTCTCACTACCCCTTTGACTTGCAGAAACTTGAAGATTGTGACAGGAAAGCCATTCACCAAATAGACCAGCTTCAGCGAGAGCAGCGGCACCTGAAGAGGCAGCTGGAGAAGCTGGGCATCGAGAGGATACGGATGGACAGCATCGGCTCCACGGTCTCCTCCGAGCGCTCCGACTCCGACAGGGGTGAGCCCCGATCCCGCATCCTCGCCACCCTCCCCCTCTCCCACTGGCCACAGGGGGAACGAAGGATCTGCTTGTGATGTCGGGAAGTTGAGCTGACCTTCAGTAACGAGTCCCTCTCTCCTTTTAGCAGTGAGGCCCCAGTGTCCAAAGAAGGGCTTGCCTGGAGTCGCTTGGGTTTTCAGCCTGCGTTCTCTGAAGGGTGCCTTTACCACTGTCTCTCTTGTCCTCCCACAGAAGAAATCGATGTGGATGTTGAAAGCACAGACTATCTCACGGGCGAGTTGGACTGGAGCAGCAGCAGCGTGAGTGATTCTGACGAGCGGGGAAGCATGCAGAGCCTCGGCAGTGACGAGGGCTACTCCAGCGCCAGCATCAAGAGAAGAAAGCTCCAGGACAATCGCAAGACGTGTCTCGGTCTATAAGAGAGGTCGCTGCGGCCGCCCGAGGGTCTCCGGTCGGATCTGATTAGGTAGTGTACCGGACCTGCCCACGGTTCCCTTGCACGTCAACTTCCGTGTACCACCTTCACCAAATCAGCTCTGTAAACGTTTGCAAGGAGTGCTTGGGATTGTGGGCTTCTGATTTCATCCACTAGCTTCTTTCTCTCCACAGAAATTCGTCTCTGAGAGACTGTACATTCCAATCAATTTGAAGCACCCAAGAATTCTTAGACCGAATAAGCAATTTTCACATCTCAGCAATTCCCCCCCTTATTTACTGTCCCCACGTAGCCTACCAGACCTTGCTTAACGTTTTCTGGCTTACTGTGTTACTTGCCTAGCAGAAATGTCTGACTGTGTCTTGTGCTTAGGAAATTGAAGGAAATAAGCTTCAAAGTTGAGAGCCTGATCTCAGAACTCCAAAGTCAGCTTTGACAGTGGCATTTAAGAGCACTTCCCCACAGACCTCTCCCCAGGGAGGAGTCAGGAATACCTCCAGGAAACACCCGCACCCCATGCTCAGTCCCAGAACCCCGTGCTGATGGGCGTCTTTCTCTCTCAAATGGACACCTGGAGAGTATGGCTTTGGGGTTGCACAGCTCATCGAAGTTCCAATATTGTTTGTCCTCACAAACAAAATAGTACAGTCTATTTTTGTGTGATGTTTTTGGGGCTGCGCTGTGTACTGCTATCCCCAATGCGCATTCTTCTCCAAGTTTGTTATGCTACTTGTCTCTGGAACATTTTTTTTTCCTACCTCAGAGATAAATTAGATCTCCATTTCCCACTTAACACAAAGTGATTATGCCTCTTTCCCCCCCCGAATAAGTGACATTTGGTCCAATTCTAATCTATTTTCCTATTTAACTTTCAGCAATAACTGAGCTTTGGCACTAGCTGAGCTAGTGCCCACCATCAGTGAAAAGAAAAGTCCACGTGTCTGCTCTGTGTTGCAGGGGAACAGGAGGGGCTGGTACATGTTACTAGAATCCCTCGTTATTTTTGGACTTACCCGGAACTTCTTCATGAAGGCTTTTGGGTTGATAGTTTAAAAGGCTGATTTTTTCTTCTTGGTTATGATTTCTCCCTTACGTGGTCTCCCACTTTGTAGCATTTTTATTTAAGCTAAAACAGAGCACATGTATATGTACATAAGACACATTAAATCTATAAAGACTATTTATTCATTTTATATAAACTAATGTAATGGAAAATAAATTCTTATGACTTTGTGCTTTTATAGATGTTCTAGAAACTTTGTATGTAGGTATCTACAAATTGGTTCATTCCCCTTAATATTTTTGCATTCATATTTTTGAGGTCTTGATATTTTCAGCCTCTGGCGAATATTTTCCATTGACTTTAAACCATTTGTAAAATCTGTGACGCTGAAACAGAGTGTATGTCACAAAGTGATGAGAACATTCCTAAAATCCACAGACGCACTGCAACCTAAGGGCTCAACGGCTGAACCAGTACGGGTGCCACCCCGTGCCCCGCTGGCCTGCGGTCTCTAGCATGCCACAGCCTCACCACTCCACCTCCCCACAACCAAATGTTCACACACACTCTGCACAGCAGCTCATTCTAGACACGAGAGCAATGTAAACAAAGCAAGATTACTTTTGTGTTTTCTCAATTAATGATTAAAAAAAATTTTAATTGGAAGCAGTGGATTGCTAAATGATCCCAAAGTCATGTATAACTCTCCTGTGTTTATTTTGTTCTGTTTTTTCCTTCATTTCAGCTTTGGGTGGGGGTGGGACAGGTGACACAAAGGATTTTTTTATCGTTGGAATCTTTTCCAATTACCAGCTGAAGATTTGCACTGAAATACAACTTGTATGCCTTCTGCATTTTTAAAGCCTGCTTCCTGAGTTTGAGCGGAGTGATAGTGTTCAAAGAGCCAGCTCAGCCTGTAACGTGTTTGAAAAGCTATGTGTGCACTTTGAGGTCCCTTCCGAATGCCATTCGCTGGACCTCACAAGCATTTTGTTGAATAGCTATGTTCAAGCGCCTCACAAGTCCACGATGCCGGATGGCATCAAAGACTCAAGACTTTGGGAAAAGCTTGTGGGCTTGCACTGGGGGAGGGAAGGGAACAAAATCTGTGTATTTGTTAATTTAGAAACAAGGCGTCTCGGAGATGCCATTATTTTCTGTGTTTTAATTGTTGTGCCTTTGAGTTAAACTGCATTTTTTTGTCTTTTGGTTGAAATATGAAATGTACTGTCCCGATATAAAACAGTAATTATTTTACCTTTGCACTGTTTGTCTGGTCCTTTTCAATTTGACTGCCTAGAAATGTGGAACTTGCTAGATTGATAAACTGACACCAGGGTTAGACGTTACTTTCTAAACTCGAGGTCGACAGGATCAGCAAGCGAGAGGGGCCTCTCTGACCAAAACTGTAACCTTCAGGACCAGCAAACTCGGCCCATGGCAGCTAATTCCCTTCCCCACACGGCTGATGGGCAGCGCGATTTGCCAACCTGTCCTCTCATTCACTGACCCACCAGCTTGACTGTTAAGAGCTACAGTCCTCTTGGTTGTTTTGAGTTTTTTTTAAGCAAAATGAAAAACCTTTCTGTTAGGGTTGTTGGGGGAAGGGGATGAGCAAAGACATAAACCCCAGCCTTTAAGATTTTGACAATTGTACGTAAATAGATATGTGTATAAATATAGGCACATGCATATTTTTATGTGAAAATTGATTTTAAAAAAACTAAAAGGAAATCTCAACTACATTCTTATGGAAACCATTGCAATGCAAATGGGAAAATAGGAGTGTGTCGTCCAGTTTCATTTTGTGCAGTGAGGAAACAGGTGTGTGTGTTTCTAACATCCGTGCCTTTTGGCTAAGGACAGCGGCAGAGCACCCAGGGCATTTTGTGTGAGTTTCTGTTGCTAAGCAGGGATGCGAAGCCTTCAAGGTGCTCACAGCGCCTGCTGGCACCTTCCTCTAGTTACTGCTTCAAAGAGCATCACATTTTTTAACAGGACCTTGATTCTTCTCCCTGTCAACCCAAGACTAAAATAATTTCAGTTTCCATTCAGAATTGAGCACTTACTTAAGTCTAAGCAGGCCCTGACCCTGCAATTGGCCGCGTGTTGTTTTTTTTTGTTTTAAGGTGGGCATTTCCTTTAACCTCTACTTTTTTTAAAAGAAACAAAGGAACCTTACCTGGGTTCCCAATGGGCCTCTCTTCTTCATCCCTCAGGTGGCCAAGAGCAAATCCTAGGGTTTGGGGAGAAAAAACAAGTGCAAACTAGGTAGGATTGTGATGTTCAAAATGACTAGCAATATTTGGGGGCTTGCTAAGGGATTTTTGTGTGTTTTTTTTTCTTCTTGCCTCTCCCCATCCTTTAGAGAGAAAACTTATTTTTGCAAAGAATATACATACACATTATCGTTTAGGTTTCTATACCATAAGGTATTGGCAGGAATATCGCTTTCATTGTGCTTTATCATCTATTTCCCCAAGTCTCCGTCCTTACTTGTTTTCCCAAGTGTTTTTTTGTCTCCCCTTTTACCTGCCCTGTGTGTTGAGCACCAGGAAGCCAAAGGCTGCAAGGTAATTTCCTGCATGGCAATCTATTATTTTTTTCTATGTCTAACTCTTGGATGCAGTATGTTTAGGTAGCTGGCTACTCATGATTTTAAAATTTCTTCTGGGAGAAGATGACCCAAAGGCCCTGTTAGATGAGTTGGTATTTCTCATTCTACTTGATCAGATCTCTTTGTTTTTGAAGATGCCTGGGGGATGTGGGGAGGGCTGCAATATGTGATTGATCATGATTTTTCATTAATATTACATGGGCGATTTTCTTACATTCTTCTGAAAGAAGAGATAATTGCCTGGCACTGCTACTTAGCTATTTGAATGGCTGAAGAAATCAAGTATCTTTGTCTTCTCGCAAAAACCATAAAATGAGAATTAGTAAGACACCCAATTCTAATGTTGATCCAGGGTTTTATTTTGATTTCTCATTCTCTCTAGAGGGCTGGGGGGAGGAGGGGGCATTCTTGATTTTACCGAACTTGCCTTCCCCCTTGTCCCTAGACGTGGTGCTCTGGGAATGTTGCTGTGAACCATCCGTGTTGGGGGCCATCTTCCTCACGATAAACACAGTCTAAACAGGGAGCAGAGGACAGTATGCAATTCTGTTTCCAGATGTTTCTTTATGTAAATACGACGCCAATGTAAATCCTGTGTCAAGACATAGAGAATGGTGCTTTTTACTACAGTTAGCACATGCGTTTTTAGAAGGACTACATGTTTTAGAGAATCTTTGCTGTGTATATGTAAACGTCTGTATTGTTCAACCATTAACAAATAATAAATTATTTCATTATTAAAGAAATCTGGGTCTTCTTGATGTTTTGTACCCCAATTTAACCTCTCATGCCTTTTACTTACAAAACCGAGTTAATCAGACTTCTTTTTTCTCTTCATTTCATGGAAAATCCACTGGCCCTTGGATCCTGTGCTGGGAGTTTCAGTTGTGTGGCTTCAGTTGAGCCTGTTTTTCGATCAGAATTAGTAACAGCACCGGCTGCGCCCCTTACCCACGTCCCCTGCTCTTGCACTCCTCCTGGCTCCCTCAGCACTGTGACCCTCCAATACAGGCAGCCGCGGTCTGACGGGAGAGATAACACCAGTCTAGTCACTTGTGGAATAAACTTGTAAGGGACATGCGGTGAGAAATCAGGTGGTGGCGTTCGAGTTGGGCCCCGGGGAAAGAGCGGGCATTCCCTAGGAAAGGAGACTTGCCGAGAAAGAAGAGGCAGGTGTGCAGGGGGCGGCCTGGAGGCTGAGAGCGTGTGGTGAGCGATGGGACACGTGCGGGGAGGACACCACATTGTGACACACTCATTGGGAGGAGGAGAGGAACCCAGTGGAGCAGGTTGGTTCTTTTACCTATTAACCCCTTCGGTTCACTAATTCATTTAGCACGTAGGGACGAAACACCTGCTCTGTGCTGGGCTCCATCACAGCTGAAGACACTGACGCACACACCATGAAACCTGCTCTCTGGGGCTGGCCTCCAGTGGGACTGCCTGGCACGGAGCTCCTTCCTCGGCCTGGCAAGCTGCTGACCCGCCTCCTCTGGCTCCCCCAGGAGAGCACAAGCTTAGAGTCAAGAGGAAGGAAAAGGGTGTCTTTCTCCTTCTTGACCAGTGACTTATTCTAAAAACCACTTAAATACATTTTTATTGATTTCAGAGAGGAAGGGAGAGGGAGAGGGAGAGGGAGAGGGAGAGGGAGAGGGAGAGGGAGAGGGAGAGGGAGAGGGAGAGGGAGGGAGAGAGAGAGAGAGAGAGAGAGAGAGAGAGAGAGAGAGAGAGAGAGAGAGAAACATCAAATGAGAGAGAATCATTGATCGGCTGCCTCCTGCACATACCACACTGGGATCAAGCCCGAAACCCAGGCATGTGTCCTGACCAGGAATCGAACCGTGACTTCCTGATTCATAGGTCGATGCTCAACCACTGAGCCACACCATCCGGGCCCGCTTAAAACTTGTGGTGCCCTCGGAGTTAACTATGTGGCACGCAGCCTGCGGGTCTTAGGAGAAAGGCTCTTTCTGCGACTCCTGCTTGGGGAAAGCGGCCTGGCTCTCCTGCTTTCTCCAGAGATTAGCAGCCACGTGCTGGGCCTGTCTAGGATGCAATTCTAGGATCCCCCTCTGGACAGGCTCCAAACTGAACCCACCAAAGAGTGAACTACAAGAGTGAGCATGGAAGAAAACTATCCTCGACCACGGGGCTCAGGGTCCCTGCTCACTGCGGCTGAGGAGAGGAACCTCCGAACCACAGGTAATTCAGGAGACAGCTCTCACGTACGGAGAGCCTCCCCACAAGATGACAAATCTTATTCCAAGGTTTCCTGGCTTCGTCCACAGTCGCCTGATGAAGAGTGTCCTTTGTTAGACTATACGGCCCATGTCACAATGTTGTCTAACCCACACGTCCTGAGTGCTCGTTGCCTCCATGACCTCTCACACAGCCCTCGGGTGGGGGTGGGGGAGTGCCATCATGACCCCATTTCACAGACGGCAAAGCCGGGAGAGGTGAGGCATTTGCTCAATCCACAGAGCCAGCGAGCTCTGACTCCAGAGCCCCATTCCTTGGCCTCCGTCCCTGCAAGAGCGATGTCCAGCTGTAATCAACTTTCCAAGTAAAGCAACTTGCCTTTTTTCAGCCTTTGGATGCAGCTACTCACGTGCCGTAGAGCGGCCTTAGGTTTCAGTTAATGGGGCAGAAATTGTGAATGCACAAGACAATGGTGGATCCTCATTGCTAAGTCATCACGCTTCCCTCTATCCCAACTCCCCTCCCTGCCTATCGTGAGGAATAACCGGGGCTGCTGAACCTCCTGGGGCGTCTTGTGCAATCACCCAGCATGCTCCCGGGCGAAGACATCCTGTTCGGGATTGAAGACATTCTTTCTACCCCGCATCTTTTTGGCTGTGGACCCCATGACACCACTTTACTTGTCCAACCCGACTTTACTCAACACAACGTCTCCTGAGGCCCCGGAGTCCCTCTTCGGCCTACCTCTCCGATCACTGTGACCTAGAGGAGGGACATCATGGCTCTCTGCCAAGAGTCTCTGGAATAGCAGCTCCTCATTATTGCTTTCTTGGGCCTTCCCACCAACTAGGGACACTCGGCTCCCAAGGACCGAGGCCCCCTGCAGGGGCTGCACAGGAAGCATTGCTCAGGGCTTGGCACTAACTGGGTGGTAAGACACCTGCCCACTCTGTCCTTGTGGAGACCAGTCAAGGTGGGGCTGCCGACTGCTGCCTCGGGGTGAACGTATCGTCCAGAGGGGAACAAAGCTGCATGGTGGGAGAGGGGCTGGCCTCTCAGCAGACAGGAGGGCGGGCTCTGCCAGGCTGGAGCTTCCCTCAATGTGCAGGAAGGCAGGCTCAGGATTTAGTGGGGCAACAGAGGCAAGAGCCAGCACAGAAGCAAAGGGTATGGCCCCAAGGACAAGACAGAGCTGGGGGACCAGGGGCCGAAGAGGTTCGCCGAGGCCCTGGAAGAAGAGGGAGGAGCCTTTTATAGGGTCCTCCTGGCCGCACCTGGGGCAGAGGTGCGCAATGTGACTCAAGGTAGAAAGCTCTGGGTCAGAACGTGTCTACCTTTAAGGAATCCCTGGGCCTGGGAGAGAAAACACCTGGGAGGGCCAATGGGCCAGAGGAAAGGGAGAAACACACCAGCTCACCAACCCTATTGGCCACCCGGATGGCCAGGCTGGGTAACACCTAGGGGCCGCCCCCAGCCCCACAGAGTGGCCAGTGGGGATGGAAGACCCAATATCCATCCGTTAAAATGGGTCATTTGGTTAAAATCAGAGTGTTTGACAAACTCTTGCCTTTCAATATTCCCAACCCCAGAAGGTAGAAGATGCTGTTACCATAAAGCCCTGGAGCTCATTATGATCAACCATGAGCAAGCTGGCCAAGTAGAATGAGAGACTCCGGGGGGAGGGGTGCCATGGCTGCCACGCCCTGAGGTTACCTGGAAAGGGGTCCTGGGTGCTGGTCAAGCTCACAGACTAGTCCGATGGATCTAAGGACCAGTGGCAACTCCACCCTTTACACTCGGTGACCTGGGCAGCTGTCCTGGGCTCTGCTTTGCTAGTCTGTAAAGTGAGGATGGTACAGTCGTCCCTCAGTATCCAAGGGGATTGGTTCCAGGACACCCTCCCCCTCGGACACCAAAATCCAAGAATGCTCCGGCCCCTCGTATAACACGGCGTAGTTGGTATCTGCATAGAACCTGTATTGGCAGGTAGGCTGAGCAGGTGTGCCTACACCTCACTTCGTCCATGTGGGCTCAGGGCAGTGCTCAGCACGTGGCAAATTCAAGGGCTGCTTTTCAGAACTTTCTGGGATTTCTTTTTAGGAGTATTTTCATGTGGGTTGTTAAATTCACGGATGTAAAACCTGTGCGTCCAGAAGCCTGACTGTACTGACTCCCCAGGGCTTTGGGGGAGGGGGTTCGAGAGGGAGGGATGAAGGAGAGCCGAGCCCCAGGCCTGGCGACCAGGAAGCACCCAGTGCATCAGCGCAATCGCAGTGACGATACCGACAAGGAGAAGAGTCGGAGCACAGGCAGGACCACGGATCTCCAGAGGACAAAATTCTGACGCTCGAACAAGTAATCAGCCTTAAGGGAAAATGACACCGGATGGTAGGGGAGTGTTCAAATATGTCATTCTGACTGTGCTATTCAGACAACTAATCGTGGGCAGGAAGTGGTTAAACTGAAAGGGGGAGCGAGAAGAGGGTGACTCAGGGCCAGACTGAGCCAACGGCGGCGGGTAAGGGGCGTTCTTCAGGTGGTACCTCATCTAGGAGCTGCTCGGAAAGTCACAAGCCCTGAAACCCCTCCAGCCCTGCGGGCAGCTCAGACTCTCCAAGAGGAAGCGCAGGAGTGGCTCAGCGAGAGAGACCCTGGCTAAAATGCCGACATTGTGCAAGTGTTTCATCTGCAACGTGGCAGAGGCCTGAAGTCCCAGCATGTGCATGTACCTCTCCAACAGAAGGGAAACTCTCAGAACAATAGTAGCTAGAGCTCTAGCCAGACAGTCAAGGAAGACACCACACTTCAAGTGTCAAGTCCAAGTTACTGCAGAAGTTGTGACAAGTCTCTGCAACTCTGCAGTCAAAAGCTTTGGTCAAAGCGGCTGCCAGCCAAGCGCAGACCAGCACAGGGCATGGAACAACGCGGAGCCCAGAAGAGGCATCCGTGGAAAGGGATGATCAGTAGGACCAGGAGAGGCACTGCTTCCTCTCCATCACCCTGAGGTCCTTTAATGTTGGGCAAAACCACCTTTCAGAACTCAGTCCAGGAATCCCATCGCTTTCCCTTCCTCAGGGAAACAGTGAATCATTAAAGGCACCAGTTTCCGCTTCTTGCTTTGGCTGCCAGGAAGCTCAGAGCCAAATTCACACCTCACCTTCAGTAATGATGTGAGACCCCGTGATTTGTATATTTTTGTCTGAAATTCTCTGACCTTGATTTTTATTTCATTTTTTTCCTATGTTAATGCATGGAATTTTGGAAGACATCTCAAATCCACCTTTGTAGAGAACGGGAAGACGTGGTTGTATAAGAGCTCTGCTGTGTCTGATAAAAAAAAATGCTCTGGTCTTTTCTTTTGCAAGCAGAGGGAAGTGAGCTTGACTAAGCAGGAGTGAGTTTATTGGAGTTGAGAGGATGGAGAGGAAAGGAGAGTGTGGGGATTTTTAGTTTAGTTTTGTTCTTTTGTTTTTTAAGTACTGGAAGCAAACTTGCCAGACTAGCCGGGCGCTGCCTCAGGCTGGAGGTACCCCCACCCCCTGTGGAGGGACCGGGCTCCAGGAGTTCCCACAGAGGCCGGAGGGGGCACAGCGGCAGAGCTGCCCTGGGTCTGAGTCACCTGCCAGAGCGGAGGAGCACCGCCCCTTCTCCCAGGTCAGGAAAGTGCTCGGGATCGCCAATAAACGAGAGCAACATTTTCACGGCACTAGCCTGGACTCTGCTCTGTTGCACATTTTAAAAAAGAAAGTGACTTGCAAATTCCAGCATTTTATTAACAAACTAGTAGCCCGTTTGCACGAAGATTCGTGCAATAGACCTTCATTCACCTGGCTGCCTGCACCAGTTTTCTGCCGGCACCAGGGACCAGGCCTTGGCTGTGGCCACCGCCTTCTGCCTTTTTCAGGGTCGGGACTTGGCCCCGGGCGGTGGCCTTGGGCTCAGCGGCACCCAACATCCTTGCTAAGGATCGCAGGAGCCAACCCCCAGTGGTTTCCTGCGATCCGTGCAGGCTGCCCACTGGTGCCCAAGGCCGGGAAAGCCTCCACCCCAGGCTTTCCTGGCCTTGGGCTCACCGCACACAGCGTCCCTGCTACCGATCACAGGAGCCGACCCCCAGTGGTTTCCTGCGATCGGTGCAGGCTCCCCGCTGGTGCCCAAGGCCCGGAAAGCCTCGGTCCCTGGGACCCCCGGGAGCGGCAGGAGGGCGGGATGGGCACGGCCAAGCCCCCCCAGGTGGCCGATCGACCCCCGGGACCCCCGAGAGCGGCGGGAGGGGCGGGATGGGCCCTGCCACGCCCCCCCAGGTGGCCGATCGCCCCCCGGGACCCCCGGGAGGGGCGGGAGGGGCCCGGCCACGCCCCCCCAAGTGGCCGATGGACCCCGGGACCCCCGGGAGGGGCCCGGCCACGCCCCCCCAGGTGGCCGATCGCCCCCCGGACCACCGGGAGGGGCGGGAGGGGCGGGAGGGGCCAGCCACGCCCCCCGGGTGGCCTATCGCCCCCCGGGACCCCCGGGAGGGGCGGGAGGGGAGGGAGGGGCCCCGCCACGCCTCCCGGGTGGCCGATCGCCCCGGGACCCCTGGGAGGGGCGGCATGGGCCCGGCCACGCCCCCCGAGGTGCCGATTGCCCCAGGCACCCCCGGGAGCCGCGGCATGGGCCCGGCCACTGGGCACCGCCATCTTGATCTTCTCAACGGCGGATATGCCACCCGGAGTCCCGCCCCCAGCCTCCTGCCGCCCAATCGTGGGCATAGCGGAGGTGCGGTCAATTTGCATGTTTCTCTATTATAAGGTAAGATTACTCATGGCCCCACCAAATCTAAATTAGTGGGCGCTGGCTGACCTGCCACTGTCCCAGCCCCGTCCTGTGTGACATGAATACAGTAATTTGGAGTCCGATATGGATGGCACATTCCCCACAGCTGGGGTGACCCCAAGGTAGCAAGGTGGCACCCTAGTTGCCTGATTGATGGGAGGGTGCCCCTTGGACAGAGGTAAGTGAGGCTCCTGCACTTGGCCATGAATGGACAAAGGGAAGCTGTTTACAGCCAGAGGGTCAAAGAGAAAAGGGCTCAACGCTGAGTCTCGGAGTGAAGGGACCATCGCAGAGGGAAGACCCTCTGTGCCACATGCAGAGGCTGGAGAGCAAATCAGAGTGGAAGAGGGGCCACCGGCCCAGATCGGGGCAGCCCTGGGCCTCAGCATAGCCTGAGCTGGTCTCCCTGCTTCCTCCCAGGTTCTGCCCCGCCCCCCACCCCACCCCCAGGCTCTCCCCAAGGCCTAGATCCTTTGAAAACAGACATCAGGACCCAGCCCTCCTAGACACAAAACCCTCCTGTGGAGCTCCATCGCTCAGCAGAACATCTGAGTCTCTCTAGTGGCAAGTCCCCTCCTACCCCCCTCCCCCACACACCCCGCCCCAGCAGCCCTGGCCCGTGCGCTGTTCCCAGACACCCAGGGCCTTTGCACGTGTTACTCCTTCCACCTGGAATGCCTTCCCCATGACACCTGGCTGTTCCCTCACCACACTCAGGTCTCTGCGTGATGTCCCCTTATCCACGAGGCCCTCTAAGTCCCTTTACATATTGTACATCCCTCACCACTTCTACCTGCTGTCCCCCGGCCCCGACTCCATTCTCATTACCACATGACACATTAATGTTTGTGTCTGTTTGATGTAAAAATGGGGCTGAGCCAGAGCAGAGACTGAACTTGCCACTGTGGCTGTCCCAGCACCTAGAACAGCGCTCACACGCGGGAGCGTGGGGGGGGGGGGGCGGGGCTGGGCGCGGGTTGTGCCCAGTGAGACACACTTGTGGGTGGGTGGGAGACGGAGACAAACTTCAGGCTCAGAGCTAGCAGACCAGTGGTCGCCAATGTCACAGGCCCCAAGGGAAGGTGGTAAAACAGTGAGTGAGGTTTTACTGCAAATTAAGGACTTGATCAGCATCAGGGCTGTAGGAAAGCACCACAGTGAGGGCCCGGGAAACCCTAGGCCCGTGGTCGGCAAACTGCGGCTCGCGAGCCACATGCGGCTCTTTGGCCCCTGGAGTGTGGCTCTTCCACAAAATACCACGGCCTGGGCGAGTCTATTTTGAAGAAGTGGCGTTAGAAGAAGTTTAAGTTTAAAAAATTTGGCTCTCAAAAGAAATTTCAATCGTTGTACTGTTGTTATTTGGCTCTGTTGACTAATGAGTTTGCCGACCACTGCCCTAGGCTTTTGCATAATCCAGGTGACTGGTCAAAAGCAAAAGCTACCTGATAGAAAACAATCTGGTTGAGAACAAGAGGCGGGGGTGGGGGTGGGAGAGACAATTCACCCCAAAGGACAATTTGGTCTAAAACTATACTCCACTTTTTTTATTATTGGGATTTTTATGTAGCACAGAGGTGGAGTGCATCCTTTTGTGCCTCTTCAAGTGGTTGGCTTAAATCCGTTTCACCCTCTGCTTTAAGTTTCCAGTTAATATGTCAGCCAACTATTTAATCCTGTTCATTTCTTAAAATGTGCTGTGCAATGTCATAAAGGTGCCGAGAACGCAAATGTGCCACTTGGTGCGTTATCACACGGAGAACACAGCCCAGGCCAGAAGGAAGACACTGCGGGCCCTTCCCACACAGCCTCGCCCCCCAGCTTCTGCCGTCATCACAACCTCTCTTGCCTTTCTCATTTTGCCTCCTGAGCCTGCATTTCTATGCACCGTGGTTCAGTTTGGCCTATTTGTTTTAGAATAGCATACAAACGGACTCCTACTGTGCGTGCCTGTGTCCGGCTGTGAGATGTGTGTTGTACGTGATTGCAGTCCTTTCCTTTCACTACTGATCTGTGAGGTTTCTAACAGCGAAATGTCCAAAACACGGGGGATAGATTTAATCATATCTGGGTATTTATAAAACAGAGAGTACTACATAATCCTACTTTTGCTAAGAAGGAAAAACAATCAGAGAATGAAAGAAAACGAAAGAAAGAAGAAAAATCTATCCGTATGAATGTCTAAAGAGAAAGGTCTGGAAAAATATGCCACGTCTGACCTACGGAGGGAGAGTGGGTGCCACGTTCTCCATGTTTATTTATGTATGTAATTGGAGTGACCTCATTTTCCGGTTTTCCTATACGTGGGCACTCATTGCTTTTTGTAGAAAGAACAACAAAACAAAACAAAACAAAAAAACACAAAAAGGAATTTAAATGATGAAAAAATTAACCACACAACAGTAAGTAACAACCAAAGAGAAGGGCCTGAATTTTGTGGAGGTTTCAGGAGTCTTTCCTCCCAGCTTATCTTCGCCCAACCATGTCTGCGCTGCTTGGCTGATGATTTTGATGAACTTTTTATTTTCATAAATTGATCAAATAACAATGAATGTCTCCATGTTTGTGAGTTTTACAAATACCTTATACACTGTTTAGTTAAACAAGATCTATTTGTTAGATACTTAAGCCTTTCAAATTCATGTCCCCGACTCTGTCTTGCCCTGCTCTATTTGTGACAGATGAAAACAACCTAACTTCGTGTTGACCGAACCTCTGTCCAGGCTGCTCCAGCAGATGAACTGAACCCTGTAAGTCAGGTCGGGTTCAACTCCAGCCTCGGTTCAGCACCGACCATCTGAGCAATTGGCTGTTGGGCAGACTAACCTCCCCTGGTTTCAGTTTCCCCAGCTGTTCGATGGGGACAACACCGACATTGCAGGCGTTTTGTGAGACTCAGAAATTGCCAAATCGGCAACCTGCATGTCACGGCAGGCCGGTTTCTCGGCCTCTGCACCGTGGACGTTTGGGGCTGGAGAACTCCGTGTTGCCAGCGGGGGAGCCACGGGAACACCCTGTGCATTGTGGGAGGGTCGGCAGCATCCCTGACCTCTACCCCCTAGATGCCAACAGCATGGCCTCCCAAGTTGTAACAACCAAACCGGTCTCCAGATGTTGCTAAATGTGCCCTGGGGGCAAAGCTGTCCCCAGTGAGGACTGTTGCCTTAGGCTGTCGCTCTCTCACCTCCCATAACGGATGCCCCAGGTCCTGCTGGTTCCTCCCCCTTTTACCTCCAGAATCCGTGCCCTTCCTCACAGAGCCTCCTCAGCCTGCCCCGGGCCAGGTCAGAATCCTCAACAACCCCCTCCCTCCGTCCAGGCTCACTGCCGTCCCCTCCCCCGCCTGGGGGACAGGACAAAACTAATTGTGCTTTTGCTCCCGATTCTTCCATCTCAGTCAGCAGCCTGGCCTTTCGGGCTCTCTGTGTCACGGAGCCAAGCCAGCGTTGCCTGTAAGATATGACACTTTCCTTCCCCATCCTTTCTCTCTGCCTAAACCCATGGATGAGAATATGTTCAAGGGCCCTGGTCGGGGCGCTGGGGGGTGGCCTTGGGGTGCGTAAGCGGAGATGAGGAAGACAGTCCGGCTGGGCCAAATGGATGGTGGTCAGTCCTAGAGGGAACGGCCCCCACACGTCACCCAGCGGCTCAGCCTCCGGAAGTGGCAGGACATCACAGGGAGGGGCTGCTGGTGCCCTGGGAAGGCAGGGCCTGGGATGGCGGCTTCTACTCTCCCCCCACCAGCAGCAGCACAGCCGCAGGCCTGAAGAGATCTCGTGGACAGGAGCTCGGGCGTCTCCGTGGTGAGAGGGCATCTGGGCATCATGACTTGTAGCCCCCCGCCCCCCTTCAATGCTGCATAAGACTCTGGGACCTTCCCCAATCCAGAGCAGGGAGGGAGTGCCCCAGGAAGACAGAGTGGCTGTCTCCGCAGGCTGGCTGAGAGTTGGACATAATTAGCTTTAATCCTGGAAAATCATTTAAAAATGACATTTCCTCACACCTCACTGAGTTTGTGAACTGAGGCTCGGAGGAGTTATAAACACGGATGTCAGCACGTCACATCCCTGTCTACATCTCTTCCCGGCTCGCCCCTGAGGCTGAAGGCCCTGACCACACAGCAGAGGAACAGGGCTCACTCTCCACGCTTGTTCCCAGGGCAGACATCACTAATCAATCATGGCATCTTTCTGGCTGCATCTGAACACAGTCCCAGAATCCTTTTCAGCACCATCCACCAGGTCACTGCATGGAGCAGACTTGGTACCTGAAGTCAATCATTGTCTGGACGTTAGGACCCACTTCCACCATCACCACTCCCACACACATTTTACTGCTTCTTAACCGAGGGTGCACCATTGGTACATACATTTATGTTACAGGGTTTATTTTTTCTTTCTCCAAAAAATATTAAATTTATAATGTACGTTTTAATTGAGTGCATCTTAGAGCTGAAGAAATGCAGCACCGGCTATCCCTGGCCTTCTGCGGTTTCCTTAAAGTCATTCAGGATCCTCCACACTGGCCTGTGCCCCTCCCCAGGCCCCCGTTAGCCTGCACCTGCACCAGCCCCGCTCTTCCTTGCTCCCTTTCCTAACTTTCCTCCCTCTCTCCCACCTCCTCTTGGGAAATGTCCACTTGTCTTTCAAGACTCAGCTTCAAGATCTCCCCTGTGAGCCCTTTCCAACCCCACCATGTGCCTGTCCCGGAGTCCTGCACAGATGGGAGGGGACACAGGACGGGTCTGGCTGCTCCCTCTTCGGACTGTAAATCCCTAGAGGCCAGGGCCCATCTCACGCACTTCCCAGGCATCAAGAGACTCTAATGGGAACCCAGAGAGGTGGAGCAGGACGAGGTTGGCCCCACGTGCCTTGGAGAATTGGCCTGTCCAGGCTTGGGGAAGGCCTGCCCACTGTCTCTGAGCAGTCAGAACTTGAGGACCAACGCACGAACCCACAATGAGGCACGGAACCAGCTGGGCGGAGTCGATGGTCAGAGTGGCCTGATCAGAGTTTGCGCTCCTTGCAGCCCAGCCAGGGAAGCCTCATTTATTACCCTGGGTTGCTTGGCAACAGGGGACTCTGGAGAGGCCGGTGACTGATAGGACTGGAATGTGTGGTGGTGTCAGCTGGCAGCTG
Organism: Cnephaeus nilssonii; assembly: GCF_951640355.1. NCBI lineage: Eukaryota > Metazoa > Chordata > Mammalia > Chiroptera > Vespertilionidae > Cnephaeus > Cnephaeus nilssonii. Next base: position 41,793,563 of record NC_137086.1, read on the forward strand.
CCTCGGTGTGCCCTCAGTGGCTGAGGACCAGGTGGGCAGGCCAGGTCACCTCTCTGGGGCATGGAGACTGGCCACTCCCTCGTCATCGCCACGAGACGACTTGTGGCCTTTGGTCTCTGACTCCAGCTGGCCTCCTGATGGGCACATTGTGTCCTCAAGATAAAGTAGTCCTTTTAGACTGACACCTAAAGCCATGCACAGCTGTGAGCCTCAGCATTTCTTAAGGTGACCACAGTCTGATTGCATAATTTGTCTTATTTGCTGCCAAGGACCACCCACACCTGGCACTGAGGCGCTGTTTAACAACTGGTTGCTTCTAGGTGTGTTTTTCATAGACATATGGGTTAGTATTCTGAAACTACTTTCCGGAGCCACGTTTCTCATTGTTGGGAAAAGAAGTTACAAACAAGGAAAGGGGGAAGGTTAGAATAGGCCCTATGGTGCTGGGCTGGAATTGTAGGTGTCAGTATGACCTCAGATTTTTAATATAGAGAGTGATAGATATAGAAGCATATACAGATGTACTACATGTTTTTGTAGCTCTGAGAGACTTAAGAGGTCATGACACTCAGTAGCAATGAGCACACCTAACACGCAGACCCTGTGACCTGCATACCAGGCTCACCCTAGACGGTTTGGCTCAGTGAATAGAGCATCGGCCTGTGGTCCCAGGTTCAATTCCAGTCAAGGGCACATGACCCAGGTGCGGGCTCGATCCTCAATATGGGGCATGCAGGAGGCAGCCAATCAATGATTCTCTCTCATTATTGATGTTTCTATCTCTACCTCTCCTTTCCTCTCTGAAATCAATTAAAAAAAAAAAAAAAAAGAACTAGGGCTCTTCAGAGAAACAGCTGATTCCAGGGCTGGTGCAAGGAAGGTACAAGATGAACCTGGAACATCTTGTGACAGAAAATAAGGAAGGGCTCAGATGATGATGGGGACTCGTCCCAAGAAGACACGAGCCAGTGTGAAAAGGCTCCTGAGGCCAAATCTGAAGCAATTTGAGCATCAAAAATAAACAACGATAGTAACAGAGTACAACTGATGGAATAAAATAAGTCTGTGAGTCCACAAATGTACACACAGAGAGTAAAGAAATAAACAGGAAGGGAAAGCTTTTCTTCAGAGCTGAGTGCCAGCTAACAAATGCAGAGGGGCAGAACTGAGGGGTCACACTGCAGGCAAGGACCATCAATGGATCCAGTGGGCGACAGTCGGACGAGAAACAGGCTATTTATATATTTTATATATAACACATATTTCAGACTATCAACCCAGAAGAAAGTCATTAACTACACAGGAAAAATTACTTTACAATGGAGAAACCAGATAGTCACCACTTTGACCAACTGATTAAAGTTAAATCACCAGTAATGAAATGAATAAGCATTTATTCCATTATTAAATCCCGTGCCTCGTGACATGATGCGCTTCTGGGTATTCCTGCCAAAAATGTACCACCTGAATCTGATCATGAGAAAATGTAGGTTCATATTCTACAAAGTGACCAAGTCTCTTCTTAAATGTCAAGGTCACGAAAGACAAGACAGATTGAGGATCTGTTCAGATTAAAGGAGACTAAAGCGATGTGATGACTAAATGCATTGTGTGGCTGGACTGGTTCCTTTTGCTATAAGATCATTAATGGGATAATTGGGGAAATGCGACACGCTTTGCAGATGATAACAGGATTATACCAAGTTAATGTCCTGATTTTGATTGTTGTATTGTGATTACATAAGAGGATTCCTTCCTTCTCTAGAAAATAAACACTAACGTGCTGAGGAGTAAATATGTATCATATTTGCAATTTTCAAACAGTTCATATACTTATAGATACTGAGAGAGAGATAATGATAATGTTAATTGGTAAAATGTTAATATTGGGGGAAATTAGGTTAAACGTATATGAAAATTCTTTGTACTACTCTTGCAAATTTTCTGTAAGTCTGAAATTAAACAAAAGCTTAAAAATAAATGTTTGCTGGATAAAGCATGAGAAATTACCCAGCACCGTTGGGAATTGGGAGGCATTCAGTGTGTGGTGGTCATTGTTAGAAGAGAGGGGTCTTGTGGGGGCCGTGAGTTGCCCTTTCACTAGTGGGATCAGAATGTTCTAGGCCAGGGCCTTTCAGACATTCATGTGCATTCGAATCACCTGGAGGTCTGGTTCGATGCAGGTGCCGGCCTGGGCGAGGATGAGATGCTGTGTTTCTCACCAGCTCCCAGCTGGTGCTCAGGCACCTTCCTGCCGGTCCCAGGATCCGAGGAGATGGATACACCTGAGGTTTAAGCCGGGCTTCTTGAGCCGGCTGCTCATTGGGCCCTTCTGGAGAACCAGCTTTACTAGTAATTGCTCTTCCCAGGCGATTCCAATGCAGCCAGGGTTAGAGCTTCACATTGATGCCTGCCTGTCTCCTTTCCATCATCTCAAACGCAGGCCCTACGTCTGAATACTGCCAGGGCTTTCAAGCTAGATTCTTTGCTGCTCTTTTACTCCAACCTACACCTAGAAGCCAGATAGATCTTTCTTGTCCTCCACCATTCAAACACTCCTTGCAAGCTACCTCAAACTCCTCGTCCAGGCATCAGTCCTCGGCGATGTGGCCGACCCACTCCCTGGCTGCTCTCCAGGGCTCTCCCTGATACTCTGCTCCTAGGAGAGCGGCATTCACCACCCACAGCCCAGGTTTCACCTTCACACACGGGGTGGGGGTGGGGGACGCTGGCACTGGTAACCCCCTCACACACACACACACACACTGTACCTGTCTTAAGTCTCACTCCGGGTGGGACATACGGCGCCCTAGTAAGAACCACCACCTAGTTCCTTCCTCCATGGGGCCTCCTCACGCGGGCCCCAGCCGGGCACTCATGCTCCCCCAGGAGAGAACCGGTGGCTCAGAACAGGGAGGAGAGGTCCCTGCAGTTGGGACACAGGTCACCCGCTCTTGTTCACCAGCCTGCTGTGCATGGGGAAGGGCAGGGAGAGGGCGACTCGGGTGCTGCCCTGGAATTCTGGCCTGGCACCCACTCCCTGTGTCCGCACCCCTGCCCGCTTCCCCACCCACCTCTCCACAACCTCCCCGCCTCAGCCCAGCCTGTGGCTAGGAGCTGAGGACCTGGAGGAAATAGGTTACAGGGAGGTGCCACCTGGGTTGTCCCCTCAGGGGAGGGTTTGGCCTAGGAGACAAGCAGCTTCTGTAACAAGCTGAAAACCAAACTGAAGAAGGGCGACCCGGAGGTGGGGGAGAGGAGAGGACCTCCTTCCCCATTCTCCTACCGCCTTCTCTGGTTCCGTCTCCACTTCAAGGCTTCTCGCTGGGCCCACCCTCCTCCAGGCCTCACTTTCCTGGGAAAAGACTTCCCCCTGAAGCAGACCCGCCCATCACCCGAAGTTCCCTGGGGCTGACACTGTTTGGCTTCCCAGGGCTGGGCTTCAGTAATCACGAGGCTCCGGGGCTGAGCAGGTGCCTCGGTTTACAGAGAATCAGCTGGAATTCGAGGGGGAGCAGCGGCTCTCAGCTCAGACTAGCTTCAGCCCAGAGGTCCAGGGGCAAGTCATACTCACCGTCCGGGCAGGCTGCTTGTCTCGGGGTGTCCCAGTGGAAACCTCAGGACAGGCTCATCGAACCCTCAGGAGGGAGGGGAAGAGGCCCTTCCCCCTCCCAATGAAAGCTCTCAAAGCTTTGTACCGCAGTCCCCCTTTGGGTTGGGATTTTCAGATTCCTGGCCCTGCTCATTCCAGAGAGGGGGGCAGGCATTTGGAAGCAGATTATGAGGTAGACCCTCAAAGAGATGGACACCCCATTCCCAGATCTGGGAGCCCCTCCCCCCACTCCATCCCGCCTCTCCAGTTTCAGACTCATTCCAAGTCCTTCCAGGAAGAAGCTGTCCTCCCACCACCCGGGCCACCCTGGTGTCACCACATCCCCTCCTCCCAGAACTCCCTTGGGTGGCCCATGCAGGCCAACACTTGTCCCTGGCCTTGTGTTCTGCCCCCAATCCTGGCTCCCAGGCGGCTGTAGGAACCTACTTGCCAGGCAGATCCTTTCCCATCTGTTAACAAACACTGTAATTTTCCATTCCCCAATCAAGACACCTCACAAATAACTTTAGGGTATAAGAGGCAATTCTGATGCTATAATATTGTAGTTTGAAATGATTAGAGGATTTATGACTCCATTAGAAATGATGGTAGGAATTATGGAGAAAATAAGTCAAAATATTTGAAATTGAGGCTGTCATAAAATCCAAGATACATAGTCACCGTCTATGTATTCTCCTATATCCAGGGTAGGCACTCAGTAATACTGGAATCTTCCTTCTCTTTGACATTTACACCCTGTTTTCCTCACCCTCTCACATCCATCCCATTCATCCCCAATCAACACATGATGTGGTTTTGCCATGAGTCAATCTTTATTGGGTTTGGAAGTAATGAGTTATTGGCACAAGGCTCCATGGGTTTCAAAGTTAATGACAGAAGGAAATATACATCACGCAGGTGGGAAGGCCCGACAGGGAGGAGTCCCCGAGGAGCTGAGAGGACCCTGCAGCCAGCCCCGCGGACTGAGGCCGCACAGCCCTGAGGAGAAGCAGCCGTGTCTCAGGGGTCTAAGAGGTCCTCTAGTCCTCTCTCAAAGACAGTCATTTCTAGCCTTCATGGAACCCTCTTCCAGCCTTTGAGTCTTTGCCACCAATAGCAGCTTGGCAACCGTGAGGACCCTCTCTCCCTCTAAGAAGGCCAGCCTGCTCCCCCTCACCCGTGCGGCTCCCAATGAAGCCTCCCCGACCAGGGCAGATTCAGGTCCCTGCAGAGGGAGGAGGGGATGAGTAGAGGAGGGAAGGAGTTGGTTTTAGAGGGTTGGCCACGCCCAGGGATCCCCTGAGGACCTGCCCTTCCCCTCCACTGTGGTGGGTCTTCCACCAGTATTTGGGGGGTAAGGAAATGGGGGCTTTTCAATAGGAGGGCTGCTGCCCCTCCTCTGAGGGTTCCTCCTCTATGAGCTCCAGGTCAAACTCATCTTCCAGGGACCCTCCGACAGGCAGGAGGCGGAACTTCTTCCCTTTCAGGGTGCAGGTGCGATGCTCGAAGTCCAGGACGGCGTTGTGGTCCTGGAGCACATCGGTGCCGATGATGGCTTCTTCAGCACTAGCGTTGGCCACCAGGAACTCTGCCTTGAGCTTCAGTTTGCCCAGCGACACCACCGTATCCCAGATGCCCAGGATCTTCATTTCTGCCCCATTGGCCACTTTTACCACATTCTCAAAGGGCCGAAGGGTGTCCAGGTCCCCATCCGTGACCTCCTCCCACAAGTTCGGGTGGACCACAGACACCTGGGCTCCGGAGTCCACCAGGAACCTCACGGGCACTTTGCCGATTTTCCCCTTGAGGTAGTAGCCCTTACCCATGCTGTTGGCAAAGACGATCTCCTTGGGCAGGTGGCTGCGGGTGGCTCCGGGCCCCCCAAAGGTCGTCAGCAGGGCGTCTTTCACAGCCATGTAGTCCCCCTGGTCCTTGGGACTGAGTCCATCGTAGACCTTCAGGGCATCTCCCCTGAGGGACTCTTTCAGGAACAGTAGCTGGGTGGCATGGTCCCAATTGTTGAGGTCGTTGATGACCTCAAAGCGGTGCAGCCAGAGGTGGGGGGCTATATTGGCTCCATTGAAAGGCTCCGGGATGAAGGCATGCTCCCGGCGGCCTCCCTGGCTCCTGGCTCCGCTCTCGGCCATCCCTCTGCTCTCGTCTGGAACGGCAGCAGCAACCCACGCCAAGCAGAGAAAGCCACAGAGCAGTGTCGGCGCAATCACGCTGGAGAACAAGGCCTCTTTAAACAGTGTTGCTGAGGTGCCCGGCCTGGGGCAGGCAGAAGGGACCAGGTGAGGGTTGTCTGACGAACTGCTGCGTGCAGAGGTGGCTACTGTGGCATGCTCACTCTGCAGAGCCTTTTTGATGCCTAGCCTGGCCCCCAGGGCTCCCCTTCTCCTTTGTTCTAGAAGCTCCGCCCCTGCTTGTCCTGCCCTCCTGCCAGCATCCTGCCCAACGAGCAGGATCAGTGCCTCGCCCTTCTACATCCATCCATGAGACTGGCACAGGCCAGCCCACGTTGCCAGCTTCAGTCAGAGGGGGACTACTCAGGTACCCTCCCCAGACTGTGTCCCAGAATAACACATGAGGACGCAGAAGACGTTATGACATCCCGGTGTTTGTCATCAGCTGGAGAAGGAAGGGGGAGGCAGGGATCAGAGGCCCATCAACCTTTAGACTGAGGGAACCCTTTGCCCTCAGCCCCAAGTGACTACTTTGAGTGGTTAAAGGAAGGGAGCTTACATTAACTGCACTCCTACTATATGTGAGCATGGGGTAGGTGTTTTCTCATACCTTCTGAACCAAATGTGGAATCCCATAAGATTCCCCAGAGAGGGAGATAGAAGAGGGTCCCAGAATCAAGAATGCACAGATACAGTTTTTAAATGATGGGACACACACACAGCATTTCCATGAACTCAATTGCTGCAGTAATTTTCCCTCGTTGATCACATCTAATTCAGAGTCAGAACTCTTCCAGGCTGGCCTTAGCCCTTGTGCCCTCACTACGTCCCTGAAGTGGGCTGGTGCAGACCTTGAACTCTGGGAGTGAACGCCGGAAGCCAGAGCCGGGATCCAGCTCCAGCTCTGGGCGTGACACCTGTGTTGTCTCCTCCCGATGGTCCCTCTCACCTTCCAGGAACCTCGAAAGAGCCCCTTCCCCTACCCCCCCCCCCACCCCGGATCATTCATAAAAAGAGCAGCCAGGGAATTTTACTCCCATCTGTTCCCAGAAGGGGGAAGTCTGCCATGTTGGTGGAGCTTTGGCTGGAGGAGGTTGGGCTGCGTAATCTCCTGCTGGGAGGTGGGGGGTGCAGGGTCACCCCATGGATGCCCAGAAGGTAGATCTGTGGGCTCCACAGCTGGAGCCTGACTTGGGCCTGTGCAGGGAGATTGGGGCTATTGGGGGGGACCCACTCTTATGACCCTGTTAAATGACACCTCCTCTATGGAGCCTTCTACCCTGCCCCTTGCACGGGTGCCCACTCCCATTCAGGAGAGTGTGTGTTGCCGTGTGCTGTGCTGGGTTATTCACCAGCCTGTCTCCTTCGATGAACCGGGATGTGAGGCTCACACACGTCAGGCAGGTGTGACTGTCTCCAGCCCCCACAGAAACTTATTCTGGGGTCAGCAGGTGCTCTCTGCTGGGCTCCAGGCCTGGCCGAGTGCTCTCACCAAACGGGAGATTAAGACAAGAGAGGAGCTAGAACCAGTGGCATACCTGTGGCTCTGGGCTGTTTTCCTGTCCCGTGGCCTATTCCTCACTGGCTTCCTGTACCACTCATCACCTAGGAGCTGGCTGAATCCCAGGGGACCCTGGCCCCAATCCTGCCTGGAGACAGTTCCAGGTTCCTGACCGTGAGGAAAGACCCTCAACCCTGCTACTGTCTTCACCCCTTCCACCTGACACAGTGAGCCAGCAGATAGGCAGCTGGGTCAACACCTCTCATCACAGCTGCCAAGCTAAGGTGGGGCCATTCCAGGAGCCCAGAGGAGGGGGAAATGAAGTCACTGGGAAGGAGTCAAGGGCAGGTGGGTCTCTGGAAAGATTGCATAATAAAAAATCCTGCACCAGAGAAATGTCCCGGCCACCCGCAAGACCAGGAAGCCCCTTCCGCAGGTGGACTTCTGTGGACAGACTCCCAGCCCCTGGAATGGGCGTTGTTCTGTGGCCCAGGGACCTGACCTAGTGGCTTCCTGGCTCCCTGGTATTTGTCACCCACACACACCTGGTCCCTTGGCAGTGAGATGAGTGAGGAGGCTGACATGTGACCAAGGGAGGTGAGAGGCAGGGTGGCTAATCAGCTGGCGAATTAGAACTGCTACATGCCCCAAACTGTGGCTCTTCAAACCACACTGAAGCCAGATCTCCCCAGGTGCTCTGGACTAGAAGGAGGCGGCCATGGAACTTGGGTCCTGGCACTTCAATGGATTGGGTTTGGTGTACATTTTGGCAAAGTCATTTCCTATCCATCGCCTCATTGAGCTTCATAACAACCTGTGAGGCAGACCAGCCCACCCTCCTCTAGGGTCTGAAGCACAGGGAGCTTGAACATCTGGATGGCTCGCTTCAGGCCCCAAGATGCCCAATGCATGGAGAAGGGCTTTCTGTAAATAAAATCTGGGAAGTGGGCATGCTGGGCTCAGGGAGGTGTGCAGCTAGGGCCTGGGGGCTTGTGCTGTTGATGGCCTCTGATGGGGACAAAGATCTAATGAGCAGTAAGTAAGCAAGAGCTGATTGTTGAATCAAGAATTTCATGAGCCAGTTGTTAAATCAACTGGTAGCTTTGTAGAAGTATTTACACTACAGAAATTAGTAAATTCTAAATTAAGACATGTTCCTCCCTCTGGAAATCCAATTTATTATCACACCCCTGCATGGGGAAGAACTTGTTTTTCCTCTCCCACCTCCCCCACCGCCCCCTACTCTCCCTGGCAGGCAAAGCCCCATGGCCAGTGCCTAACAAGTTTGTAGCCATCTCCACTCATGCCTGGCCACTTACTGAAATCCCCTCTCTAGCATAGCTTGCCCCACGTCACTCACAAACTTTACACTTCTGGGTCCCTTGGCTTGAGGAGGGGGCCTTCCGCAGGGAGGTCCCCAGGCTGGGGGTTCACACAGTCCCATCTGGGATCCCTAAAACAGAAGCACATGGAGCTGGTGGTTACCAGGGAGCTGGGATGGGCTGAGTTTAGGGACTAGTCTCTGGCTAGGGTCAGAAACAGGGTGAAGGAAGTTCTCAAGTTCCCTTAACCCTTGGGAGATGCCCACACATGGAACACCCCAAAACCACTCAGGGACCTCAAAATTGTCATGCTATTGCTACACTGATGAGCAAAACCAGCTGGGGCAAACCAGGTGTCTCCTCCCAGAACCTCAGAAATCGTGGCTAATTATTGACAAGTATAGGTATTGGGGCAGGAACAGCCTCATTATTACCCATTAGCATCTCCTGAGTATGTTCTGAAGCAGGCACTTAACCCGAGAGGAGGCAAATCAGGACAGTAAACAGGAAGGACTGAGGGAGTCCCCACCTCCACACTCCCTCACTGAGATCTCAAGGCTGCGAACTCTGCCTGCACCATGAGGCCCCAGCTTCCCAGCGCCCCTTTGCCGCTTCTCCCCCTACTCCCACCCCACCCAGGACAGGGCCCATTGGGCCCCTGAGAACTGAAGCACTTGGTGGGCAGTGAGGACGCAACTGGAAACCATGGGCCGCCTTCTCGGTGCTGTTTCTGCTGCCTGACGATTTCTGAGGGCACCGAGGGCACTGGTGCCGGCAGAAGCCCGAGCCTTCAAGTCCTGAGGGTGGAGGCAGGGCCCGGCGGTGCAGGGTGGGCTGGGAGGGGACCTGGACATTCTCAGGACATCTTTTTTAGCAAAGAGCTGAGAGACCTTATGGATTTGGGTGCCCCGGTGAGGCCCAGGCTGGAACAGAGGGAGGGTCGGGAAAGGTGCAGCAAGCCCCACAGGGCACAGGCGCTGCTGCGGCTCCTCTCCAGGCTCATGAGGAGGATGGGGAGAGAGGGAAGGGGGTTCAAGGACTCTTTAAGACAGCAAAGAACGGCTGAAGGGAGACAGGAGGTGCACTGTCTCCATTTGACCTGTGGAGTCACACGGGGCTCTCACTCAGAAAGGTCCAAGCTTGGTCTGATGCTCTGCTGTTGCTGCCTTGAAATTCCCAATAATTTATTTTTATTTATTTTATTTTTTTGTTCATCCTCACCAGAGGATATTTTCCCATTGGTTTTTAGAGAGAGTGGAAGGGAGGGAGAGACACAGAGAGAAAGAAACATCGATGTGAGAGAAACACACCGATTGGTTGCTTCCCGCAGGTGTCTGAACCAAGGCCAGGGATTGAGCCTGCAACCGAGGCATGTGCCCTTGACCACAATCGAACCCGGGACCCTGCAGTCCACAGGCCGATGCTCTATCCATTAAGCAAAATATGCTGGGGTGAAATGCCCAATAATTTTGAATAAGGGGCCCACACTTTTGTTTTGCACCAGACCCTGTAAATTATGTGGCTGGTGTTGTCTCCAACCAACCTAATGGGGACTTCCCTTCACACACACACACACACACACACACACACACAATACAAACGCACATACACACACAACACACACACACACTGTCTACAAAAACACACTCCCCACCACTATACACTGTGCACATGTAAAACACACACCATACACACAGTCACTACAGTTCACAGTTCAAAACAGCTGAGAAATTGTGTAACCTGCATATAGATTCAGCTCCCACATTTCATTTTACATATTTATTTGCACACATTTACATTGAGCATTAAAATCATATTTATTGGAGGCACCTGCTGTTTATTAGCCTCTGGGCACACTTGCTGGCTCAGAAGACTAGGCAGGTCCCCATCACCATGGCTTACAAGCCAATGAAAACAGGATGCCGATGTTTAACCGCCCCGTTTTGAAGAGTTTAAGACCAACGTGTATGTGCAGGTCGACCACTTGAAGCAGCCCCATCACAGCCACGCCGCTTTGAAAGTGGGTCATCCGCCGTCTGCCCGCCCACGTTGTGGGGCCAAGGACGGGATTCCTCCATTGTTACCACCTCTGGGCACTCGCCGCCACGCGAGAGGTCCCACTTGTCTGCCCCGGGCTTGGTGTGAGTGTGTGGCTGTCCTAGGAGCTGGGCCACAGCGGCTCCCAGCATTCTGTCAGCGGTTACGGCCTCGGGTCCTCAAGCTGAAAGGAGGAGCAAAGGGGTGACTTCTGCACAGAAGTCCCAGGGATGCATATCAGAGCCCAGTGAAGGCTGGTGGCTCTGACCACGGCAAGGCGTGTGGGAAACCCAAAGCAGCAGCAGGTCCCTTACTCCCCAACCACAAACCCCGTTCCCCAGCAGAAACGACCCCACGGTCACGTCGGTCACGGGCAAACGCACCTGGGCAAGACAGCTCTGTCTTAACTGGTCCCTTTCCTGGCCCGGCCACAGCCTCGCTGCCACAGGCCGGCCGCTGGCAGGGCCTTTCCGATTCTCCATTGTTCCAGAGGCTCTTCCTCCCGTTTGGGCTGCCACCCATTTCAGAACTCCCACCCAAAGCGGCCCAGCTCAGCCCGTCAAAGGCGCCCCTCTGTCAGCAGGCAGCGAGATGCTTGGTGCCGATCGTGGCCCTGGAGGGTCCTGGAGAGTTTAGGCAATAGTGATCCTGGGCCCTCCCGCCACAGCCAGCCCTCCAGGCCCAGGGTCAGGGCCAGGGCCGAGAGTGGGTCAGAGCAAGTTGCTGACTAACTCCCTAGCAGACCAATATGCCAAAACCGGTTCTTTCCCTGTTTTTATCTTTCAATCAAATCTGAAGATTACTTCAGGCATTCTGAAGGCCGCCCCACTCCTCTCCTCACAGCCCAGCCCTGTAAATTGGGTTTCCGCCTTCTTCCCAATTCCTGATGCCCCCACCCTAGACCAAGCCCTCATCCCTTCCTGCTCTGGTTTCTGCCAGGCTCCCTCCGGGGCCAAGGATGCCCAGGGTTCTGCGTGGCCAGAGGAACTGTCTCTAAGGGAAGACCCTCTGCAGAGCCCCTCCTCCACTTACGGTTGGAAGTGGGACTTGTAAGACAGACCAAACAGCTCTGGAGACATTAACCCACTTCCGACAAACACTCCTGAAATCTATGAAATGTTCAGGCAATCAAAGTATACAGACTGGGTATTCTCTAGATACAAGTGGGCTTCTAATGACACTAGGGAACTTGGCTCAGAGCTAGACACATGGAAGACGTTTGTCCAACTTAAAATACCTCAAAGGCAGCTTTGAACTAATCCTGAAATAGTTTAATTGCTGCTAATGATAACTGGTATTGTGAGCAATGCAAACATATAAAATGACCTCGACATGAAGAACTGCTTCTTTTGAATCCATTGCCAGCTTAGCTTTGCTCCTAACTTATAGAAGATGGGGACAAAGCAGGGCCCCTCCCTCTGGCATGTCTCAGTGGTCTTCCTTCTTTACCATCCAGGAGAAGGGGGGAGAGGCAGGAATGGGCAGAAGGAAAAAACAGCTACCATGTATGGAAATCTCCAGGTTATTTGGTAGCAACAGTAATAAACATTTATTGAGTACCTACTATGTGCCAGCCACCATGCTGGAGGCTGTAAATTAGTATAAGGCACTCAGAGTTTGCAGCACAGTGGGGATGGGCAATGTCAAATAAGTGGGTTGATTCAATTCCATACATATTTCTTAAGGCCAACTCTGCCTCATGTAGAGCGGTGAGTCAGCCCTAAGCCCCACCCTCACAGAGCGCTCAGGTGGGTGGGGAGATAGACTCAGATACAGAGAGATGAGTAGGGGACGTGGGCAAGATGGTGGCCCAAGGAGCATTGGGCAACTCGTCCCACCAGAAGTCAGCCAATGTTATCTAAGAAAAACCATGAAACCAGTGTTAAAGGGGAGGCCTGCATTAGCACTGAACCTGGGGAGAGAGGGCACCACAAGCCACAAACGTGGCTCCATTGTTGCTCATGAAGCAGACTCTGTGGAGGGATTTGGGGGTGAAGGCCATAGCACTGAGCCACTGGTGTGGGCACACTGAAAGGAGGGAGCTGAGGGGCGGGGTTCGTCTCTGGATAAAATAGTTCAGTTAAGAATATGTGTATAAGCCCTGGCTGCTTTGGCTCATTGGATAGAGTGTCGGCCTGTGGACTGAAGGGTCCCAGGTTCGATTCTGGTCAAGGGCACATGTAGGGAGTGTGCAAGAGGCAGTCGATCAATGATTCTCTCTCATCATTGATGTTTTTATCTCTCTCTCCTTCTCCCTTCCTCTCTGAAATCAATGAAAATATATTTTTTAAAATTAATAATAAACAAATAAGTAAAATAAAAATATATTTTTAAAAATATATGTGTATAAGTATAGGGAAATAAACTGGGAGGAAATACACCAAAACAATAATAGTACTGATTTTTGGATAGTAGAATCACAAATGATCTCAATTTTCTTCTATATACATTTTGAGAATATATTCTTTACTAGTAATAAGAAAACAGCATTTAAAAATATAAAAAAAATTGTTCCTGCAATTTTCTGTAAGCTTAAAGTTATTTCCAAATAAAAAAGTTTTTAACCAGAGGAAAATGCATCCGTTCAATTTTGCTCTGAACCTAAACTGATCTAAAAAATGAAGACTGTTAAAAAATGTTTTTAAGTTCTTAAAAAGGTAGTTAAAATAGATAAATAAAATAGTAAACAGGTACTTAAAGAGGGTGTCATTAAATAACATTAACAATAGTAATAATCATTGAAGCTAAATGATGGGTATAAGAGGGATGTTCATTTGCATTTCCCACAACTTTTGGGTGTGTTTGAAATTTTTCCACAGTAAAAAGTAAAATAATAAGTAAACAAAACTCTGTGCCAAGACCCTGCCTGGCCTGCTGCATGTCCCCTCTCCAGGGCCCAGAACTGCTCTATACGTATACACATACCAGGACAGGCCGCCTTAGCCATGTCTCAGTGTCCCTGCTCGGCGTCCGCTCCCTTGCCCCATTACAGAGATTCTCAGTGAACTCAGCTGCAGCACCGGCCTGCGCACTGGCCCCAGGCTCCAGGTGGGCACCCAACCCTCAGCCATGGCCGCAGCACCAGCCCTGACCCTGTACACAGCGCACCATAGACCGCCCCTCCTGCCTGGGCTCCCACCCAGCTTCCCATTGCAGGTCTCCCTGTCCCGTACCCTCTTTTTCTTCATGGGCTCCCCTCTCTCACCAGAGTCAGCATGCACCAATCTCTCACAGCTTAAAAACGAAACCCTTCGCATGGTCCAGCATCCCCCTCGGTCAAGGACTACTTCGCTCCTTTTCCAGTCAGTTTTCTAGAAGGGCTGGTGTACATTTGCAGGGCCACGGCACGCATGGGTGCTCCACTGTGGGGCCTGTAGGGGCTGAAATCCAGCCTCCACCCCTCTACCCGAGCCCCAGTGCTGGAAAGAGGGTTTGATCTGCCCGGAGGAAGGCGTGTCCCCTTCTAACTCGCACAAAGGCACCATATGGTCTACATGAGCCCCGCTCGCTCTGTCTCAGTGTGACATCGCCACTCACTGCCAAAGCCCCGGCTCCTGCCATGCACCCTCCACGCACCCTTACCCAGGGCACCTGAGTCCTCCCAAGGCCACACCCATAGCCCCTTCAGGAATTTGATTTTCTGAAGCATTTGTATCGCTGTGTTTCCTCCTCGGTCTTTTCTGCCCCCTTGGCTTCTGTGACCCAAGTTTCTGGATCTTGTGAAGGGATTAAGAAGCATAAATCAATATACAAAATAGTCACGGGTATATAAAGTACAGCACAGGGAATATAGTTAATAATGTAACACCTATGTATGGTGTCAGGTGGGTCCTGGAAATATTGGGAGGACGAGGGAGTCACTCTGTAAAGTATGTGACTGTCTAACCACTATGCTGTACACTTAAAACTAACACAAAATAATAATGAATGTATACTATGACTGAAAAATACAATTTTTAAAAATTAAATAATAAAAAGACCACTTCCCTCAGTCTTTCATGGGTTTTCCCTCATGTGTCTCCCTGGCCTAGCCCCGCTCCTCTGTTCCAGCTGCCCACTGCCACGTCCACCTACGAGTGTGGCTTCAGTTGAAAGCATTATCTTCTCCCTAGTCCCTCTCTGCCTCCTATGTTCTTCATCTGGGCAAAAGGCACCACCATCTAACCGGTTCCCCAGTCAGCACCCCCGGAGTCACCCTGACCTCCCTCCCCTCACTGCCTCATCCGATGAGTAATGGGTGGCCACGTCCTCCTGAGTCTCTCTCTCTCCCACCCTCCCTCTGCATCCCCACTGCCCTGTTCAGGCCCAACGATTAAAACAGTCACCCTGCAGGCCTCCCTGCCTCCTGTCCCCTCTGCGTTAATCCACTCCTCAGGGCGGCCAGAGTCCTGGGAAGTAAGTCTCCTCATGCCACTCTGCTCAACATTCCTCCGTGGCTCCTCAGCCCAAAAGCAAATCCTGACTCTCAAGATGGCACTTGAGGCCTCCTCCCTAGCTCATGGTCCACTGACGCTAAGTGGCCCATACTTCCCCAAACATGACAGGCTTTTTTTTGCCTTTTCACAAGCCACTCACTTGGCCAGGCTAGCCTTCCCCACACCCCTGTTCTCCTGGCAAACCCCAACTCCTCCCTCAGAAGTCAGCTAAGGTGGTACCACCTCTGGGAAGTCTCCCTTGGTTTCTCCAGCAGACGAAGGGTCTCCCTCCTCTAAGCTGCCATCACAGGAACTGCAAGCAAGCTCCCGGGCACCAGGTCCAGACCCATTCTGAGCGGGAGCACCAGCACAATCCAGGCGTGCAAGTTGTGGTCTTTATGTCGTTTCCTCTGCTCATCCATAACCTGGCCGTCCTCCGAGCTCAGCTCACTGCACCCTTTTTTGGGGAAAAGCTGCCTGCTCTTCCTCAGCAATCGCTCTCTCCTGTGTGGCTTTGAAGGTCAGGCTCGACAGTGTTGCTTTCTCTGGTAGACCAGTGGCAATTAAGTTTTTCTTTACTGTGATTATAGTAAGAAAGATATTTCTCACCCTAACCAGTTTGGCTCAGTGGATAGAGCATTGGCCTGCGGACTGAAGGGTCCCAGATTAGATTCCGGTCAAGGGCATGTACCTTGGTTGGGGGCACATCCCCAGTAGGGGGTGTGCAGGAGGCAGCTGGTCGATGATTGTCTCTCATCGATGTTTCTAGCTCTCTATCCCTCTCCCTTCCTCTCTGTAAAAAATCAATAAAATATATTTAAAAAAGGAAGCTATTTCTCATCATACTCCAGTATACATATGCATTATATTGGATACATATACCTATCTATAAATATGTGCTCTCAATAATATATTCATATAGTATACATTATTAGTCTGTTATATCATAATTCTTTATCATATATTTAACATTAATACATTATCTATTATGTATTTAATATTTTATATGTACTTATTTTTACATATAGCTGAAACAAAATGTATTTATTACATGCAATGTACTCTGACATTTTCTGTTTCGCTCCTGTTTATTAAATGCTGGTGATGACACTGAATTAAGCTCCCAGCCCACAAACTGTCCACCCACCTGACGCCTCTGCTGTAGTCCGTGGGGATCGGTAAGGGCTTCCAGCGGGAGCAGCGTGACAGAGGGGGGATTAGAACGCACATCTTAAATGTTCTAAGGAAAGGCGCCAATTTTGTAAATTTCCAATCTGTCATGTATTTTACTTTTAAAAAACATAATAAAAATGAAATACTAGAAAATAAAAGAATAAAGATACGTTTTAAATGCAAGCCCTGGCTCGTATTACCAGCTGCAGTGGGCCCTGTGGAGTGGCAGCAGGAACGAGCTGGGAGGTGGACACCAGGTAGGGGCCAGAGGCATGAGGCGGCTTTGCCAGTCCTTTTGATGCCCCCGAGTCCTCGACATGTGCCACACCGGCCCTCCCTGTCTCTGTCCTGAAGCAATTCCAGTGTCCACCGTCTAAGGGGCTTTACTGAGGAGAAGGGGCTGCTGTGCAGGCTCCTGCCTTGTCAGGAGGGCCAGCTGCCTGAGTTCGAATCCTGACTCAGCCACTAACTGGCGGTGGCAGTGGATAAAGGACTTAATCTCTCCAAGCCTCGGTTTCCTCCCAGGATGGTCCCAGCAGATTAATAAAGCAAATCCGTACCGCAGGGCTTGGCCCAGGGCCAGAACCGGGTTGGCACCCACCTTCTAGATGTCACGGTTATGATGCTGCTGTCGTCGCCTGTCTCGGAGTCGCCTTGTCCTCACAGGCCCCTCCTCTTTGTGCCTCACCCACCTTAGCTCTTGCTTCTTCTCTGCCCCTCACTCTCAGAAGATGTTTGGCTGGCATCCTACATGGCAGAGAAAATAGTACATAAATGAGTGTGCAATAAATTTTATTGACATAAAGGATGTTTAGCAATTTACAATTTACAAATAATAATAAAATGTACAATACTCTTTACTGTAAATTGCATAGAGCAAATTGAGTCTTACAAATGCTTTCATTGATTATTAGCAACCTGCGGAATCCATACCCAACCTATACTTGACAAATGAGTGTAGTTCCTATGTAAATGCTGGTTGATAGTTTTATTTTTGGCAACTACTAAGAAAAAAGTGACACAACGAAGATACATGTTGGAACTTCACTTGTTTGTCAGTGATGTGAGCACATCTTCACTGAATGAAAGCATAGTTTTTGGACTATGCTTTGGCTCAATTTTTCTGTGCAATTTACCATGTAGTGGCTACAGGCACAATATACATTTAAGTTTAATGTGCATTATTAACATTTTCTCTATAACTTTCTTAAGTCTAGACAGTCAACAAACAATAAATCAAGCCCTGATGTGTGGGGTTTGCAAATTTCTATCGTGTAAATATTTCTACCTGACCAATTTCAAGCTATTACTATGATGTTACTGAATGCAGAGTTGGGAAGGACAGCATAGTAACACATTATATAGTATTTCTACAGACATAACAGATGTAAATAAACTTACAAGCATAAGTAATAAAATATTGTAAAATTCTTAGGAAGTTTTGAGGACTTATCTTTGTTTCCAATATAATTGATCTAATTGTAATTTTATATAATTTAATTTTTAAATAATAGCTAGGTTTAACTACTGCCTTGCCAAGTTCCCAAAAATGTCACAATCAGCTCCCAGGAGCTGGTGTGATCACACACCTGGATCCGTCCCCTTACCACCAGCTGTGCTTTGAATGGGGCCTTCGAAAAGCTCTCCAAACCTGATGACCTCTTCCAATGTTCTTTTCAGGTCTTATAAGCAAAACTGAACTCATTTTCTTGCTCTCAAACCTGCTCCTCTCCAAGGCTGCCATCTTGGTGAACGAAGGACTTCACCATCCACTCAGCAACCCAAGCCAGACACATGGCGTCAGCATCCTGCCACCTTCACACCTCCTCTGGCATAGGTCACCTCCATCTGAACCCCTCGCAACTCTGCCCCTGCTCTCTGACCCCTGGCCTGCTCAGGATCACACCCCTTCACCTCCTCCCCGGGCCCCCCACAGCCTTCCTCGTGGCATCTAAAGCACTCACGTCCTACCCTGCTGTATACTGGAAAAAGCCAGTCTCCCTGGAGCCCAACAGTCATTACCCCCTGTCCCCTTTCTCCAGAGTCATCTGTGGCTCACTCAATCTCTGCCCCAATGGCAGAACTAGCTACAGTTTCCTTAACACATCCCACTCTCCCAAACTTCCAGCCCTCCATGCCAGTCCCTGTCCTGGAATGCCCTTCTCCATTCAAATTCCTGCTTCACAATTCTCAGTCCTTCTTTTGGACTCACCTCAAATATTAGCACCCTAGTGAGCACCCCAAGCGCAAGCAGAATCCATTCATTTGATCACTCATGCATTACTTCCTTACTAATATTTTAGTCCCAACTATGTGCCAGGGTCTGTGCTAGATGCTGGGACGCAGAAAGGCACTTGGCTCTCAGAAAGCTCTAACAGGGGAAACAGAGCTAGGGCAACCAGCCCCCTGGTAGAGCTCTATGGGTGCTGGAGAAGAGCAGAAGGGGGCACCCTTACTCAGGCTCCTGGGGCTTGTGGCCCTTGATCTGATCTTTGATAGATGAGTAGGAGTTAGCCAGGGGAGGGACGGGGAGAGTGCTCCAGGCAGAGGGAAGCAGATGCAAAGGCCCTGAGGCATGAGAGTGCCTGCCGTGCTGGGAGCTGCAGGTGATTCTGTCTGTTTGTCCTCAAGGGTCCAGAGCAGGCGTCCTCAAACTACGGCCCGCGGGCCACATGCGGGTGTTTTTGCCGTTTTGTTTTTTTACTTCAAAATAAGATATGTGCAGTGTGCATAGGAATTTGTTCATAGTTTTTTTTAAACTATAGTCTGGCCCTCCAACGGTCTGAGGGACAGTAAACTGGCCCCCTGTTTAAAAAGTTTGAGGACTCCTGGTCCAGAGGAAGGCAAGACCAGATCCACGGGGTTTTAACTGGCACATGGAAAAAGCTGAAATGGTGATGCTGGCAGTGGTAAAGGCAATGGGAGCAACAGAAGTCTTCCTGCGCCAGAGCCACAGGCCTTTCAGAAAGCTCAGTGTGAGAGCTATAATGGAGAGGCACCTGATGAGAACCAAAACGCTGGCTGAGAGGTGAAACGGGACAGTGCAAGTAAGAAACGCTAAAGGCCACCTTTAGCGGCAATGCCTGGGAAAGGAGCACACAGTTCAAGAGGGGGGGAGGTGGAGAATCAGCAGTGCCTGGTGACCCCTGGAAGGGAGCACTAAGGGGGCTGCCCCAGTTCCTGGCCTGGGTGACTTGGAGAAGGGTGGCATTCTCTGGAGTGGAAATCCCCAGGCGTGGCTTTGCGGGTTACCATGAGTTCATCCCCGGACATGCTGGTGGAAGAACAGCCAATGGAAAGGGCCCCTCAGCAGCTGTCTACTGGAATCTGGACTTCAGGAACAATTCCTGATGGAAAGATGGAATTTGGAAGGCATCAGCAAGTCAGCATCTGGGAATGCTCTCCCTCAAGGAGAGGAGATGAGGGTCCCACACAAGCCTGGGAAGCAACAGCATAGAAGGGGCCAGCAGGATGAGGAGACAGAAGTGGCGGAAGAGGAAGGAGCAGAGAGTAGCACAGGGACCCAGAGGACAGGAGAGGAGAGTGGTTCAGGGAGGAGAGGGTGCTTTGCACAGACCAAGTGTGGCAAAGATCGAGAAGTACCCGAGGATTTTAGCAACTTGGGGTTCACTGGTGGCCCTGGGGACATTGGGTGAAGGAAGCGTGGCTGGCGAGGAAAAGTGCAGGGCAGCGAAGGGAAGGAGGAGGTTGGGAACTGGGATGATGGCTACCAGGGCTGTGGGGTCCCTAGGGAGACCAGCAAGGGAATGGACCCCCAGCCCCCCTGAAATATTAGCCTCTGGGCGGTGGAAGAACTGCCTTTATGGAGATGAGCCAGGACGCAAGGCTGGAATGAGGCAGGCAAGGATTCAGACTGACCAGCCAGGAAGGCGGACTTGGGAAGCAGGTGCCAAATGGAGTTAGAAGTACAAGAGTCCTAGTGGGGCGGCGATACCTGGGAGTGGGGAGCGGGAAGAGGCAGAGAAGGCCTTCAGGTGCAGAGCAGGCAGGAGGACAGGCAGAGCCTCTGACCTGGGGCAGCAGTGGCCACGCCCTCACACCCCTGCCCTGCTCACTGGTGGCTGCAGCTGACGGGCACATGCCCCCCCCCCCCCTCCGGTTCCCTCTGGCAGGGAGGACTGAGCAGCACTCCCTCCACAGCAGGGTGCTCCCCATCTGGTTACCTCTGATTTCCCAGAGAAGCGGGATTTGGGTTGTTGCCCGAAGTGTAGTGTAGAGATGACATACACGGGTAGATGACAACAGAGGAGGCTTGGAAGAATCCTAGGGAAGCAGAGAGGCTGAGGCTGGCTGGCTGAGGTCTGGCTGTGAGCGGAGGCCTAGAGTGTGTAGCAGCTCCAATCCTCCCACTGGGGAGACGGGGGTGGCAGGAGGTTGATGGGACCCAGAGCTGAGATGACCAAGCCTAGTCAGGGGCAGTGGCAGGACAGAGGAGAGAGGGGTTGGCAGGTTTGGGGCAGACATGTCTGATGTGAGGGAAAAGGTCTGGGCCTTCGGGAGAGGGAGGTGAGGACAGGCTGGAGGGGAGGGTGCGGGGAAACTCCAGGTGGAGGGCAGGGGTGGTGGGAGTTGTGGAAGAAAGCTCTGGAAAGGAGAAGGCCGGGATCAGAAAGCGAGGACTCTGGTAGAACAGTTCTGGGGATTGACAAGGTTAGGTGGTCAGGAGGGCACGGAGCCATGAGGCCAGGCTGTTCCCAGGATATGGGGTCATGGGCTGGTGACATCCCTGCCACATCCCCTGTCAGCTAGCAGCCCTGCACCCCTGTGTCTGAGCCCCCAGAGCTCCTGGGGACAGAGCTGGTCCTCAGGCACGCCTGGCAGCTCACTCATCCTTTAACGAATTGGTAAATTTGAAAACACCCGAAATCACTTGAGGAAAAGATTGTAGCAGATACATTTGAATTTGCCAAGAGACTTTGCTATCAGATTAGAGATAGAGGCCAAGTCCATGGTTTTCTCCCTGTGATTCCACGTTTTCATCGGTAAAATGTAGGCCCTGCTGAGTGATAAGGGGAAAGGAGTGGAGTGAAGGAGACACGAGCCAGAACGCCCCTCACTGTGCAGGCACCGAGTGGTGCCAAAGATTATTTACCGAATGCCGAGTCAGAGGAACATGAAGGAACAGCGAGACTGCCTATTTGATGTCCCCTTCCTTTCCCTATGGTTACAGCACTTGCTTTGGGGCTGAGCCTGGGTCCATTTCTAGACGGCCTTGGGCCACAGGCATATGCTGGAGACTGCACACCTCAGGGCACAAGGGCAAATACCTGTCCTTACTCAAAAGCTACAGGAAGTTGCTAAATGGGCCAAAAGAAGAACCAGCTTGCTTGCTGCTCCCTGTTCTCTCCCCACACTCCGCTGTTGCTTCATTAGGGTCAAAGCAGGCAAGATGAAATCTGTCCGACTCACAGCTCAGACGCAGGAGTGAGAAATGTGGCCCGACTGCAGCTCTGCCCACCCAGGCCCCCGCTGCCACTGGGTGGCCTGTGGCCCGACCCAGGCGGGGCGACCCCGGCGGCCTGTGCCCTGCTTGGCCAAGGTCTCTGGGCTTCCCTATTCTGATCTCTCATGAGATCCAAATCTGGTTTTATTTCTGGATGGTGGATCCTGTTGTTTTCATCTTCTCTGACAAGAAGCTGGGTATAAGGCAGGGAGGGTGGAAACCCACGATCCCCCAGCCCTGCTCTCAGCCTCTGGCTTCACAGAGGGGCTGCGGAGGCCGTTTTCCTTGGAGGCCAGGCCCAGCCGCACAGCGTCTCACTCACTCCGATCTGATCTTGGATGGGCGGCCTTCACCGCCCCCCCCCCCCCGCGACCCAATCCCGGGGGGGTCTGGAACCAGTCATGAGTCAACCTCTGAGCCCTGTGGTTGAGTGGAAGCTCTCAGACAGGCCATGGGACCCCCTGGAGACTCTCCTATTCAGGAGAGACTATAACCAAGACACGTTCCTGCATATGAAACCCTTCCTGGAACCTGACACGGGGCCTTTGCCCAGAGGTGATTCCAATCACTATTGTTGAACGCTCTCCAGAATTATTTGAGTGAATGAATGACATGGACACTGAGTCAGGAGCTTTCAAAACATGTAAGCTTCTGGGTTAGAAAACCCTTTACCAGCCTCTTTTGTTTCACTAAGAGACCCCACCTCACCCCACCAGGGGACACCATGGCAGACCCCTTCTCCCTGCAGGTCCAGCGTGAGACACACACACACACACACACACACACACACACACACACACACACTGACGTAGCACGAACTGGACAACAATGTAAGAATTCAATTTCACCTAATCATTTTTTTCATTATGGGATTTTCCAATGTCTCCAAAGAAAATTACAACCCCAGGCAAGCCTATAAAAGAAAACAACATAGAGACACTGGCAGCAAGCTCACTGTGGGCAGGAAATCACAAGGGAAACTCTGCTCCCTCCACGGGTTCCGTAATCGTTTCAGAGGTGTCATTCCTGCTCCTCCGACCACACCGTAAGTTGTGTAAGATGCTATCGAAAGAGCATAGGGCTGAAAGGCAGAAACCTCAAGTTCCAAACCCACAGGAGCCCGCAAGTCACCGTGACCTTGGATGAACCCCTTAGCATCGCTGGACTGTCCTGCCCATGTGTGAAATGAAGGGTGGCCTTCAGAACTTCTGTCTGAGATTCCCACTGTCCGCAGAGGGCCTGCCCCGGTACTGCCGAGAGAGGGCTTAATGAGTACAAATGGGAAGAAATGGCCTAACAGGATTTTTGTCAGTATAACTCCAAACCTGGCTTAGATTTGGTGAAACAAGCTGCCATTTCCCAATAATTTCATCAGGAAAGTTGTATAAAATGTATCTTGAGAGGTCACAAGTCTTGGAATTTTCTCTTTCTCCAAGTCAATTTTTAGCCCCTGGAGTGAAGGGGAAACGGGTGGAAATTAGAAGCAGGAGTAACGATGGGGCAGCAGGGGACCGATGTGACAGAATCACGGAGGGGAGGCTTGTTGGTGTCACTCTGAGCTGCACCATCCCAGGCTGTCTTGGATCTGTCTCTAGGTGGTGAGCCCCAGATACAAGTCCCTGTCCTTGAGTGATGCATGGCAACAGTGGCATCTGTCTGCCAGAGATTGGATGCAAACCCAGACACCACTTCCCACCAAGCAGGCAGGCTGAGGCACTCCAGGACCACCTTAGCATGAACATGACTAGCCACGTGCCTGTACTGCTTTTGGAGAGAGGACAGCCCTCTGCAGGGCAGGCACGCAGGTAGGGTCCCGGGTCTTAGGCCCTGGCAGCAACTTCAGAACTCTGAGAAATGCTTGCTCTTGCCCCCAGAGAACCTCAATCCCAAGGGGTTCTCATGTTCCTCCCAATACTCCCTTCTCCATCTCTTCAGGATTCAAGGAACCTGGGAGTCTCTACAGGAAGAGTTTTGAAGATGGTCACACACTTGTCCTAGAATATTTGTCCTCTGAGTCCCTCTGACCCCCTGAGGGGACACAATCCAGAGGGCTACGCAGCTCAGCCTCAGAGTCAGGCCAGCTCTGTCCCTCACCTACCTTGTGGCTGCTGGAAAGCTATCTGGCCTGTTTCCTCTTTCATAAAATGAAAACAATGGGGCCAACCCAACAAGCAGTTATGCGGATTAAATAAGATAACGCATGGAGAGCACTTAGCCAAGCCCATAGCTAGCTCATCTTTACCATGATGTTACACAGAGCTACAAAAACACTCTCACAGATTAAACCAACAATAGCCTCAGTAAAAATCTGTCTTCCTGGTCAGGTCACATGACTGGAAAAGGACAGGAACTCCAAAATAAAAGAAGCCTTAGCCTTCTCAGGAAGTGGCCAATTAATTGGAGGGCTGTGAGTGCCCACAGCTACTGTAGAGGTTACAGCACCCACCCCCTCATGGCACAGCTGAGGAAACAGGCTGAGAGACAGTGGGTGACGTGCCTGAGGCCGCAATGCAGGTTTGTGACAGTACCTGGACAAGAGGCATATCTTCCTATTTCTCCTTGGTGTGGCCAGATTATTTTCTCAGATATTATTTGTGTTTAGATGGTTGCGTTTTCCTTTCGCTTCCCAAGCCAGGGCCTTGGATCTGTCCTCTTTGAGTATCAGGACCAGACAGAAGCCACCCCAGGCCCTTCTCTCCTTAATGTTTCCTGAGCCTGGGCTCCTAGCGGACTCTTAGGGGAGTGTCTTGAAGGTACCGTGGGAAGGAAGAAATGATAGGGAGAGGGACCAGGGGAACTGGGGAGCAGGAAAAGGATGGAGACCCGGGTTCTGCACCTCCAGGAAAGGACAAGCCTTGGAGGTGGCACAAAGACCTTAAGCATAGCCTGAGGGCAGACCCTGCAGGGCACCTGGGACCATGAGAGTAGACAGCCCACAGAAATGCTCCTTTTCTGGGCAGCCCCATAAGCCTCTTGGATTCTGGGTGACGCTTACCAAGAGGGAGCCTATAATCACCACAATGGAATTTCCTCCCCATCAGGCAAGATGGGAGCTCAGGGTTGGGACTGAGTTGGTCTCAGAAGCATTTCTTGCCCTCTTGGGATGGTGGGTTGATATTCATATGTCCACATAAGGCACTTCTCGGTTCCCTTTGCAACACTGTTCCCTATGATGTATGGTGCTTTACAAGTACCTTCACAAATCGTCCATTCGGTCTTTGAGACTCCGCCTGTTAACCAGATGAAAAACTAGAACTCAGAAAATGGACTAACTTGCTGAAGTTCACACAGACAGTAAGAGAACTAGGATGAAACCCTGTCTCCTGACTCCTAGACAGTGCCCTTTACAACACGTCACTGCCCACTCTGCACTGAGCCAGCTAGCTGAGCCCACTCTTGTGGAGAGCATCCCTCACTGTCACCAGGTTCCACAGCCCACAGGCCTCAGTCCAGCTCCCTGGGTGCTCCCTGACACTGACTGTATGTCAGTTTGAATGGAAGCTAAAGGCCTGGACACTGACAGAACCCCTATAGCTGATTGGGAGAAATTTTTTAAAAACGACAACTGGCCAACAAATAGATGAAACAATGGTAAACCCACTAGCAATTAAGAAATGCCCACTAAACTTGTTATTGTCATTGCTATTATGCCTATTAGGTTGGCAAAGTCTTTTTTCCCCTATAGTATTGGTGGGCATATAAAATAATTTAACTTTTATACACACACATACATCAAAGAACCTTAAAAGTATTCACAACCTAAATACAACATGGTGTCTTGGAATGGATCCTGGAATGGAAAAGGGACATTAGTAAGGAAACTGGTGAAAGTCAAATAAAGCCTGGAGTTTCATCAGTAGTTGCATACAAATGTTAACTTAGTATTTTTGACAGCTACACTCTGGTTAGGTGAGATACTAGCTAGGTATACGGGAACTCTCTGTACTATCTCTACAAATCTAAAGTTCTTTCAAAACAAAAGGGTCAATTTTTAAAATATTCACATTCTTTTACCCAGAATTTCACTTCTAAGAATTTATCTCAAAACTTATCAGAGATGTAGACAGACATTTACGTACAAGAATATTACACCACTTATGATAAGCATAAAAATGTGGAAATTCTCTATATGTCTAAGAACAATAGGTTGGCTAAATAAGTTACAATGAATCCAATGATGATAGAATGTGGTCAGAAAGGATCACATTTTAATAATATTTATTAACACAAAAAATGTTTACAATAAATGGTAATGTGAAAGAACTCTGACACAAAACTATATATATTTTAAGCTCAAAACAATTTTAAAATGATGTACAGAGCAAGAAGGAAATAAGCCAATATATTAAAAGTACTTATTAATGGGTCATATAGAGTGAATTTTATTTTCTTCTGAATATATTTATATATATATTATAAATTTTCTGCCATGAACATGTTATTTATAATCAGGAAAAAAGATATCAGAAATCCCCAACCCATGGCAGTTCCTCAAAAATTTAAACAGAGAAAAAAAAATAAACTTAAACAGAATTACCATATGACCTGGCAATTTCACTACTAGGTATATACCGTATTTTCTGGCGTATAAGACGACTTTTTAACCCAGGAAAATCTTCTATACGCCCAGTCGTCTTATATGCCGGAAAATACGGTATATAATCAAGAGAACTGAAAACATATATCCACACAAAAACCTTGTACATGAATGGTCATGGCAATATTATTTATAACTAGAGGCCCAATGCACGAAATTCATGCAAGAATAGGCCTTCCTTCCCCTGGCTACTGGCACCAGCTTCCCTCTGGCACCCGGGACCTGGGCTTCCCTCATAGCCCCGGCTTCATCCGGAAGGTCATCCAGAAGAATGTCTGGTCTAATTAGCATATTACACTTTTATTATTATAGACTAGAGGCCCGGTGCACGAAATTTGTGTGAGGGGGTTGGGGGAGTCCCTCAACCCGGCCTGCACTCTCTCCAATCTGGGACCCCTTGGGTGATGTCCCACTGCCTCTCCAGGACAGCTGGCTTCTAACCACTCGCCTGCCTGCCTGCCTGCCTGATTGCCCCTAACCCCTCTGCCTGCCTGCCTGATTGCCCCTAACCGCCTCTGCCTCGCCCCACACCTGGGACCCAGGATTCCCTCCTCTGGCCGGTCGCAGGCATCCAGGACCCAGGCCGGCTGCAGCCGCAGGGGACTGTGGTTGGGCGGCTTTGCCTGGGCTGCAGCCGCAGGCTCCCAGGACCACGGGGTGGGCAGCTTGTCCTTCTCCCAGGCCGCAGGCACAGGCACTGGTGCCCAAGACTGCGGGGCGGGCAGCTTGTCCCTCTCCAAGGTCACAGCCCCAGCCACTGGCACCCGGGACCATGGAGCAGGCGGCTTGTCCCCCTCCTGGGCTGCAGTCCCAGCCACTAGCACCCGGGACTATGGGGCGGGTGGCTTGTCCCTCTCCCAGCTGCAGTCCTAGCCACTGGCACCCGGGACCACGGGGCATGCAGCTTGTCCCTCTCCCGGGCTGCAGGCACAGGCACAGCCGCTGGTGCCCGGGACCGCAGGGCGGGGAGCTTGTCCCTCTCCCTGCTGCAGCCTGGCTGGTCCCCATTCCTCTCTCCTCAGTGTTGAGTATCTGAGCCATTACAGCGTGACCAGTGTGAGGGTGTGACAACCATTTGCAAATTAGCTCTTTATTATATAGGATAGCCAAAAAGTGGAAACAATCCATCGGGATACACAGATGTGGTCTACCCATACAATGGAATATTATCTATGTATATAAAAAGGCAGTGATCGTAACGACCAAAGGCTTGACCGAACACTGGAAGTCAGACCTGCAGTCAGTGCAGGGTTGCCGTGACTGCTGTTGACTGCTGAGGGGGCTGCGGATCAGGCCCAGAGAGAGGCCTGGAAAGAGAAACAGGGTCTGATCTGTAGCCTCCGTGGCAGCTGTTGATCAGCCCTTGCCTCTCTCTTTCTCTCCGGGCCTCCGCGGGGGCTGCTGATCAGCCCCCACCTCTCTGATCAGGCCCGGAGATAGGCCCGGAGACGCTGACTGGCATAGAAACCGACCAATCAGAACCTAATTTGGATGAACTGCGAAGGCAGAATCTAAGGTGGGGGCTGAGGAGGGGTTTTAAGGCAGTTGGGGGCAAGATCAGGCCTGCAGGGAAGGGCAGTTAGGGGTGATCAGGCAGGCAGGCAGAGGCTGTTAGGGGCGATCAGGCAGGCAGGCAGAGGCTGTTAGGGGCGATCAGGCAGGCAGGCAGGTGAATGGTTAGGAGTCAGCGGTCCCAGATTGCAAGATCAGGCCCACAGGGATCAGGCCTAAACCGGCAGTCGAACATCCCCCAAGGGGTCCCCGATTTGAGAGGGTGCAGGCTGGGCTGAGGGAACCCCCCCCCCCCATGCACGAATCTCGTGCACCGGGCCACTAGTTCAGCAATAAATAGGAATGAAGTACTGACACATGCTTCAACATGGATAAACTCTGAGAACTTTAAGTGAAAGATGCCAGACACAAAGGCCACTTATTATATGATTCTATTCATATGAAATGTCCAGAATGAACAAATACATAGAGACAGGAAGTAGATTAGTGGTTGCCAGCGTCTGGGGGGGGGGGGGGGGTAGGGAGTGACTGTGAATGGTCCAGAGCTTCTTTTTGGGATGGTGAAAATGTTCTGGAATTAGACAGTGATGATGGTTGCACAAACTTGTTAATATACTAAAAATCACTGAATTGTACACTTTTTAGTTGTTGTTGTTAATCCTCACCCAATGATATTTTGTTCCATTTTTGAGAAAGAGAAAGAGTGAGAGAGAAAAAAATTGATGTGAGAGACACACATCGATGGTCCAGAGCTTCTTTTTGGGATGATGAAAATGTTCTGGAATTAGACAGTGATGATGGTTGCACAAACTTGTGAATATACTAAAAATCACTGAATTGTACACTTTTTAGTTGTTGTTAATCCTCACCCAATGATATTTTGTTCCATTTTTGAGAGAGAGAAAGAGTGAGAGAGAAAAAAATTGATGTGAGAGACATACATCGATTGGTTGCCTCCCGCACGAGCTCAGACCTGGGCCGTGGTTCAAACCTGCAACCTAGGTGTGTGCCCTTAACTGGGAATAGAAACTGTGACCCTAATCACTTAGCAAACCAGCCAGGGCAAAATTATACACTTTAAAGGATGAATTTTGTGGTTTGTGGATTATTATCTCAATTTTAAAGAAAGAGAAAGAAAAAAATTCCCCTATCCAAATGCCGCATTTCACTTCTACTCATAATTTTCTTTCTTTTTTTTTTTTTTAAATGTTTTCCTTACTTGTAAATGATGCTCAAGCTAGTAGAACCCAGCTGTCCCCCACGTCAGGACCATGTAGGCAGAGCAGGTGGCCATCTGTTTATGTGGTGGTCGGAATCCTGAGAAGGTGACTGTGACTGGAAATCTCTCCCCAATCAGTTCCTTCCTTCCTCACCAGTTCATTCATTTGTTCCTTCCTTCTTTCTTTCCTTCCTTCCCTTCCTTCCTCCAATATTAGAGCTACACTGCCTGGGGGCCCACAGTGAAGAGCTAATCTTTAGAGTTACCCTTTGAAATAGACACCCTGTCCCATTACATCTCCCCTTTATAAATACAAGTTTCCTGGAATTTTACATTTACCACCTATGTGGGAATTAATTGATTGAGCCTTCTAACACAGAGCTGGCTGAAAGGGAAGGAGACACAGGAGCTAAGTTTTAATAAGAGCAACAGGAAAGGAAAGGTACCTTTCAGAATGGACACTGGCACTGGGAATGGCACTGACCCCTGCGAGTAAGAGACCTGAAACCGTGGTCCTTCTGCCCAATGTTGCTAACACCAATAGAACGAAACTGTGTTCGGTAAAGCAGATCAGAAACTTTATTCTTTGGCCAAGGAATGAAAAATGACAAGCTTATGCTCTAAAGATCCCTTCTGCCCAATTCTGGGGAGTTAGGAAAGTTGGGGTTTGGAGTGAGTTAGGTAGGTTCAGGGGTACAGATTTTCAAGAAAAGGGTGGAGAGTTCTCAGACTTCCAAATGAGTACGTGCAGTTCCCAAACATGCTTGGAACATACCTAGCCAAACATCTCATGTCTCATTTTAATGTTAAATCTCCACCCCTGGCCGTGATAGAATGCTAAGGAATAAAAGTTCATCAAAAGGTCACTTAGGAAGGGGTTTCAGACGCCTTCTGAGGCAGAACTCCATTTCCCTAAATTCCCAGTGGGACTGTCAGCACTGAATCCAACCCAGCCAATGAGACTCCATCTGGAGATCACACAAGGAGGCTGGCACTACCTCCGCCCAAAGGCAGCCTTCCTGTTACTGAAAACCCAGGCTCAATTTTCCTGGCCTTCCTGAGGTCTCAGAGTCAACCTTTACTTAAGTCCATGGACAGGATTTTTCTAACAATTAGCTTTCTTTTTGGCTTATGTTAGCTACAGCCAAACTGATAAGGTATGCAAAACATGATGCCATTTAATAACTCCCATTATTTACTGAGTGTCTACCTTGTGCCAAAAACAATGTGGTACCCATCACATACATTAATCTAATTCTCATCCCACAGATGCAGAAACTGGGACTACTCAGAGAGATTAATACCGTGTCTATAGTTCTACAATTAAAGAAGATGGAAAGGGGATTCAGGTCCAGTTTGATCTAGCTTCCAAGTCTAGGCTCTCTCCCTCCCTTCCTTCTCCCTTCCTTTTTTCCTTTCCTCTCTCTTCCTTTTGGATTTGAACCTTGGGGCAGAGAAATGATTATCCAAACTCTTCAGTTCATGGCACTTGATCACCACTGGTCCATGCAAAGCCCCTCTCTTGTTGTTGTTTTTTTACCAAGTTAATATTATTCTTCCCACAGCACTGCACCACATTCCCACTGCTCAGGATGATGGCTCACGTGTGATAGGGTCTGACCTCTCACTGGCAGACACCAGGTATTTTGGGAGAGTCAAACCTTGGGTTTGTTTCCTTGAAGATCAAAATCCAGTTTGACCTGGTAAACTTTTCCAGGTGACTCTCCAGCACTCCATCAACTGGCCAACCCATTAGCCCTAGGCTGGGCTGAAATGTGGAATTGGTAAGAAAGACCCAGTCTTCACCCTTAGGAAGTTTAAAATTCATACATCTGTACACTGACTTCATGTGCCAGGTTCAGAGATAAAAAGATACAGTTGGTGTCCTCTGAGAGCTAAAGCCCAGTCCGGGTGAAGACAATTAAGCAATTAGACCTGTGTCACAAGGCTGTGGTAGGGGAGGGGCAGGAAGTCAGGTAGACACGGAACCCAGGCCTGGGCATGGCTCAGAGAGTAACATTAACCCAGGAGCCAAGGAGAAAGAAAACCTATAAGTACAATTGTTTCTGCTCATATGCCTCAGCATCGTACAATCATGATGGTGGGATTTTCATCAGGTTTGGAGGGGGAATGTGGGATGGCTAAACTTAAAATGCGAACTTTATGGCATGTAATAAATGAACTGTGGGAAGCCCTGGGGCACATGGCAGAGAAGGAAGCAGTCATCCTACATGAGACCTGCAGGGACTGGGGCCAGGGGAGGCCCGACTGTAGGCCTGCCTGACTGTTGAATGGGACACAGAGGTCCTGTATGCAGATACTTTCCCTGGGGAGTACAAACAGGGTGTCTAATATGAATCCCAATCAGAAGATTCCGGCAGCAGGCTCTGCCCTAGCTGGGCTGCTTCCCACATGGGTAACTCCACACGTGGCTGGGATAATTAGAAGTGGGGTGAGAAGGCAGCAGTGGCAACCCTCACACCCTAGGCAGAAACTAGTGTGCCTGGGACAGAGCCTGCTTGCTAGAGGCTGTCCCCTGGGGTAAGTGAAGCCCTCCCAATCAGCAAGTCCTATGGGGACACCTAAAAGGTCCTTTAACTCAGGGCCCTATATCCCCAGCCCAGCTGTGTTGAGGGAGGGAGCCATGTGGGACATCAGGACCCCCTTCTGGGGGCCTCACTGCTGGTCTCATGCTGACTGAGACCACTGATGGGGGCCCGACCATGTGTGCCTCTCACTGGAAGCCAGGAGAATGGGAGGCAACTGTGAGGTCACTCAGTGGGGAAGACTCTGGTCCTGGCCCAGCTGGAGCTGAAGAGGAGCCCCGTCTGTGCAGCACCACAGCTCATGCTGCCTGACACCATTCTTCCCTCCCCTGCCAGGGCAGATGGCACAGGGCTGGGCTTGGCAGGGAAGGGCAGTTAGAATGGTGAGGAAAGCCCTGCAGATGTTGTGGGCTCGCCTTTGGGCCTTGAGGAACAGGCTACCTTAGCTTAGGAAGAAAGGGAAAGGAGCAGGAATGGTGTTCCAGGATGAGGGAACAGCCTGAACAAAGGTGCAGAGGTGGGAACAGGCATCTGACCAGAAGTCCAGCCTAAGTGAAGAGAAGGCATCAGGAAAAGGGGCCCAGGAGAATAAGACACTCCAACCCTCCACCCCTACCCCGTCATCCTGCCGGTTCCTCCCAGCCTTCCCTTACAGCACTGGAGGCAGAACATGCCAATGTTCCCCCGGGTGTCTCATCCTCTGGGCATCGCCTCTCTCTTCCCCAAACAGCCAAGCTCTGGAATCCATAGAAAACAAGGGCAGCTTTTCACGGCCTTCACATTGTCCTTTCCTTCCTATTCCTCTGGGACTCCTGACTCTGATCATGGCTCTGAATGTACTTCTTCCTTTCATGGTAAAACAAAAATCACCGCCCCCCCCCTCCGCCCCCGCCACACACACACACACACACACACACACACACACACACACACACCTGCTTAAAACTCTCCAACTGCCCTGGCCGGTGTGGCTCAGAGCTTAGAGCATCGGCCATTGCACCAAAGGGTCATAGGTTCGATTCCCAGTCAAGGGCACTTACGTGGATTGCAGGTCCGATCCCCGGCCCTAGTGGGAGTGCCCAAGAGAGGAAACCAATCAAAGTGTCTCTCTCACATCAATGTTTCTCTTTCTTTCTCTCCCCATCTCTCCTTCCCTTCCACTCTCTCTAAAACAATCAATGGGAAAATGTCCTCAGGTGAAGATTTCAAAAACACCCCAAACTCTCCAATGACTCCTCACTGCCTGTGGCAGAAAACCCCAAATCCTTCTTCTAGGCTCGCCCCCACCCCTTCCCCGGCCCCTCCACAGGCTGGCTCTGCCACTCCAGCCTCCCTCTCCCAGCTGCCACTTGCCTCAGGTCTTCCACCTCCTGACCTTTGCCTGTGCTGTCTCCTCTGCTGAGAAGGCTCTTGCCAGCAAGCTCCAACTTAAACATCATTTCTCCCAGAAGCCTTCCCTCCCCTCCTGGTCTAACCCAGGTACTCCCTTCCACCCTTTCTCACTGGACCCTGTTATTTTCTGTCACCCAACGCACCCCACTTTCTACAACTGTGTGTCTAATTTCCTGCTCTCCACACTGGAGGGATCTGCTTCTCAAGGCGAGGTCTCTGTTTCATTCACCCCAATTCCCCAGAGCCCAGCACACATCCTGACATGTATTTGTTTTCTAATATTTAAATGACACCCCTCTGGCTATAGGGTGAAAATCTAAGTCAAGACCTTTCACAATCTGATCTTCACCTGTTCTCCTGCCTCTTGTCCCTCAAGTTGGCCTCCCCCACTCTGCCTTCCTTAAGAACCCTGGACTCCAGGCAGACCAGGCTCCTTGCTATTTTTTTTTTTAAACATAATCTGCTTTCTGATCTCCATACTTTCCTATAAGCTTTTCTCTCAATAGAGAACGGCAAACTCTTATTTATCCTTCAAGACCCATTCCAACATCCTTCCTGGACTCCCCCAGGCAGAGTACCCTGTCCCTCCTCTCCCCACCCTGCCCACAGCAGGCTGTCCTCTTTCTTGTTCACCATTAAACTGCTGGAGGCACCCTTTATTCCTCTTTATCTCAATGCCTGTTACAGGTCTTGGCACACAGTAGGGCCTCAAAGCAAAGATCTTACATGCTGATTGGTTTCTACTCAGTTAGTGTGGGCTTCCTTGTAAGGTAGTTAACCCCCTGCCATGGGGAATTCTTTAGGCAGATCTTACACAACGTTTTTCAAATGCTTTGTGATTCATTACACATGCACACAAATATCATACAAAAAAGTTTCACAATATGGTACTTTTCTTTTTTTCTATGTGGTACACACTGGTATTTTTATTGTTTCATTTTTCATAAATGCTAATTTTAACCACTAAAAATTGGTTACACAAGCCACAGATAGGTAGAGACCCAAAGTTTGAAAAACAGTCCCATGCTAGGTAGCACGTGCGTTCCCTGACCTCCACAGTGCACCTCTGCCCCTTTAGTGCCACTCCTTACCCTAAGTAACTTACCCCATCCAAAGGGCGGGTCTCTTAGAACTGAGCAGGGACTCGAAAGGGATGAATCTGTTGCCTGGGTGCCAGCTTCAGGTAGGATGGCTCCCTGATACAGCTGCCTAGAGACCAAGGCCTCCCATTCATTCAACCCAACAAATATTTATTGAGTATCTACTATGTGCTGAGTGAGCACTATCCTAGTCTCTAGGGATACAACATGAATAAGAGATTTAAAAAAAACCTGCCACAATGGTGAGGATGTGTAGATATTGAAACCCTTGTGCAATGCTGGTGGGAATGTAAAATGGTATAGCCTCTGTGGAAAACAGTATGAAGGTTTCTCAAAAAGTTAAACATAGCCCTGGCCAGTGTGGCTCAGTTGGCTGGAGCATCATCCCATATGCCAGAAGGTTGCAGGTTTGATTCCTGGTCAGGGCACATACCCAAGTTGCAGGTTTGATCCCCATTTGGGACACATGTAGAAGGTAACCAATTGATGCTTCTCTCTCACATCAATGTCTCTCTCTCTCTCTCTCTCTCTCTCTCTCTCTCTCTCAACTGAATTATATATCTATATTAGACACAGAATTATTATATACCAGCAATTCCAAATTATTATATACCCAAAAGAATTTAAAGCAGAAACTAGAACAGATATTTGTACAGCAATGTTCATAGCAGCATTATTTACAATAGCCAAAAGGTGGGAGCAACTCAATTGTCCAGCAACAGATGAGTGAATAAACAAATGCAAGGTATACATACAATGAAATATTCAACCTCAAAAAGGAAGGAAATTCTGACACAGGCTACCACATAGATGAACCTTGAAGACATTATGCTAAGTGAAATAAGCCAGACACAAAAAGACAGGTATTGGTTGATTCCACTTATATGAGGTTCCTGGAGTAGACAAATCCATAGAGACAGAGTAGCATGGTGGTTGCCAGGAACTGGGGGGCAGAGGGCAGGGCAGTTACTGTTTAATGGGTGTAGAGATTCAGTTTGGGATGAAAAAGTTCTGGAAATAGATGGTGGTGATGAGTGAAGAACAATCTGAATGTGCTTAAAGCCACTGAATTGTACACTTAAAAATGGTTAAAATAGTAAATTTTATGTTATTATATTTTACCATATATTTTTTTTAACTTGCTACTTGGACCTTACGTTCTAGCGGTAGAGACCTGGTGAAGAGCTCATTGACAAAGAGTAGGGTTAACTCTCCGCACCTCAGAGCAGGGGTCATAAATTACATCTGGTTCTGCAGAATCTGGGTGGGGCGGTAGGAGGGGGTCAAGAAACAGGTTCCCCCAGCCTCTCTTCACACAGAACACTTCCCCTTGTAACTGTCTTCAATGTTAAGCATGTTCAGATAAAGTTTGGGGGAAAGGGTCACCCCAAAGATCCATCAATTGTAGCAAAGACGCTGATCTGGTAGAAGATATTGATGATGGGGAAGGCTGTGTATGTCTGGGGTCAGGGGGTATATGGGAAATCTCTGTACATTCCTCTTAATTCTGCTGTGAACCTAAAACTGTTCTAAAATAATAGTTTTCAGTGTGTGGGGGGAGGGGTGGGAGAGGGTCACCGCTGCTTAAAAACATTTTTTCTAAAGCACTGCCTTCCTTCTCTAAAATGACCACTGGGTGAGAAATGTTTCCATAAAGAGTGAGCAAGCAGGGACCACTTTGCAGGAAAGGTCCCCTGAGTACTGGCAAGCAGTACTGGCTTTGTGAGGAAGGTCTTGTGAGTAGACAGGGGTTTGAGGAGCAGCAGACCGGCCTGGGAGGGTAGGACTCTCAGAGCCCTTCTGGCCCTTCCCCGGGGCTGGGGTGGTCAGATATTACATCTCTGGCTCCATCTCCTCCTGAGGGCAGGGTTCTCAGCTGAGTCACCTCTGGTCTCGAACAGGGTGGGGTGTGGAAACGGCACCTGATTTTGGCCTTGGAAACCTTGGCTTCAAGTTCCAGCTCTGCTCTTTCGGAGACATTTAACATCCCAGCCTGTTTACTTAGCTGTAAAATGTGGATGACCTGACACCTCCCAAGATATGATGTGTATGACACCACCGGAGGACGCCCAGCACAGTGCCAGGCATAGAAAGGGTGTGCACAGGAAGGTTTAGGGTTTGGGCCCTAAAGCTAAGGAATGTGGGTCCCAGCTGTGCTTGAGAGGCCCCAAGGCAGGGCCCTGCACCCTCAAACCTGCCCAGCTGGACTGGCCATTCCTAGCATTTTCTTGGGGTACAGAAGAGGCATCTCGTGCACAGCCACCCCCACAGCCAACAGCCAGAGAGCATGGGACCAAGACAGCAGCCCTGAGATGCCTGAAAATGCTGTGGAGCCCAGACACGGTTTCAAGAGCTCGTTTCCAAGGAAGAAGGTCCCAGGCACCCACCCCCAGGAACCTTCCCCAAGCCCCTTCTCCACACGTGACAGCTCTCCACTTTCCACACTGGGCTGTGACTTCTTGAAGGCAAGGATCCAACCTACTCTTCTTATTGTTTCTCTGTCCTCTCCATGGCCTTCACATTCCTGTTATCTACAAGCCCGTCTCTAAAAACTACCTACTGCCACCAACCTTCCAGGCCATTTCTTTTCTTCTGCAGTGTGTTGACAGCCACTCTTGTTAGGATAGTATGCTAATAAATAAATGCCAACAGAGGGGTAAAACACCTAGTTTAGATGCAGGGTTTTGATGTAGTTATTTCAGTGGGTTCTGTTTCAGTAACTCCCAGTTCAGGACTAAAGTCCAGAGGAAAAGGGGACTCCAAGACTTGCTTCCTCCTGGAATGCTCCCTAGATGTATGTGTCCTCCATCCTCTGGCTGGTCAGATGTCTCTACTGTGGTGCTGCAGGCAGGAGCTCCATGTCTTGCTCTTCCTGCTGGTTGTAGCCCCACAGAGGATGCTACTGGTGAGCCCTCACTAGGCCTGGGAGCTTTGCTTCCATGAGGAGCCTCATCAGAGGGCTGAGATACTCAGTCCTGTGGCACAGACCTGACATCTTTCTCTCGGATGTCTGGAGTACCTTAGAGACTCCCCACCTCCTGCCACAGCATGAGACAGCATCTGTGACCATGGCCACTTGATGGCACAACTACCTGGGGCCCTGAAAGGAGACTCCAAGGAGAGGCAGAGAGAGCATCACCAGGTGGACCGCCATCAGGAGCACAAGGCTTCCAGAGCCGTCATCTGCCAGCTCTTCGAGGAGCCTAGGGTGACGTCTGGAAAAGGTCACTTGGCCTGTGTTTGGAGCTGTTCTGAGCAGCAATGATCTGCATTTTTCGCCCTGTGCATTGTGCTGCATTACTGTGTTGGTAATGGGTCACAACCAGTATTTTTCTTTAAAAGAAAGAAACGGAACAGGATGGAAAGTAGCCAAGTACTGTTTTTACAAAACACTTGCTTTGGTGTTATGTATCGGTATGTATGTCTGTGGTAGTTGGGACACGAGATTTATTTCTCCCAGGGAGTGGAGATGTAGCTGGAGAAGGAAGTCTAAGGGGCAGTGAGCTGACACACATCCATCCTACGGCTACATCTTCCTAAGATCCATCCCTGCCACCTCCACCAACAACTGGGCAGCCAATGGAATCTGTTCAGGGCCCTAGAACTGGCTCACCCAGAAGGCGCAGGAGTCTGGGAGGCCTTCTTGGAGGAAGTGGGGTTTGCTGTGGCATGAGCAGAATAACAAATAGGGAGAGAGGGTGGCAGGGCATAAGGAAAGGCACAGGCACTTGTCTTGTCCTTGGAAGGAGTGGGGCAAGCAAGGGTCTGGAGAAGCGGGAGAGGGCAGCTGTAGATGCCTGCCTTCTTGGGGAGGCAAAACAAGGGCCAAGGCTAGAGAGGTGAGAGAAGGAAAGCCCATTTGATTTCAAAGACCCATTTTCAAAGGTACCTCTGGGGAGTATTGATAGTGGAGCAGCGAATGGGGTATCAGACTAGTGTCCCTATATATCTCATTGATCTAGTAAATGCAACCTAATAGAATCTGCTTTTCTTTTGTCCATTTAAATTTAACTTTTAATTACAATAAAAAATCTAACCCTGGCCAGTGTTGCTAAGTGGTTAGAGAGTCGGCCTGTTCACAGGTTCAATTCCTGGTCAAGGGCATGTACCTGGGATACAGGTTCAATTCCTGGCACGAGGCAACCAATCGATGTGTCTCTCTCACATTGATCTCTCTCTCTCTCTCTCTCTCTCTCTCTCTCTCTCTCTCTCTCTCCCCCCTCCTTTCCCTCTCCCTCTCCCTAAATCCCTTCCACTGTCTCTTAAAAGGCAATGGAAATCCTGCATTCACTGTATTCCATCCCTGGGGAACTACTTACAAGGCAGAAGTAAATGAAGTTCAGCAGGATGAGCTTTTCATCTAAAACTAATCTCATAGATATGAGATGATAGAAATAGCAGTGGGGAAATGTTAGGGGCAAAAATAGAATGTTGGGGGCTAGGTATAGTTATAAAAAATATTAATCATGCTCTGTTAACCATGATTGCCTTGCTCTGATTAAAGAAAGGACATTCTAAATAATAATAATAATAATAATAATAATAATGCCATGGAAAAATATCCTCAGGTGAGGATTAACAAAAAATAAAATAAAAATAAAAAATCTAGTTCCTCAATTACACTATCCACATTTCAAATACTCAATAGCCACTTGTGGCTAGTGGCTATGGTATTATATCGTACAGAAAAACATTTCCAGCAATGCAGAAAGGTTTACTGGACAGGGATGTTCTAGAGTGAGCAAATGAATAATCCATTCCAGGTTCACCTTCCCTCAGGAAGGCAACACCTTCCATTAGTCCTATTACACCTCTAG
Source organism: Cnephaeus nilssonii (assembly GCF_951640355.1). Classification (NCBI taxonomy): domain Eukaryota; kingdom Metazoa; phylum Chordata; class Mammalia; order Chiroptera; family Vespertilionidae; genus Cnephaeus; species Cnephaeus nilssonii. The sequence goes on from NC_137086.1 coordinate 41,832,436, forward strand.
TTCTAAGTGCAAATGTTTCTGGAAGAGATAGTGAAATTCTTACCAAAGAGTAACTGGTTGATCTCAAGGGCCTGAAGAGAGTCATAGTCTAAGAAGCCATCCACCAGATGCTGAGTATGTGTGACAGCTTGGGGGGTAAAGGGATGTCAGAAAATAGGACTCTGCCCCTAACTGAATGCCCCATCTGAGGATACTGATGGATAAGGATTAAGCTCCTCCATCAGAAGATGTGGAAAACTTTGAGACCTATGAGGAAAGGGTCCACAGTCAATATTCATCTTCAAGTGAGAAGACTGAGTTCATTCCCCCACGGTCCTCAGCAAGGGGGTTATTACATGAGAAAGAAGCACTTTTCTATTTCTAGAGAAAGAATAAGAAGTGAATGAAGGTTCACAAGTGGATGCTTGTGAACTTGGCCCTCTTCTGTCCTCTATGTTCACTCAATGACCAGGCCCATGGCTTTATCTATCTCCTTCATACCAGTGATTCCCTGAAAAACACCACAGTGATTCCCTAAAAAATCCTAGAGATTCAAACACTAACTGATTTCCACCAGGAGCCTCCATTCAACAATCCCAAAGGGAATTATAACAATCGCTGGCCCGCTGCTCTTCTCCTTCCTTTATTCCCCATTCTGGCACCCTCCCCCTGCTCGCTCTATTGTTCGGGTCAGCACCCTGTGAGTCACCCCAGACTCTTCTCCGCCCCCCCCCCCCACCACCCCGCTTCCTTGCTCCACCACTCAAAGCCACCATATCTTGGCCACCTCGCCACTCTGACTTGAATCAGCCCTGCTCGATCCCCTCTAGCCCTCACTACCACAGGAGCCACCCACTGGCTGTCCTGCTTCCATTCACAGCCACCTCCAGCCCAGTGGCTCTTAACTATTAATAAGCAACAGAATGACCTGGAGAGGAGTTTAAAATCTAGATTCTGACTCAGTACATCTGGCCAGGTTGAGCTTGTGTATTTTGCGAAAGTGCCCCAGGTGATTCTGATGCATACCCTTCATTAAGAATCACTGCCGCCTCCTCCTCTTGATTAATAACAACAAAAACAACAATTAAAAATTTTTGTGCACTTACATGTACTGCCTCATGTAATCTTCATGACAACCCTGTGAGGTAGGAGCTATCATCTATCTACACCCATTTTACAGTTGTTACAACTGAGGCACAAAAATCCCATGGCTAGTAAAGGGGGAGGATTGGAACATGACCCACTACTCCTAACCATTTTGCTCCCCACATCCCTGTACAAACTTGACATTTGGCTCACTCTTTAACACCCTTTAAAGATAATTCTAGAAAAATATGGCATCCTGGGGGCATGCATACTCATGATTTCCCTCTCCACCCAACTTCTTAACTGGAAAAGAAATACCTTGATCAGGGTGGTCGTTATATAGTGTACACATATGGAAAAATTCACTGAGATTGGTGATTGGGATCTGAGAGTTTACTATATGTTTACTACTACTCAATAAAAACGATCCTGAAAACATCACTTGAATAATAAAGAATGTAACAAATGTGAAATAGGGAAAACATGCATGCACAAAAGCAACCAGGAAAAAGCTATCATGATGCTGGCAATTATGAAGAATTCTTTCTGGAATAACATATTTAAGAACAGATTAGGAAAAGATCCCCAGATCTAACCCATAGGAAATCCTTAGAGGAGAACAGGCTTAGAGAAAACACTGGCTGGAGGCAGGGACCTTGCAAGATGGACAGGAAAATCCAGTAAAGCCTGGCTTGGCTACAGGGGAGCTATGGCTGGAGGCTGTGGTGGCCATAGCAGTATGAACACAGGGGCCCTGGGGGTCCACAGGACTATCTGGGCAGGAGTCTGGGGGCTGCCCCGAGTGGAGGTCAGTGGCAGTGAGGGGCTTCTTCCTAAACAGTCTGTACCAAGAGGAAAGTCCAGCCCCACCAAATACAGCTTCTGGAATGTTTGTACTTATGGTTTTAAAAAAGCCCAACTGAGGTCAACTGTTTCCAGCTTCCACTGTGCAGTCCAAGGGAGCAGGACTTGGCATAATGATTCCGGTCTATCCTAAAAGAGCAAAGAAAATTCTGAGAGAGAGAGAGAGAAAAAAAAAAAAAACACGATGAAATATATACCTTACCCAAGCACCTATTGAGATATATTTAAAGAAAATGTGATCAAAACAGATGGAACAAACAATTCACTGGAACAGACCACAGAGACCGAAAGCAGACCCAGATACACATGGAAGCGAATGGTAAGATACAGGTAGTATTTCAGATCAGGAGGGCAAAGATAGATATTTTAATCATAGATGACTTCAGAAAAAATAAGTTAAATCCTTAACTGTCACAATTCACCAAAATACCACAAATTCTGTCTAGATTAGAAGTTAAATGTAAAACAACAAAAACAAAAACATTAAAGTACTATGAGAGAATTTATGTGAATATATAATCCTGTAGCAGAAAAAGCCTTTCTGAGCTGACACAAGACAAAAATCAGGCCAGGCTGAGAGATCCCAATACCAAGTTCTCTCCAGCAGGAGCCTCCGTCAACAATCCCAAAGGGAATTATAACAATCTCTGCCCCCTACCCCACTTCCTATATTCCTGATTCTGGCTCACCCTCCACCTGCTCACTCTGTCGTCTAGGTCAGCATCCTGTGAGTCACCCCAGACTCCCCCTCCTTCTTCACTTCCCCACCCAAGTCACATCTTGATCACCTCCCCACTCTGGCTAGAATCTGCCCAGCTGGATCCTTTCCAGCCTGGCCCTGACTGCAAGTCTTGTCCTGCCACCCCTGTGCCAGCGCAGGGGCCGCATGGGCCTCCCTGCTTCCAGTCACAGCCACCTCCAGCTCAGTGGTTTGGACAGCCGGTACAGAGTACCTTGACTACATGGACATCTTAGATTTATGAATGCTTAAATAGTAAACAAAAACTAAATGGCAAACGACAATCCAGGACAAAGTATTTGTAATATAAGAAATACAGCCTTATCCGGTTTGGCTCAATGGACAGAGCCTGCAGACCAAAGGGTCCCAGGTTCGATTCTGGTCAAGGGCATGTACCTTGGTTGCAGGCTCCTCCCCAGCATAGGCCCTGGTTGGGGCTCATGCAGGAGGCAACCAATCAATGTGTTTCTCTCACATCAATGTTTCTCTCTGGTCTTTCCCTCTCTCTTCTACTCTTCCCCCCAAAATAAAATCAATGGAAAAATATCCTCGGGTGATGATTAACAATCAATCAATCAATCACAGAAAGTAAAAAAATAGACAGCCCTGGCCAGTTTTCTCAGTGTTTAGAGTGTCAGCCCTCGGCCTGAAGGATCATGGGTTCGACTCCAGGTTAAGGGCACATATCTTGGTTGCAGGTTCAAGCCCAGCCCTGGTCATATCACTTGAGGGAGGCAATCAGTCGATGTGTCTCTTTCATATTGATGTTTCTCTCTCTGTCTCTCTCTTTCTCTCTTCCTCCCTCCCTTCCCCTCTCTCTCTCTCTAAAGATCAATGGAAAAAATACCCTCGGGTGAGGATTTTAAAAAAAAAGAAGACAAAGAGTCAATACCCTGAATATATATCAAGTACTCTTATAATCAATAAGACAAAAAGAATAAACCACACTAAATAATAATAAAATACTGCACAAATGAAATGAAAAAGAAAGAAATATACTTTCTTTTTTTGAAAATTGATTTCAGGGAGGAAAGGAGAGGGAGAGAGAGATAGAAACATCAATGGTAAGAGAGAATCATTGATTGGCTGCCTCCTGCACACCCCACATTGGGGATCGAGCCTGAAACCCGGGCATGTGCCCTGACCAGGAATCAAACCGTGACCTCCTGGTTTATAGGTCGACACAACCACTGAGCCATGCCGGCCGGGCAGCAATATACTTTCTGATAGAAAAAGAGATAAAGCACATAATCAAACAATTTGTCAAAAGAGAATCACCAATGACTAATTAGCCTGTAAAAAAAAAGTCTATCTATATATATAAAAGGCTAAGTGACTGACCATCTGGTACATATGTCACGCACTGGCAATCTAAAAATAAACGTTGACTTGCACATGCGCAATACATATAAAGCTCTTGCTGGCGCCAATCGCATGCGTGTGTTTCGATCTGTCATTATCAATCATGAATTTGGTTTTTTTTGTTGACATTCTGAAGCTGAAAGTGGCGGCACTGACAGAATATGTCTGAAGACCAACCATTGGCACAACTGTCCCCGTCTGACACTGGCCTCCCATTTAAATTAATCCGAAGGCAGTTTCCCATGATGCCAGCATTTGCAATGACTATTAATAAATCACAAGGACAAACTCTAGACAGAGTAGGAATATTCCTACCTGAACCCGTTTTCAGACATGGTTAGTTATATATTGCTTTCTCTCGAGTTTGAAGAGCATGTTACATTAAAGTTGTAAATACTTCATCACAAGGCAAATTAGTCAAGCACTCTGAAAGTTTTTTTACTCTTAATGTGGTATACAGGGAGATATTAGAATAAGTTTAATCAATCTATCAGTCATTGTTTTTATCAATGTTGTTTTTATATCATGTTTTTGTTGTTGTTATACCATGTTGTTTCTTTATTAATCAATTTATATATTATTTTCATATATATTTTACTAATTTTCTTTAATCTCTGACACTTCTATTATAGAGAAAGGGGGAATAGTCATATTAAAATATTTCTTCTAATTAATTTCCTTTCAATGTGCACAAATCCATGCACTAGGCCACTAGTGTAATAATAATAAAAAAAGAAAAACAAAAGAAAACAGCACAATGAAATACTATTTTTGCTTATCAAATTTGCAATTAAAAAAAAAATACCTAGAGTTGGGAAGGATGTGGTGAAAGAGATACTCTCGTAGGACAGGTGGTAAGAGCCTAAGATGATATATCCTTTCTGGAAGGCAAATGGTCAATACATATCAAAATAGTTCAAAGTGTACATATACTTTGATCTAGTAATCCTACTTAAAGAGTATGTCCTAGGGATAAAAGTACAGGTGTGGGGGGAAAAGGATGTGCACAGAGTATGATATAGTATTATATAGGCCACAACTGTTAGTAACCTATAGGGGCAATAACAAGGGATTAGTTATAGTAAGTATACAATAAAATACAAAAGATCCTAAGAAATTTATTTATTGCTAAGTATAAAAATGTAAGTCACATGAATCCACTTATGTAACAAAATATGTATATGAGTATATATTCATATGTCTGCATGGGGGAAAATATCTTAAAGGAGATAACCAAAATAATAACAGTATGTATTTGACAAGAGTTAGTATGATTTTAATTTTTTTCTTTCTTCTTCTTTGCGTTTCCTACTTCTTTTACAACATGGAGGTGTGATGTAGAACCCCTCCACCACCATCCATCCACCTGGTGGAGAATCCCTGTCCAGAACTCCTATTTGCTCTGAGCATCCAAATCCCTTATATATGACATATATGATATTTCATGTGCTGCTCTTTAACTTTTTAAACTTAACCTTATCTCCTCAATTCTCTAGACTGTGTGTATGGCCTGTGTCTTACATTTCTTTTGTGTTCCTCTCAGTGCCTAGTACATAGCAAGGTCTCAGCAAATGGCCCAAGAAAGAATGTGCCACTTTCTGGGTTGAACGTCTGGCTCAGGTGGTTGGAGCGTTGTCTCATATACCAAAAGAATGTGCCACTTCTGTGCCTGTACCCGTGGGCTGCCAGAACATGGGTTGGTTGGCTCCACAGGTGTGGCATCCAAGCCCAGTTCCAGGTCAGGTTTGAGACTGTGCTTGTGGGCCACCTGTCAATCTGGTCCTGTGCTAATTACTGTTGAGTGATGGACTGTTTAAAGCATAGGTTATTGCACCCACAACCAGAGGCAAAGCCAATCCTATGGCATCCTATAATTAATGAGCCAGTAAGTATTTCCTCTGGGGTGAAGTTGGCTTTGATCCAACAGATCCCTTCCCACTTCTTTTACCACCCTCGCCCCATTTACAACTTCCCATCTTGACTGTTGGAGACCTCCTTTAGAGATGCACTCCCCTCATCCAAACGGTAGGCAGACAACCTGTGTCTCTGGTCCCAAGCTTGACTCACCAGCTCCTCCTTGTCCTCCTGGATGATAAAGTTTGCTTTCATGTCTAAGCAAAACTAACTACTCAAAAGCATCTGTCTGAAGGCCCCGAGACTGAAAGGGCTCTGAGAAACCACTGTAGGAGTGAGTGACAAAATTTTTCATGCAAATTCAACAAGTAAATTGTCATGGTTGTCCATAATCTCTGCAATCAGTGTTTACTTCAATTAAGCCCTTTGGAGAGAAAAATACAAAAGGTATCAGAAATGGAGTCAGAATCAGGGCAAGAAAACCAACCAACTACTTTTTTCTCTCTCCTTGTATAGACATAAACAATCCCTGGTGCTTCCAAGGTTCTAGAAGAAGCAGAGAGAGGAGAGAAGTCCTGGGGCACTCACCATGAGCACATGTGAGAGGCTATATGGAAGCCAAGCCTAGACTGCCACCACAGGAACCTGGGACTAGGTACTTTAGAGCTCCAAGCCTCAACTTCCCCATCTGTAAATGGGATGATAATAGTGGAACCTGCCTTAAAGACTCGTGAGGATTACATGAGTTAAAGGATGTAAAGCACTCCAAACAGTGGCAAACTCTAGGTGATCAAGACATAAGTGTTTGCCACTGTTAACAAAAACAGAGGGAGTCACAGTGACAGCCACTTGCCGGGCAGTCTGCCCACTGTAGCCCAGGGTTTCTCAATCTCAGCACTACTGACATTTTGGGCTGGATAACTCTGTTGTGAGCAGCTGTCCTGTACAATATAGGATATTTAGCAGTATCCCTGGCTTCTCTTTACCCACTAGATGCCAGTAGCAAACCCACTTAACCCCATGAAGTTGTGACAACCAAAAATATCTCCAAGCACTGCTAAATGTCCCCAGCTGGTGTGGGGGAAGAGGGACAAACCTGCCTCCGTTTCAGAACCACTGATAGAGTCCTATGGAGAAGCCATGTCACACACTCTGACCGCCCACCTCCAGGTCTGGTGTGGATCTAGGCCTGGAGGTCCCACACTGGGCCCCTTGTGGTTAGATGTAGGAACTGCATGCAGATATGGAAGTAAAGAGCAGCCAATTCTGTTTCTCCAGGTGGCTGCCATTTTCTCTTCTTGCAGATGGAATAGAAAACCGGGGCTGAGGCAGCCCTCTAGTTGGGAGGTACCCTCACCTTGAGAGACCAAGAGAGTACAGCGAGAAAAGGAGGCTAGAGCTGAATTCCCCGGGAGCCTGTGGCTGTGGCCTTAGTTAGAGGACATGACTTCAGGGAGCCCAGTCCAGCCCAGAGGGGAGAAGGCCAGACTGAATTCAGAGATGAAGCCCTGGCCATGGCAGAGAACAGGCCCTTACTAGTGAGGCCTCTGGGCACAGGAGCAGCAGCCCCTCTCTTCTCAGGAAACAAGTGGGCTCTGCACTCGATTCTAAAAAGAAGCATATTGCTCTTCTCATGAAAGAATCTTCTGACCATTTCACATTAAAATTTAACACACACTTATTTTGACGCAGCAAGTACAGTGCTACAAATGTATTCTATATAGATACAATAGCACAGGTGCACTGGGTGGTATACTAGAGTACAGGGTTGGAACCTGACTGCCTGGTTCAGATCCCAGATCTACCACCTATCAGATATGTGATTGTGGGAGTTACTGACCTCTTTCTGACTTAATTCCTCCATTTATGAAGCAGAGGCAATAATAAGGTCTATCTCATTGTGCTGTTACACGGGTTATGTGACTGACTATATGCAAAGAAAGATGTCTGTGGTCAATAAATGCTATTATTATGTTCATTGTGCCCTTAATTGATAATAGCTAAAAATCTGGAAACTTATGCCAATCACCTAGTTAAATACACGTGACACATCTATTCTATGGAATACTGAGCATCACGGAAAGAAATGAAGTAGGACTATATCTACTTTAAATAATGCAATTTATTTAATAATAAGGTCAAATTGTTAAAGAAGCAAATAAGTTGCAGATAAGTATATACAGTTGGAGAGTATTGGTATATAAAAAGAGCTATATAGAATAGATACATGTCTTTATCTGCATAAAAAATTTCTAGAACTCTCAAGAAGCTATTAGCATCTAGAAAGCGGGAATAGACTGAGAACTTTTGCTTCTCCTTTAGTACTATTAGAATTTCCTACTATGAGCATGTATTTTTAAGAAACTTAAGAATAACATAAATCTGTATCTACAACTGTGGGAATTTTTAAAATATATCATGAATTGAAAAAATACATACATTATGAATTGTTTTTCAAAAGGGGCAAGCATGAATAGTACAGGGAGCAGTTCACAAATTTAGGTATGCAAGAAACTAAATGTTAGTTTCTATAAGTCAACTCAATGTTTTTGTTAAGCTTCCATCCTGCCAAGAGGAAACTTAATTCCAGGTGTGTACAAGTCTTCCAGAACACTGAGAAGTGCCAGGCACGGGACAGAGGAAGTGGCTATGAAGTTGGCTGAAGCCAGGTCTAGTAGCCTCTGCTGCTTTGTGCCACGTGTGAGCAGCCAGGAATCTTGGACCATATCACCTGTCTCTCCACAGCTTGCCCAACCACGTGGCCACCATTCCCTGGGATCTTACTCCTGCCTGCCCGGGTAAGCTGATAAAAGTCAGGGTAGAGACCACAGATCTTTCTCCCCTGTCTTTCCTGCTCCCAGACAGTCTGGGTAAGGAGGGCTTCAAAGGGCTGGGGGTCTTTCCACTCCAGGTGAAATCCTTCTTTTATCTTGTTTCTAGACATCCAGTCTGTGCAAGAGAATCCTTTTTCTTTGATGAGCTATTCCTCGAATCGCGAAGTTTCCCTTAAGTGAATAAGCTTTGGGCACACAAAGCCAGAGACACCTGAAAGTGAATTCCATTTTCTAATCTGGGGAGCTAGCTCAGGAGGAAATGAGTTCCATAATCCTGAGAGTGGAAAAGGGGGAAATCTAGGGAGGGGGTGGAAATTAATTTCTCAAATATTATACCCGCCACACATATGTGTGTAAATGCAGAGCAAAAGTCTGGACATTTCTACCAAATATTTAACAGTGCCTACCAGCAGGGTAAGCTTTAGGATAGGGGGAGGGATGCAAGGGGATTTTTAACTGTTTGCATTTTTAAATGATGAAGCTATAATCAATACTGTTTATATAATCTACTTTTAAAAATAAATGCCCATATATCTTTTGCCTCCAGGCTAGAGATGAAGGCTGATGCAGGTCACACCTATCTGGTCCTCTGGTGGGCAGAACCTTGGGAAGTATATTTGCATGAGGGGCAGTTAGGAAAGAACGCTTTCTAAGAGAAGGAGACTGGTACCATGAACTAACCCAGAGACAAAGCTTTGCTCAGAGGAAAGGAGATAATTCTGAGTTAGAGTGGTATTTATGATTTAGACATATCTGTGGGGCCATACCCTATAGCTGTACAAGGCAATGAGGATATCATCAGCCCCATAGCCTTGCTCTTACAGTGGAACGGCTGACCTCATGCCAACAGGAGTGTCAGTGGTTCCCAGTAGGTGTGGGGTGCCTGATGGGTGTGGCAATGTCCAGCAGAACTGATAGTTCCATGGGGTGTGGCAGGGGCAAAGGGAGGTTACAGAGCAGAGAAGGGAAAAAGATAGCTGGGGGTTTGGGGGTGGTAACTGTGTAGCCTTATCCACCAGCACATGGGAGGCACACACTCTGAGGACACCCAAAATGCTCGTGGGGTGAGGGTGTGGGAACTAGGCAGGACCTGTGAGAGTGCACAGGAGTCCAAGTGTATGCACAGGTGGGGAGTACAGGACAGGGAGCCACAAAGTCTACATGGGAGGGTCAGGGAAGGTCTCCTGAGTCAGCTGCCTGGTAATGCAGTGGGTGGGAAGGGTGGAGGAGATGAGGAACCACGTATACAAAGGCCTGGAGCTGTGACGGAGTGAGCGGGGTTTGGGGAACTGAAAGCAGCTGAGGCTGAATACAGGGGAATGGTAGATGAGGCCACAATGGTAGTATTCCATGGTATGGACCGGGACTTCATCCTACAGGCAGTGGTGAAGCCCAGAAGAGGGCTTTAAGCAGGGAAATGAGATAATCAACTTACCAGGAAAGCTTTTCACATACTCCCACCACTCCTAGCTAACTCCTACCCAGTGAGCAGTTTGAGAGTGTTGCTTCTTCCAGGAAGTGTTCCCTGACCACCCCTAAGGCTCAGCTACTCTTAGCTAGGGTTTCTAGGGGTTCTCAAGCACTCCTATCACACTGTCTTGATGACCTATGGCCTGTACTTTTTCTCTCCCTTTGTATACTGTGAGTGCTGGAGGCCAGGGACTGGCTCTTTGTTCTATGTTATATCCCCAGCACCTCCACGGTGTCTGACATGATAAGCTCTCAATATGTATTTTTAATGTATTTTTATTTATTTCAGAGAGGGAGAGAGAGGTAGAAACACCAATGATGAGAGAGAATCATTGATCAGCTGCCTCTCACATGCCCCACACTGGGGATCGAGCCCACAACCCAGGCATGTGTCTGACCAAGAATCGAACCATGACTTCCTGGTTCATAGATCGACGCTCAACCACTGAGCTATGCCTAACTGGGCCAATATGTATTTACTTAGTGGGGGGAAAAACAACTGTGAGAAGATAACTCTTGTAGTTTCTAGCCTGAGCTATAGAGTATAGGTTGGAAAGGGGAAAGGGACCAAGGAGGAGCCTCTTGTAATAGTTTGGGTAAGAAATGATGAGGGCCTGATCTGAGGTAGTGGTGACGGAGCTGGACTGCAGGGAGAGATTGGGAAAATATTTAGGAGGCAAAAATGATAGGCCTAGGTGGTTAGATGAGTGAAGGGACAGAGGGCTCCTGGGCTTTTGGCATAAGTAGTTGGGTGGATGATGGATTAACCACAACTGGCTAGTCTGGAGGAGGAGGCAATGTGTGGGGGAAGATGATTAAATCAGTTTAGACATACAGGTAGGGCACACAAGTGGAGAAGTCTGAGGGGCAGGTGGAATCATAGAATTGGATCAGATACCTGGGACAGATATCTGATCTGAAAGCGAAGATTAGAGAGCTGTCATCCTGTAGGGGATGGCTAAAGACCAAGGAAGGGATAAGATCACCAAAGGAGTAAAGGAAGCGGTGAAACAACAAGGAGGACGCCCACCTGTAGGAGGTGGGCTGAGAGGAGCTACGAAGGGAAAGGAGACATAAGAGAGGGAGGGGAAAAGAGAGTACTACAGCTGTTAGGGGAGAAGTAGCTTCAAGGAGTAGCAAACATGGTTCTATAGTGTAGACAAACTAAGAGCCCATCAAGGCTCTCCTTAAACTTGAGGAAACTAAGGCCCAGGGAGGTTAACTGAGGTGTTCAAGGCCACGAGCTATTATTACCCATGGTCACAGTGATCAGTGTGATTTATGATTGCTGGACTCCTGGGGTCCCCAAGACCATTCCTGGGTGTTCAAGAGATGAAGAACATTTTTATAATAACACCAAGATTTTTTTTTTTTGCAGTACTCACTGTGTTGACATTTGCACTGATAATGCAAAAGCAACAGTGAGTAAAACTGCTGGGGCCTTAACACAAATCAGCGAAGTCATATTATTCACCACCCATGCACTTAAGGTTTAACAAAAAGTCCAGCTTCATATAAGAATGTCTATGATGGAGTAATAATTACTAATTAAAGTATTACCCTTGAGTATAGATCTTATTAACATCTATACATAAAGCACTTCTGCTGCATACTTAAGTAATGGACACATTTACATGATTGACTGCACCGAGAATTGAACTACCTGCTTTTATTGTGGAACATCATTTTTATTAGAAAGAACAACTGACAAACTCATTATTCAGAGTTGGGTATTTGGAAGACATTTTCTTGAAAATGAATGATGTTTCACATCAAGCAAAACAACTGATAGTAATTTTTGCCAATGATAAAATTTGAGCTGTCAAGTGAAAACTAGAATTTTAGAAAACTTGTATCACCGGCTGACGTGGCTCGGTGATTGAACACCAACCTATGAACCAGGAAGTCACGGTTCAATTCCTGGTCAAGGCACATGCCTGGATTTCGGGCTTGATCCCCAGTAGGGGGCATACAGGAGTCAGCCGATCAGTGATATTCTCTCATCATTGATGTTTCTATCTCTCTCCCTCTCCCTTCCTCTATGAAATCAATAAAAATAAAAAATAAATTTATTAAAAATATATTAAAAAAAGAAAAAGAAAACATATCCATATCAGGAGCTTGACAGCTTCCCAATACCTAAAGACTTTGCTGATTAAATCAGTGGTGATATTAACAAATCTGAGATGAAAACATAATAACAACGAATGGAAAGTACTTAATAAACAGGAAAAAGAAACCCACACTCAGGGCCAAAACAAAAAATATATATATGATATTGTGGAATGAAATGTGTCCACTTTGAAAGATCTGCGTAACTCACTGAGTCATTGTTTTCCAAATAACCAATGCATGATGTTATAAAATCAGACATGAATAAAAGACCTACTCAAGGTGTAAGACAGACCGAGAGAGTTTAATATAGCTGAGTATGAGGAGTTCATTGATGTGGCTTCAGATTCCACACTGCAAACTAATCTTTCAGAAACTGGCTTTGTCCAATTTTGGTGGCATATCAAAGATAGCTACAATGATCTGAAAAGGCTATTAAAATACTCCTACTTTTTCCAACCACAAATGTGTATGAGGCTGGATTTTGTTCATCTACTCCAACCTAAGAAACATATTGCAATAGACTGAATACAGAAGCCGATATGAGAATCCAGCTATCTTCTCTTAAGCTAGTCATTAAAGAGATTTGCAAAACTGTAAAACAATGTGATTCTTCTCTTTTTTATTTTTAGAAAACATATTTTTATAAAAATTACATTAACGTGTAAAGGATTTATTTCTCGTTTATTTTTAAATAATAAATACTTTCAAAACCTCCGTTTCTTTTATTTCCATATTTTTAATATCTATAGCTACAGACCACATATAAACTTAGCTGAAGAAGAGATAAAACAGCAGGCACAGTGAACTAAAGAGAGAATAACACTCTTTTCTTCCCTTCAAAATAATGTTCCTAATATCAGGGCCAAGGCCCAGTAAGTGGTTCTACCAGGCAAGGCTGGGTTCATCCACAATCCCCTCTACTGCCACCTGTGGGAGAAGAAAGACTAGGGCAGTGATGGCGAACCTATGACACGCGTGTCAGCACTGACACACGTAGCCATTTCTGATGACACGCGGCCGCTGAGGCGGCCGCATGCCGAGGATGAAACATTTGCTGCTCCTGAGGATGAAACATTTGCGAAATAATGTTTTTTCCTCAAAGTGACACACTACCAGAGTTATGCTCAGTTTTTTGGCGAAGTTTGACACACCAAGCTCAAAGGTTGCCCATCACTGGACTAGGGGCAGAGGGCTCAATGGACATTCAGGTTTTATCTTCTTCACATTCCATATCTAATTTGACACAAAAGTCAATGAAGTAAGGCAGGTGGAGCTATTTTTTATCAGTCATGATTTACTGGGGAGGAAACAGGTTTGTGCCTTGCCTAATACCAGTAAATAAAAATCAGACTGGAATCAGCAGCCTGGGGTTTGAATCCAGGGTTCCCTCCACTGGATGCTCAGCTAAAATGCCTCTCTTCCCTGAGCAAGCCTAGAGGTCCACCATTAAAGATGCATTGTTTTATTTGCAAGTAAGGTCTTTTCTTATGTTTATAAGCCACATCAATTTCATTTTTTAATGCTTTGTCCATCCTTTTGGATATCTGGTCTTTTCATAATAGTTTGTATGACAAAGTGATCCTCTGTAGTACTTTTCAGTTATAAAACTAGTTTTAAAATAATTAAAAGTTAATGAAATAGAATACAAAGAAACAATAGAGATGAATACACAAAAGCTGGTTCTTCGAAAGAAAAACTGACTTCTAACAAAAGTAATCGTGAAAAAAGACATGAAGCATTAAATAAGCAATACTGGGCATGAAAGAGGGAATAAAAATAAAATACAGTAGAGATAAAAAAAAAAGACTATAACATTTTTACACTAATAATTTTTTGAACTTTTCTTACATTTTAAATTTTTTTAGAAAAATTCAAAATTACTAAAACTGACTAGAGAAGAAGTAGTAGTTTTAGTAATACTTAGAGTGGTAACAGAAGTAATATTCTGGAGTGTCCTCTTAAAGTGCAAACTGCTCAGGGAAGTAAGTGCTAGTGAGTTCGTTCCTCAGTTGCCTCTTGGGTCTTTGGAGCCTGGGCCTGTCTGGCTGGAAGGAAAGATGCTGCTGAGCGTACAGAGAGCCTGGCACTGCCCCCTGTTCAGAACCCTAGTGGCTACGAGTCAGATTACACCCAGGCTGTACAGGCTGCCAAGACAACCCCTACTTGCTTCCCTAAGATCTGGCCTCAAACCTGAGGTTCTACCTGGCCTGTCAGTTACAAATGGGAACAGACACCCCCGTCAGTCTGGCTCTGCCCAGCCTCAAGGCTCAGCCTACAATCCCCTTGTCCCTTACCTCTTTTCCTTCCCTCTCTGCCTCACTCCTCCCTCTCTCCTTCCTTCTTTCCTTCCCTCTCCCTGCTTCCTCTCCCCCATCTTCTGTTGGAAGACAAAGAGTAGGTCCAGGTTTGGTTGGAGTCATATCAGATGCCATACTCTCTCTCCCCACATCCCACCCTCTCTGCACTCCCACTGCCTGGTACTTTAGCCAGAGGGTTTACAACAAATAGGTGAAGTCTTAAGGCCTAACCATTCGGCCTATCTTGGCCCAGTCTCCAAACTCATTTCTGAGTCTGATGTCAAAAGGGGTCAGAGGGATCTGGTGGTATGGGCAGTAAAGGGAGGTAGTTGTCTAGCTCTGTGCCTTGGTACTGGAGTTCATGCAAGAGATCTATCATTTATACCTTGCACTGTCTGTGGTACAAATGAATGTTCCACATATATAAGCACTAATATGTCTCAAATTTGTCAATGCAGTTCAATGAATAAAAATTAAACCTATTTAAATGTGTTATCCTGTCCATACTAGCTTGTGACCACTAGTATTATCTTAAGCAACAGACACTAGAAGCACCATCACTGAAAGATATGTGTGTGTGCGCGTGGGTGAGTGTGTGTTGGGAGGTTAAAAATCTGTAATTATTTTTAATGATAGAGTGATCTTCAGGAAAAGGATGGGGATGACCAATGTACCCAACATTGCTGTGGTCAAAGTTGTGATGTCTCCTTATGGTCATATCCTTTGTGGGGGGGAGGGATAAGAGTGGGAAGGAGGCCCCAAGAGAGCTGAGTTTAGGTAGAAATAGTTCCTTTGTGGACCTTGCTGCTAATGACTTTAGTCCTGGATTGATTGTAGCCCTAGCAGCCCCTCAGACGGGTACTTCTGTGGACTCTACCTTGCCCAAAGCCTCAGGGGGGATGGGATGTGGAGGGCAGATACTCACTGTGACCTCCAAGTTCTGTTGACTACCTGGTCTAAAGTATCCAGCCTGTCCAGAAAACAATAAAACTGATGCTGCAATGACAATGACCACATTCAAGGCCAATACACTTGTCAATGGTGAGAATGTGGCTAAAAACCCAGCATCA
Organism: Cnephaeus nilssonii; assembly: GCF_951640355.1. Lineage (NCBI taxonomy): Eukaryota > Metazoa > Chordata > Mammalia > Chiroptera > Vespertilionidae > Cnephaeus > Cnephaeus nilssonii. Next base: position 41,848,106 of record NC_137086.1, read on the forward strand.
GAGAACTAAAAACTTCCAAGAGTAAGAAAGAGGTTTGATGTCAGGGCACTTCCCAACCTAGGCTGATACGATAATTTAAAGCCCTAAGGAAGGTTCCCAGATTTCCCCTATCTAGTGAAATGATGCCTAAAATCCCAAAATTAGAGCTCTCTTCCTTTCACTGAACTTCCACTAGTTTGGGTAATGCTGGGTGAAGCAGGATAGAGCTGGGACCAGTATTACTCTGAGCTGCTGTCACTCTTTTTCACCCCAGTACAGATGAAGGCTGAGAATGAAGTGTGATAGAATAGGTGTGGGAGTGGATGGAAGTAATAGTGAGGAGACAACTTTCTAATATTGCCTGCAACTGATTATATTGACGATTTAGGTCTTTCAGGTCTCTCTCCTTAACCCCTCTCAACCCATTTGGGTTCAATCTTTAGAAACAATGAGCTTCTTTGAAGTACTCACCACTCCCTGCCACCTGAGACCTTACAAAGTTGGGTGCTTTTAGCATGGGTTCTATGTAGACTCAGGGCTATAAGTGATTAATTCAAATCCTCCCTCGCTGGGAGCCTCTGTATCCAGGAAGGGGAGGGTGACATAGTATGAAGCCTGGTGTATTTTGATGTGATCTGTCAGGCTCTTAGAAATCCTCCTTCCAAGCCCTGGCCAGTGTGGCTCAGTTGGTTGGAGTGTTGTCCTATATACCAAAGGGTGGCAGGTTTGATTCACAGTCAGGGCACATGCCCAGCTCTGGTATGGTGTGTACAGCACGTAGCCAATCAATGTTTCTCTCTCACATCTGTTTCTCTCTCTCTCTTTCTCTCCCCCCTCCTCTCTCTCTCTCTCCCCCCTTTGTCTCTCTCTCTCTAAAAATCAATAAAATTTTTAAAAATCCTCCTTCCAAAAATATCACTCCTATTCCAGACCCACCTGACACTCAAAATTTCACCTTTAGAGGGTCTGTAACATTACTCAATAGGTCTCTAAAAAAAAAAACAAAGATCATTTAACTCAGGGGGGGTGGTGGTGCAAGATTAGTGAGAAATCACACAAAATCAGGAATCAGCCTGGAATTCCTAGATGAGGAGCTTAGAGGTAACAACCCAGTGGGCAGAGGGCAGGAGTAAGAAAGTGGGAGGGTTGGAAGTATCTATATTAAAGCTGTGTTTTCATAGTGCATACATACATGGTTTTCAACTATATTGAACTAGAGGCCCAGTACATAAAATTCGTGCACAGCGGATGCCAGATGCCAGCTGCCGGCGGGGTACTCCCTTCCTTCCCCCGGCCAGCCCGGACCCCTGGTCAAACTCTGGGACGACCAGGGGACAATTTGCATACCACACTTATATTATATAGGATATTTGGGGTGGCTTTGGCAAGGAACTGATAGAGATTTGGGATGCTAAAGACTCGCCCATAAACCACCCTTTGACTCTACTTCTTCAACAAAAGAAACAAGCTGAGCATCAAGACCATGAAATCAAGACACAAGGGGGGAGTAGGTCAAATTCAATCCCCCCCCCCCACCTTAGTCATTTTGCTTGTCAGAGGCAGGTAAACACCTCAAGGCTGAGCTGAGGAATATCCACAAGGATCTTGAGTCCTCAGAATTCTCCTGAGGGTTCCCTCCCTGGAGGATGGGAATGCAGCCCCTTGGGCCAAGAATGGCAGGAAAAGGGCAGAGTAAATTGTGGGCTGGATTGTCCAGTCACCTGATGCAATCTCACTGCTTTTTGTCAAGTAATCTTTTTCCCTCCTTCTCTAGTCTCTCCCTCGCCTCTTTTCCCCTCCCTCTGCTCTGTTTTGATTTGGTTAAAATAGATGCAAACTCTGGTGTTTTCTATTTTTAATACCCAGCGATTACATAATCTATACCGTAATTGCTGACTTGAAAAACTACTGGCAACAGCAGAAAATCCCCAGAGTTTTAAACAGGAAAAAGATTATTACAGCACAAAGCCTTTGGCAGTTTTACTGACTGGTAAACCGCCTGTAATCGTCACTTGCCAGTGTAAGTCACATGGGCCATGGGAAACACTCTCCCCACCTCAAGGAAAGCCGGCTGGGGGAGGGGATGAGCAGCAGCCTCAGCTGGGATGAAGCTTTGAATGGCAAGGCAGGGAGGGGGTGGGATGGTGCACTGAGAGTTTTCTCTGGACCCAGACTCAGGGTTCCTGGAGTGAGCTTCAGGTTACCACCCTCTCCCAGGAGCTACCTTTTACTGCTTTTATTTCTTGCTTTAGAGTAGTCTCTAGCATCCAGGATCTTTCCCTCATCAACTTCCCAGGTCTTCCTATAGCCTCCAATACATTCCTAAACAAGCCTGCGTTTGTTTAGGCAAAGGGCACTACTGCAGCTAAATAAGATGATTTTATAAAGACAGAGGAGCAAGGAAGACTGCTTGTTTATCACAGAGACCTGACCCACTCTACAGGGCTTTCCACACATTAGGCCAATATCCACACTATTTAATTCTTCAATAAAATAGAAGAACCATAGGTTTGGTAAGGGTTTCACAACCAAATCAAAATGATCTCATTAAGACAAAATTTTCTGTATGTGTATTGGAGGTGTGGGTAGTATAGGAGATACAGAGGGGATAGAAACAGCTTTCCCTGACTTTGCCAATTCTGCCACAATCCTACCCCCAATAAATAATCAAGGAGGGTGAGTCCAATTTGGGTAACTATATGTGATGATTCATTCAATAAATGTTTGCTGAATGCCACACTGGACTCTGCAGGGGATATAACAGTGAGCAAAATCACTGCCCTGGTGGAACTGCCAGGTCAATGAGGGAGACAATCGAAATATTACATAAACATATCGCTACAAACCATGCTGAAGGGTTACAAGGGAAAAACACAGGGCACTAGGGATATGTAGAACAGGGGAGGGGGCCTGATAGGGTCTGAGGGTTCTTAGAAGATTACCCTAGGCACTTCAGGGTTCTTTTTCAGCACCCTCTCTTCTTTCACTTCCCCATCCTCCCTCTTGCCTTGCTCCCTGTAGTTAATATTTACTGTTTTCCCCCCTATGTACAGCGGATAATGCTAGGTTCTTTATATGTACAGTCTCATTTGATTCATATAGCAAATGGACAATTGAGCACTTTAAGACAAAAGGATCTGTTGAAAAAGGCCAGATCACCTTTCCTTTTGCGTCGTTGCTACAGAGAGAGCAAGATGGGTCACCAGCAACTCTACTGGAGCCATCCAAGGAAATTCAGCCAGTTCTCGTTCTTGCCACGTCTGCTCAAACGGCCACAGTCTGACCCAAAATACGGCCTCAACATGTGCCGCCAGTGTTTCCGCCAAGTGAAGAACATCGGCTTCATTAAGTTGGACTAAGTGAACTTCCATGAATGGGTCATTCAAGACATCTACCTAATGACAGAATGCTATCTCTTTGTACATAAAGGTTAAAAAAAGAAAATAAAAAATTAAAGGCCATATCACTATTTATAATGAGAACTATATACAATTCATACCATACGTTAAGACTCTACTGGCTGCCGATTACAAAAATCTAAATCAAAGTTTCAAAAGACAGAAAAGAAAAAAAGGAAAGCTGGGGCCCATGTAAAATGCAATGCCAGCATTAGATTAGCTTAAGGCATGGTTAGATCCAGGTGCTCAAAAGATGTCATCTAGTCTCCATCTCTCTCCATCTCACAGCTCAGCTTTCATGTGTTGGTCTCAGCACTCCGCTTGGGGTGGCAAGACAGTCACCAGCAGCCTCAGAGTTATGTACATACTACAGGCTTGGCAACCCAGTTGGAAAAGAAATGAGAATTCACCTGTTAATAGTTCCAACAAAAGTCCAGAGTCCTGACTGGTCTGGATTTGAGACCATGCCCATTCCAACTGCTGTTCTCTGACTGGCATAATCATGTGTCCTCCATCAAGAGCCAAGGGATGAACTTGAATCCAGGCTGAGAATGGGGAAGGAGGTGGTCTCCCAAAGGAAAACTAAGGTACTCAGACCTATAAAGGGAGAATCCATGCTGGACAGTCAAAGCCACTGATCCCCACTGTCTTCAAACTTTGGAATTACAGTGGATGTTAAGACTATCCAATAGATTCTTCCTCCCTAAGGAATGGGCAAGAGTGCTGTACAGTGTGGCACTGTCTGGATTTGCCCTAGTCCCACTCCAGCTGCTTGGGGACGTTGGCTTCTTGCTTTAGAACACTCACCAGAATCTTAATATTTGCTTAAATACTTGCTCAGAACAGTCTTCAAGTCCTAAGGCTTTGTGGAGGACTTTTCCCACCTCCCTTCACTCCAAAATGATGTGCCCTCCTCAGCACTGGCTAAAAGAAGCTGCAGTTCTTTGGCTCTTTGGCAAGTGTCCACAGGGTCTGTGCAAATTATAGGGAGAGGAGAGAATGACAAGTCCTTTGCTAGAAAGTTTTACTTCCCTTCTGGAGTCTGAACTGAAAATGGCTTTCATTGGGCACATACAGGAATATTAGGATAGTTCATGAAGCACCCAACAAATAGATGTCCATAAGAAGGATCCTGAGAAGGGGAATGGGGGAAATCACTTAAACATCCTATAAGGTACACAGCACTAGAGCAATGATATATCAATTGCAACCACCTGTCCTTGGGCATGTTTTAGAAGCTGCCTGGATCCGCCATCCCAAATCTACGTGAAGTCCAAATCACTGTCCCACAATTTCTACAAATTCCCAGCAGCTAATGCTCTTAACAACCCCTTTTGGCTCTGAAAAGATTCCAGTTCCTTCTGGACTTGGGATCTCATTCACATTTCACCTTCTAAGGCTGATCTCTTACCTCTGCTCGAGCTGTCCCATGCTTTACCAAAAAGGAGAAAAAAATACACATATACAAACTCTTTCAAAACATTGTGTTCATCAGATGATCCTAAAGTTCTGAAGAAACAGAGGGGTTTTATATTCCATGCTGCTGGGCACCTTCACCCTTCCAGATATTTCTCATATTTAGAAGGGGTCTCTCCTTCCCTCAGGAAATTAAGCTCCCCTTATATTATTCAGAGTAACTTAGCTCTCCATCCCCCTTCCTCTGAACTCCAATGACCATCAGAGCTGGAGTCAGCCCCATTATGAACCATCCACTCCAGGTTCCACCCCTGACTAGACTGAGGAACAAAAAGAGGTTTTGAACTTTCCCTCTCTCACTACCACCATTGTGTAGTGATGATGCAAATGGAATGATTCTTTCCTCTACAAATATGAATTATGCCATTCCTCTTTAGAACAGACTTAGCTACAGTCAGTTTTGGTTTTAAATAACTTTCTACACGCATACCTCAGAGATATTACAGGTTCAGTTCCAAACCACCACAATAAAATGAGTATCACAATAAAGCAAGACACACAAATTTGGGGGCTTTGTAGTGTATATAAAAGTTATGTTTACACTAAACTGTAGTCTAAGTGTGCAATAATATTATGTCTAGAAAACAATGTATATAGTCAACAATATTGTAATAACTATGTATAGTGCCAGGTGTATACCTGAAACATTGGGGGGAAATACTTTGTAAAGTGATGATTGCCTAACCACTATGCTGTACACCTAAAACATACAAAATAATGCTGAGTGCAAACTGTAATTGAAAAATAAAACTGAAAAATAAAAAAAAGAACTAATGGATCCAGCAATTCCACTTCTGGGTATTTATTCCAAGAAAGCACAAACACTAACTTGAAAAAATATTTGCACCCCCTTGTTTATTACAGCATTGTTTACAACAGCCAAGATATAGAAACAACCTAAGTGTCCATCAGTAGATGAGTGTACAAAGAAAATGTGAATGATATAGATATAGATATAGATATAGATATAGATATAGATATAGATATAGATATAGATATAGATATAGATATAAATATAGATATAGAGAGATATATAGATATGTAATATAATCGATATCTATATATATAAAAGCCTAAGCGACCGTTTGACCAGTAGCTATAATGCGCACTGACCACCAGGGGGCAGACGCTTAATGCAGGAGCTGCCAAGCTGCGGTGACTTGGCAGCTGCGGTTCTCGGGTGATGCACCTGGAACCAGAGAGGAGGGAGCCCGATTCTGAGGTGCATCACCTGAGAATCGCCCTCTCAAATTCCAGGACTCCTCAGCGGATGTCAGAGAGCCGGTTTCGGCCTGAATCCCACAGGCCAGGCCAAGGGACCCCAGAGATTCATGCACCAGGACCTCTGGAATAATATAATAGATATAATGTAGTAGATATAATATAATAGATATAAAATATTATTCAGCCATAAAATATTATTCAGTCATTGTGATAACACTGAAGGACCATGAGTGCATTATGTTGAGCCACATAAGTAGGACAGAAAAAGACAAATGCTGCCCAAACAAAAACAACAAAAAAAAGAAAAGAAAAACAAACAAACAAAAGACAAAAGAAAAATACCAAAAAAATGACAAATGCTGTATGACTTCACTTTTATGTGGGATCTGAAAACAAAACAAAAATCAATCTCTTAGATAAAGAAGAACAGATTGGTTACCAAAAATAGGGGTAGGGAGTGGGCAAAATGGATAAAGGTGATTAAAAGATACAAAATTCCAGTTATAAAATAAATAAGTCATGGGGATGTGATGTATAGCATGGTGACTATAGTTAATACTGTATTGCATATTTAAAAGTTAGTATGATTGTAAGTCTTAAAAGTTCTCATTACAAGAGAAAACATTTTTGTAACTACATACAGTGACAAATGTTAACTAGGCTTATTGTGGTGATTGTTTTGCAATATACACAAATATTAAACATTATTTTGTACACCTGAAACTAATATAATGTTATGTCAATTGTGCCTCAATAAAAAAATAAGCAATGTACATATCTTAATTAAAAAAGACTTTATTGCCCAGCCAGTGTGGCTCATTTGATTGAGCATCATCCCATGCATCAGGAGGTCACCAGTTCAATTCCTGGTAAGAGCACATACCTGGGTTGTGGGTTTGATCCCCAGTAGAGGGTGTGCAGGAGGCAGCCAATAAATGTTTCTCTCTCATCAAAGTTTCTATCTCTCTCTCCCTCTCCCTTCCTCTCTCTGATATCAATTTTAAAAAAAAGACTTTAGTGCTAAAAATGCTAAATATCATCTGAGCCTTTAGTGAGTCATAATTTTTGTTGCCTCTATGTTGATGAAAATGAAATTATCTGCAAAGCGCAACAAAGAGAAGTACAATAAAATGAGGTTATTGTATTACACCCCTCAATGTAAACTGTCCAGCTCAGAGAAAAGCCTGTGTTACAAGTCCCAAACAATTCACATATACCCATACTGGGGTCCACTGACACTGAGAACGTGACTAAGGAAAGCAATGCTTCTGTCCCAAAGACATTACCTGTCTTTTCAAAGACAAAGGGGTTTATGTCCTCCTGTTTCCAGGCTAGCATTCTGAAGCCTCAAACCCCAGTGAAATAGGCAAAACTAAGTTGTTAGCTTCAAGGACTCTTTTCATCTAGATTGGTGGGGGCCTGAGACAAAACTTAAAGCAGCCGAGAGGCTTCTCCAAAGGAAAGGAAAGGATAAATGCAAGGAGCATGTTTCCTCCCAAGGCCTAGGCCAGCTCTAAGCCTTGCCTTCCAGAGCCACTCTAGTAAAATTCCCTTTGGTTTCTAAGGAGAAGGAGCAAGCAGAGGAAGACCCAGTCCCGCCCACTGCATCAGAGGCAGGGGGCAGAGAGGCTCCGCAAGGCTGTAAATAACAATGAAAAGGGGTAAATCCTAGGAAAGAAGAATTCTGAGCTTTGAATTCCTTTGTTCGTCACACCAAAAAGTACTACAGCAGGCACAAGGCCCAGTAGTCTGCCTCAGAAGTCCTTTTAGTTCCTGGGGAGGGAGGGTGGGATAGTAAAAGGTCCCTAAATTCTTCTCAGAAGTTACAAATTATAATAATGGGTTAAACAAATAAAGAGAGTTAAGAGGGTGAGGAGGGAGAATAAATCTTTTATCTTACTAAACGAAAAACATGTTGACTTTTCATTCATTAATATCATAATTAGAAGAATAGTCTTAAATATTTTTAACCTAAATGAACCCTCTAATAAAATTTATAACAGAATGAATACATTGCAAATCAAATAAATAGCAATGTGCTTAAAAAATAAATGGGAACAGTCTATTATATTGCTCTGCACTTGCTTTTTTCAATGATACAGAAACCTACTTCAATGTTTTCATGGCCACATAGTATTTCACAATCCCCTACTCAGGGATATTTACCAAAACAATGAACATTCTTGTTCAGAGAACTCTGTGCTCTAGGATAAGCATTTCTTTAGGTGAAATTCCAATTTGCTCTACCTATTTGTATTGTTTGCTCATTTTCTATTGGGTTTATTGTCTTTTCCTTATTGATTTATAGGAACCCTATAAAAATTATAATATACTAGAGGCCCAGTGCACAGGATTTTGTGTGTGTGTGTGTGTGTGTGTGTGTGTGTGTGTGTGTCCCTCAGCTCAGTCTGCACCCTCTCCAATCTGGGACATCCCTCTCACAATCCAGGACTGCTGGCTCCCAACCACTTGCCTGCCTGCCTGCCTGATTGCCCCTAACCACTTCTGCCTGCCAGCCTGATCACCCCCTAACCACTCCCCTACCAGCCTGATCGACGCCTAACTGCTCCCCTGCTGGCCCGATTGCCCCTAACTGCCCTCCCCTGCCGGCTGGTCACCCCTAACTGCCCTCCCCTGCTGGCCTGGTCACCCCTAACTGTCCTCCCCTGCCAGCCTGGTCACCCCCAACTGCCCTCCCCTGCCAGCCTGGTCACCCCCAACTGCCCTCCCCTGCTGACCTGGTGTCCCCCAACTGCCCTCCTCTGCCGGCCTGGTCACCATCAACTGCCCTCCTCTGCTGGCCTGGTCACCCCTAACTTCCCACAACTGCCCTCCCCTGCAGGCCATCTTGTGGTGGCCATCTTGTGTCCACATGGGGGCGGCCATCTTGTGTCTTGGTGTGATGGTCAATTTGCATATTACTCTTTTATTAGATAGGATGTCTTTTACATATATTGCAAAATTTTTCTCCCAGTGTGTTGGGATGACTTTAGCCAGGTAGAAGTTTCTCATTTTCATGAGGCAAAACCAATCACAACTTAGAAAGTACTGCCATGGGAACAGTGCACCCTGAGCTCTGAACCACACAGCCTCTTCTGCTGGGGGTCACACAACCTTGCTTAGGTTCCTGTGGGGAATGGCTGATTAGGCAATCATTTTCTGAGCTGTTCACATCTGGTTTTAAAGCCAGGGCAATAGTGTAAATAGATCAAGTTAAGAAGGGGCAACAAGAATTCTGAAGATTTTATTTGTTTGTTTTCAGCTATTTGGAGGCTCCTTTTTAAATGTTTAGAGTCATGTACTAACAATGTCAAAGGAATCCTGAACCATTGCAAATCCAAAAACATCTTTATAAACAATAGTCTGAGTATTTCCAGACTCTTTCAAACTATGTGGGCTTTAGGGCATTATTTGCTGCCACCATGGATGGAGAAAAAATAAATTCCAGACTCCACAGGAATAGAAAAGCTCAAGAATCCACCAACTCCTAAACTTTTAAGCAAGAAACCTTTACAAAGTTTCCCTCCAGCCTCTCACAGAAGATAGCACTGGCCCAACCTGACACTGAACAATTCAAAAAAACCTAGTGGCCAAGTGAGATTTTGCCTACAAGAGTATTTAGTCCCTGGTTCCTGCAAACTCTGCCAAAGGCCCAGAACTTTGTGGCAGTCCTCCCATTTGGTCAGAACTCCCTTTCCTCCCTCCCCCAACTATTAAAAACTCCATGGTATTTAGGCAGGCAGTGCAGAATGCAGAACTAAAAGATGATTCTGGTCTCCTTCTCCTTGCTAAAACCTGACACTCCTTGAGGAAATTGATTTCTGGGCAATGAAGATTCTGCCATAAAATCATTCATCAGTCAGTACCCAGTGGTACCAAGAGGAGAAACAATCTGTCCCAATGCTGCTGCAAAGCCATTATTCCTACAATCTTTAAAAAAAATCCTTCTTTTGCTGAGGTTTGCACCAAATAACTACACTTCTCACTGTTGTCAACTACGGACCTTATTGGTCATCGGGGGGTTTTGGCTTTTGATCAGAGTCTGCCTTTCCATTCTAAGTCAGACCCCTTGCCTGGTCATTAGGTTCTACACTGAGTGGCCAGATTATTATGATCTCTGAACGCATAATAATCTGACCACTCAGTGTATATCCTATATAATAAAAAGGCTAATATGCAAATTGTCCCCTTGACTAGGAGTTCGACCAGCAGGCAGGCCGGCCAACCGCCCATGTCCCCTCCCCCTGGCCAGGATGGCCGGACCCCACCCATGCACGAATTCATGCACTGGGCCTCTAATCTTACATAATAATAGACAAACATGTAAGTTGACTGTACCTCCACTACGCCCATGGCCAATCAGGAGTGAGTATGCAAATTAATCTGACAAAGATGGCGACTTCATTTGCATATGTAGGCGCAGAGTGGCCGGGCGGGGCAGGACACCTGCCATGAGGGGGAGGTGGGGGAGGGAGCTACAGGAGTGGTGCTCTGGCCGGGAGTGAGGACTTGGCGGCTCCCGGGCGGCCATGAGCAAAGCCAGGAGAAGGAAGGCCCATTCTTGCACGAATCTTCATGCATTGGGCCTCTAGTATATATATATATATTAGAGGCCCATTGCATGATATTCGTGCAAGAATGGGCCTTCCTTCCCCTGGCTGCCGGCACTGTCTTCGCTCTCGCCAGAGCCGCCTTTCTGCTACGACCTGGAGCTGTCTTTCTGCCTTCCCACGCTGCCCAGAGACCCAGAGCAGTTGGGGTGGTACGATACGCCTGCATATGCAAATTAACCCACCACCTTTGTTGGGTTAATTTGCATACTCAGTCCTGATTGGCTGGTGGGTGTCACGAAGGTACAGTCAATTAGCATGTTGCTCTTTTATTAGGTAGATATACACTGAGTGGCCAGATTATTATGCGTTCAGAGATCATAATAACCTGGCCATTCAGTGTATATTTCTACCCCTCCTTGTCTTTATTTCTACAGCTTCTGTTATTCAACAGCATTGAGATTTCCAGTTCCTTGAAACCAGCTGCCCATTATATTGCTTATCAGTCTTTTCCTGGATTCACTTCTCTCTAGCCAACTGGATGACAACCACTCTGCTACCAATTCTTACACTCCCTTCACTCCAAGTCTACCATTTGCCCCATAAAACACCACTCCTGTTTGAACAGAATGTCCTCTGCTTTAACCCCTAATTTGCTGAGTGCTGCTAAAGCAAGCACTATCATGAGGGCTGATTCTTCTAGATATTCATTGTCTTCAACATTAGTTGGGTCTGCAGCACTGCTCAGTTATCCTCCTACATACCCTGATTACTACCATTGGCACAACAGTTTTTAAAACCATGCCACTGTCCCCAATACCCCACCTGCTCCTAGCCGATGACCTCAACTTCTGCCTAGAGAAAACAAAACCCACCTGAAGGAAACTCCAACTTTCTTTTTTTTTTTTTAATATTTTATTGATTTTTTTACAGAGAGGAAGGGAGAGGGACAGAGAACTAGAAACATCGATGAGAGAGAAACATTGATCAGCCGCCTCCTGCACATCCCCCACAGGGGATGAGCCCGCAACCAAGGTACATGCCCTTGACCGGAATCGAACCTGGGACCCTTCAGTCCGCAGGCCGATGGTCTATCCACTGAGCCAAACCGGTTTCGGCAGAAATTCCAACTTTCTGTCTCCCCAAAATCTTAGCAAATTCCTCTGTCCTATCATTTCCCTCCCCCTATCAAATGAGACTTAAAAGTGTTCAACAGAGTGGCAGCATAAGGTAGAAAGCAGTAAATAGTGGTAGTGGTGGTAGAGTTAACCTCAATGGTAGCTTAGTCTTTTTTTTTTTAATATTTTATTGATTTTTTTTAAGAGAGGAAGGGAGAGGGATAGAGAGTCAGAAACATCAATGAGAGAGAAACATTGATCAGCTGCCTCCTGCACACCTTCCACTCGGGATGTGCCCGCAACCAAGGTACATGCCCTTGACTGGAATCGAACCTGGGACCCTTCAGTCCCCAGGCCAACGCTCTATCCACTGAGCCAAACCAGTTAGGGCTAGCCTAGTCTTTTGTTCAGTTCAACTGTAATCTCTGTACTAGTGCTCAGAATACAGTAACCTTCTGCTCCGCCAGCGCCTTGATCAACAATTTTTCTTTCAATCTCCAACTTCATCTTCTCTACTAGCTTGTTCTCCACAACAAAGGGATATGCTTCTAGATCCCCTTCACTAACTCTCATTTCACAGAAAAGCTTCTTGAAAAAGTGGCCTTCCTGACTGAGTCCACACCCTCCCTCCATCTGCTAGCTGCAGAGGTACCGTCTCATAGGAGAGAGTGGACTGGTCTTATTTATCAAAGGTCTGCTCTTTGGGAAATTGCTTTAGAGATTAACAAGGAAGCATAGTGAAAGGAAATACATTGTGTTGCTATTAATTCAGAGTTTTAATAATAAGAATAATTTGTAATAACACGAATGATGATAGATTTCCTTTGTATCAACATTGCCTCTGAATAGGGTATAAGGAAGATTGTTAAAAGTGTTCTTTAAAACAAAGAAAGCTGGCCCGGCTAGCGTGGCCCGGCTAGCGTGGCTCAATGACTGAGTGTCGACCCATGAACCAGAAGGTCACAGTTCGATTCCTGCCCAAGTTGTGGGCTCAATCCCCAGTAGGTGGCATGCAGGAGGCAGCCAATCAATGATTCTCTCTCATCATTGATGCTTCTCTCTCCTCTCTCTCTCTCTTTCTCTCTCTGTCTCTCTCTCTCTCTCTCTCTCTCTCTCTCTGTCTCTCTCTCTCCCCTCCCCTCCCTTCTTCTCTGAAATCAATAAAAATATATATTTTTTTAGATACAGCCTCCCTGATTCTCTAGACCCAAAAGCTAAAAACAATCTCTCCTCAAGGGGGGAGAGGGAGATGGAGGTGAAACAGGGTATAGGAGGGGATAAACGGTGATGGGGAAAAAAATAGTCAAAAAAATTAAAATCGAAACAATCTCTCCTCTCTCTGAGTTCCCACAGTTAGTCTATACTTGTCATACTCTGTTATCATAGAACTGCAATTAATAAATATTTGATAAATGAACTAATGAACTTTACAAGCACCTATTATAGATTATATAATTCTAATTACTAGTCAATCTAATTGACTAATTAAATCAGGCCCCCTGAAGAGCCTCCACTAACATTTTGCTAACTTAATATTAGTCTTTTTTTATACATTAAAATTAATAAAGTTGCATTCAGTCAGTTACATCCTGTAATTTAGGGTTTTGCTTATTTACATATGCCTTGCAAAATCTCCAACACTGAGGTATTACCGTGTTGTCTGGGGTTCAGTCTGAAAGGACTAAGATAAGAGTCAGTGAGGCAGCCCTGGATGGTGGCTCCACTGGTTGGAATACCGTCCCATACACCAAAGGATTGTGGGTTCAATTCCCGTCAGGGCACATACCTAGGTTGTGGGTTCAATCCCTGGTCAGGGTGTGTGGGGGAGGTGGACAAATGAATGTTTCTCACATCTGACAGGTGTCTGTCTTTCTCTCTCTCTCCCTTCCTCTAAAGGATATATATATGTATGTACTTCCATCCATCCTTGAGTGAGGATTTTAAAAAAAGTCAGTGAGGCAGAATTTACCCAATCAAAGGGATATGCTCCTCCAGGAGCACTGAGACCTCCTCTCATGCAGTCTGCTCCTTCTGCTTCAACTCCTTTCACATCATTTGAGTGTCAGCTCCTCAACACAGGCATGGCTTTGTCTTTGCTGGACCCTTCCAAAGTTTACTCTTTTCTAAAACAAGATGTCTGCCTAGAAAGTCTCAAAAGTTTTTTTCTGATGTGAATAACTGCACATTACTTACAGCATGAAAATAAAATTTTATCTTGAAAAGCAGGTTCAATGCTTTAAAAAACTCAGTGGCAAATCCTTTTGTGATATGAAGAATGTCCAAGTCCCCCTATCACTCCCAATATAACTGCTAGATTCCTCTCTGAGACCAATAATTCTCCTCAAGCAGGACATGGAGACTGGCGTCAGGAGCTTCTTCCAAAGCATTGACATTCTTGCTCCCACAGTCCCTCTGCAGAGGCCAGTCCTTAGTCCTCACACAAGTAGAATTATGGGCTTGGAGGACTGTGCTAAGAGTAACAGAGTGCCAGGGAATGCACGTCAGGAAACACAGGGCAGGGCCAGGGGACAGCCCCAGTCCCTCTAGAGCAGGATACAGAACCTCCCAGCTTGCTTTACCCTCACAGAGGGTTTAATTTCTAGCAGGGCGAAAAATCGCCAATGGCACACAGACCAAGGGCAGGGCCAGGCTGGGTAAGCAAAAGCTAGCAATGAGCCCAAGAGGCTCCTGATTTAGAATCCAGGCAGTGAGGAGGAAGGGTCTTGGAGAGGTCCTCCAGAGGACTTGGAAAGTAGCTGCCCTGTATGGGTAAGATCCAGGTTGCCAATAGGAAATCTCATACCTCTGGAGGCCTCTTCACTTGCTTCAGAGACTTTCTCAGCAGCCTGATCTCATTAGAAGGAAAGATCATGTGACTGGGACTCAACTGACACCAGTTTAACGTCCCTTCTCTGTGGAGTCACCAGCTCACAGAGCAGAAACTTCCCATGGTGCCTCCATTTCTTCTCTTCCCACCACACAATCCAAAGGAAAGACTTGTCCTCAAAACCATCCAGCTAAGCTGCAGTGTGAGACTGTGGGAAGACTGTTCCTCACAGCTCAATATGCCTCAGGCAGAAAGAGTCCTTTGGTCCTTCACTCACTCAACCACGGCTTCCTGACTGCACACTCTGCTCCAAGCACTGGGCTGCAAGGATGTCTTGCAGACTCTCAGAGGATATTAGTCTAGCAATTGCCTAAGAACCTCTTTAAAGTGGCCCCTGTTAATTTAGAACTCCTGACAGGAAATAACTACTTTTTGTGATTATGCTATCAGAATGGGTTAGCAAATAATTTAAACCCATAAATATGATTGTCAGCTGGAAAAATTAAGTGACTTAAGACTGGTTATTTTACTCATTAAAGCAGGTCCTCTTAGGAACTCTACCAGCTGGCACATACACAAGTGATTTACTATGTGATCCCAAAAGTAAACAAACCTAATGACTTCGTTAAAAAAATTTTTTTTCATGTAATTAATTCAGACAAGCCCTTCCCTCCTGGCTCAAAGTAATATGCTTTTACTGTATTACTTTCAAAAGAATGAAGCCAGAATTCAATAAACCACTAAGCCACCACACTAACTCTGCTGTAACCAAACTGGCGACCTTACTTCCAAAATACCTCAAGCTATTTATGGACAGATTCAGACATTTTCCCCCCTTGAATTCAAAAGAAATCCAACATTCTCTAGTTTAGAGGAATGTCAGGGCCTACAAGGGGCAGGGGCAGGAGCAAGGCAGTGACTATGAGTGATATGATGTCTTCCCCTCTTCTTCCTCCCACCGCTTACTGTGGCTACTCCTAGCTCCAGGCTGCAGCTTTTGCTCTATTCTTCCCCTCCTTGGAAAATTCATCTCTAAGAGATGGAGAGTGAAGAACTGAGAAATAGAATTTGAAGCCTGAATACCTGAGTTTGAGTTTGAATTCTACTCTCTAATTGTGTCTCAGTGTCCATATAAAAGAAGAAAAATGGTAACACACAGCATACAGGACTGTGTAAGCTAAGTCGCTGTATATAATGGCCTTTGTAAATGGTAGAGTGATTTTTAAATCATGCTGTGGCTATTGTTTTATTATGAGTACTGCCCACTCCTACCTCTCCTCAAGCACTCTACTCAGGTTACAATTGAGACCACTGCCACACACGCCTCTCCAGGATCTGTCAAGACTGCTAACAGGAAAGAGAGAACCAAGATATATGATCACCCCTTCCTCAAGCTTCTAAAGATGTCAAATCTAAAGAGTCCCCACTGCCACCTATTGCCTCTAGTTTAGAAATAATTTTTTCTCCAAATAGAAATCTCCAGTCTACAAAACATTTCCATTTGGATATACATCTGGCCCTTCAAATTCAACTCCAAGAAACAAATTTGTCTCCCCTTCTAGAATAGTGGTTCTCTCTTTCCGGTTACCCCCATTTCTGTCATGACAAATAACTTTCCAACTTCAGAGAGTAGACAGACACCATGGTATTATCAGTGACTTGCTACTCTTTCTTCTTTATCTTCCTCCCGACTGAAACTATCAAATCAGTGTTTCCTTCAGAATGATATTTGTCCGTATCAACCCACTGCCTACTCCAGTTTATGCCTCATTATTTCAGACCTAGACTGCCACTATCTTATTTATCTAATTGCATTTTTCACTTGATTCATGTCATACATTCACACCATAAATCCTTCCATAAACACTGCTTTTATCACCACTATTCATTACCTAGTCCACCAATCTGGTTTTAACCTACCCACCACCAACCAGTCAAGTCAGAATCTATGTCCTATTTTTTTTTAAGTGGCTCTTTCTTTTCTGAATCAGAAAAGATAATTTCTGTTAACAATGTGTTGCATGAATTTTTAAATAAATATTTCAATTGAAACAGCTTCATACGCTATTTTTTTCATGTATATACTGTAGCCATCTTTCTGAGTTAATAATTATAGATCTATTTCATTTATTATTGTATAGACATACCACAATTTATTTGACCCTATCAATGGCCATTTTGATTATTTTAGAAACTCTATAGTAACATATAGTAACAAATATCCTCACACATATCTCTGTACACTTGCCCTTGGGATAAATACCTAGAAGTCAAATTGCTGGTTTAACAGTGTATGCACTTTAAATTTGAAACGTATTGCCAAACTGAACTTCAGAGAGACTGTATTCATTTATATCCCTAGCAACAAAGTATGAGTTCCTGTTTCCTCAAGCCCTCAGCAGTAATAAATATTTTGTTTAATATGTGTCTAACAGTTGAAACATGATATCTCATTTCTGTTTGCCTTTTCTGGATTATAAGTGAAACAGCTTTTTTCTTTTCTTTTTTCCTTTTTGTTTATTTATAAGCCCCTTTTATTTTTTAAAATGTGTTTTTATTGATTTCAGAGAGAGGAAAGGAGAGGGAGAGAAGGATAGAAACATCAATGGTGAAAGAGAATCATCAATTGGCTGCCTTCCACACTCCCCCTACTGGGGATCGAGCCTGAAAACCTGGGCATGAGCCCTGGGAATTGAACCATGATCTCCTGATTCATGGGTCAATGCTCAACCACTGAGCCACACCAGCTGGGTTAAAACAGCCTTTTTCTATAAGCTTTACTGGTCATTTGTATTTATTCTTCTATGAATTTGGCCTGTTTTCTTTTTGTGTTTTTCCTATTGATTTGTAAGCGGCTTGTGCACTTCAGAGACATGTTGAAAACTCTTTGTGCCCTGGCCAAGGAGCTTAGTTGGTAGAGCGTCCTCCCAATATGCCAAGGTTTCATGTTTGATCCCTGGTCAGGGCCCATACAAGAAGCAACTCATAAAAAAATAATAATAAATAAAAAAAGAAGAAGCAACTAATAAATGCATAAGTGGAACAACAAATCAATGTGTGTGTTTTTTCTCTCTCTCTCAAATCAATTTAAAAAATAAGTGGCAACAAATAGATGTTTCTCTCTCTCTCTCTCTCTCTCTCTCTCTCTCTCTCTCTCTCTCTCTCTCTCTCCTCTCTCTCTCTCTCTCTCTCTCAAATCAATTGTAACCAGTTTGTCATCTGCTTATTTTGTTTATGGTGTGTTGCATAAATTTTTTTAGATAATCTATCACACTTTTTCCTTTATAGTTTCTGTTGTTGGTGCCCTACTAAGAAACTACTTTCTAGTATACTTATTACTTTAGTTTTTATGTAAACATCTTTAATCCATCTAGAATTTATTTTGCTAGAAGGTGACAGAATTTTTTTTTTTTAATGGTTAGACATTTGTCCTAAACACTAGCCTTTCCCACTGAAACCCAAGTCTGTTTCTGGGCTTTCTAATCTATTCTGAGCTCTGCTCCCCAACAAGAATTCTTTCCAGTTGGACCAGTTTTTTCATTGATCATAATAGTTCTATGTAGGTTACTGCCTATATTCACATTGTTGCCCTTGCCTGGAACATCATCAGACCTTCCCTCCACAGATCCTTCAAAGCAAAACCATTCCTGGGGTAAGAAGAAATAAATGCTACCTAAAACAAGAAATGCTTTCAAAATAGGGAAGATAATGTAAAATAACACATCAGAGGTTCCATAAATCCTTTAATACCCTTGTACTTCAGTATTCCTGCTGAGGATCCATAATGATAATCTAAGGAGAGGATCCCTGTAGATTTTTGTGGATATTTTACTAGGTGGGGGATATTTTGTGCTAGATGACTTTCAGTTAATGACTTCCTTAAGATGGTAGATTACTTATCCTCTTTTGTTTTAGGGTTTCTGCCTCATTTAGAATCTTTTTAAAGGAACCAAATTCCATGAGGCTCTGAGATGACTTACAGAAGCAGCCAGTGGGGAAGGTGACAATTACTCTGCTTGCGCAAGAAACAAGCTGAGGATCATATGGCCCATCCCTTCTCCACTCTGAAAGCTTCCAAGGGGTCTTCTGATCCCTAACCCACCTAGGGTGTTCTTGGTCAATATCTCTTCCATGATGCTTATGATGCTTACTCCCAAGGTCTTAGCCCTCAGATGCTTCCTTTCCATAACTTCCATTTTACTTAGAATCTTAACCTCAGTTAACCTTTCATTGTTCTTTGTTTTTTATTATCTGTTAACTTTTCTATTGAATTCGACTATAGATGCCTTGCAGGCAAGAACCACAACCTGAAAAGAAAGAAGAAAGGGAAGGAGGGAGGAAGGAAGGGAGGGAGAGGAGAGAGGGAAGGAGGGAAGAAGGAAGGAAGGAAATTACCCATCCATATTCTAAACATTTTCATTACACTCAGAGCCTATTAAATTTATGGTGGGGGAATAGTATAAGATAGTGATACAGAAACAAGTTTACAGGCATGCTCTCCCTCCCTGGAGCATGCCTGCACCTTTCCCTACCCGCTCTTCTTCCTCCATAGGAGTGCATCCCCTAAAATTTATTGTTTAGAGTTTAAGTTAAACTCTAAACTGATTGCAACCAGGGTTGCAATGGACAGCAGCAGTTCATCCCAAGCGAACTCACTGCACCTGTCTCCAAGATCCCTTTTCTCTAACTTTCCAGTGAGTCAAAGCAGCCCTGCCTAGGCTCTCCACTGTTGCTCCTTCTATTCTAAGCCCTTCTTTGTTTCACTCCCCCCAGCTTTAATAAATGTAGGGAAAAAATTTTTTAAAGAAAAAGAAACCAATTTACTAAGTCCAGGAACAAACGAGGAGGAGTAAGAATAGGAAGGAATAGGGGAATAGGGAGAAGAGAATGGGTTGATAAAGAATATAATTTGGTTTGGGATATGTTGATTTTAAAATGCCTAAGAGCCATCCAGGTTATAACATCAATAGTGTTTGGCCACTGTGATTCAGGAACTCAGAAGAAAAATTTAAGTTGGAGTTATGTAAGAGTTTCTGACTTATCAGTGGTAGCTAAAACCATAAGCATAAATGATATCACCCAGGGATAGTAGAGGGAGGAGAGAATGGAGCTAAGAACAGAATCTTAAGGAATGTCTTTATGTAGGGAGCCTGTTAGGCAAAGACAAGTCAGAAAAAAAAAAGCCTTTTGCAGTTATACGCCAACTAATACTTATAAATACCTACAGAGTGACCAAATAACTGACTGGCTCTATTTAAGATCTCTAAATGCTCATTTCAAGCCCTCTTTCCACCTTCCTGTAAGTTACCTCACTCCCTGATCTTCACAGTTAGAACTTTCAGAAGAAGGGGCAGAAATGGACAAGTGCCATAGGCCAAGGCTGTTAGGATGGGGCTTATGAGTAGAGAATACTACTTGTTGGATGTTCAAAGAACATCATACCTAAGGGCAAACCTAAAAGCTGAGTCTTGCCCAAGCTGGTTTGGCTCAGTGAATAGAGCCTCAGCCTGCAGACTGAAGGGTTCGATTGCAGTCAGGAGCACATGCCCAGGCTCTGGGCTCAATCCCCAGTAGGGGGCATGCAGGAGGCAGCCAATCAATGATTCTCTCTCATCATTGATGTTTCTCTCTCTCTCTCCCTCTCCCTTCCTCTCTAAAATCAATAAAAATATATATTTTTTTAAAAGTGGAGTCCAGCCCTAACCGGTTTGGCTCAGTGGATAGAGCGTCGGCCTACGGACTCAAGGGTCCCAGGTTCGATTCCGGTCAAGGGCATGTACCTTGGTTGCAGGCACATAACCAGTAGGGAGTGTGCAGGAGGCAGCTGATCGATGTTTCTCTCTCATCAATGTTTCTAACTCTCCATTCCTCTCCCTTCCTCTCTGTAAAAAAATCAATAAAATATATATTTTTTAAAATAATAAATCTAGAATTAAAAAAAAAAAAGCTGAGTCCATTTATTTTGTTTTATGATTAGCTCAGCCAACTGAGTCAAGACTGGCTGACCAAAGATCTCACTAATGACAGTAAAGACATATACATCAGGGTCTCAAAGAGACCTAGTAATTTCTTAATCACAAGACTTAAGAGATTTCTATCTGCTTCAAGTAGTTTTTTCCAGTCTGTCCTGGTTGAGAATCGCACACAAAGGAAGTGACTGGTTTCCTCTTTGGTTACCACCTATGCCAGCTTGAGTTCCTGACACTTGATCACCTTCCCTACCAAATTGATCTCCACCTGCAAGATCATCCTGCCCACAGAACATGGGTTTATCTCATTGAAAGGTTGAAAAAATTATAATCTGGACTTCCCATGAGCTATAAAAGAAAAGGAAAAGTAGAAAATATAGAATGTCACAGTTTTTCCATAAGAATGAGTTCCATTCCACTTGGCACTGATCCCTATATGTAAAGTCAAAATCCTGAACTAGCAGGATTTTGATGCTGAGATAAATAGTCCTGGAGTAGGAGGAGTGCTTAAGAAATCCTAGAAGAGGTCAAACATGGGGAAAGATGCCTCAGAGAAGCCCTCCTTCCTTGGATCCAAAAGCTAGTGATGTCTGTGGCCATAATGGCATCACCCCATTCACCACTTCCTGTTTCAACTGGAGGAAAGGGGAAGTGAATTCAAATGTGGGAGAAAGAATGTAGAATATCTACTTCCTCCCCACCTTAGGTTCCACTCCAGGTTGGAACTGGCCTTACGCAGACACACAGTAAACAGTCAAACACTGGTATAACTCCAGCAGAGACTGGTAAATAGTAGGTGGTTCAGTGGGCATTTGTTCAATGAAGAGCACAAGGAGAAATTTCCAACCCCAAAGAATTTTTTTCACTGATAGTCACATTACCTTCACCTGGAATTCCTCCATTTGTCATCCATTCCTTTGGGATAAAGGTTCATACTTTCCAAAACTGTGCTCCACCAAACTCCATATTCTGTGAGGTTTTAATAAATATTCCTTCAGAAAATAAAATGGTTCTCTAATTAAATGTGTGGTTTTTATTCATTTTAGAAAGAGAGTAAGAGGGAGAGAGGGAGGGAGGGAGGGAGGGAGGGAGGGCGAGAAAACATCGGCTGCCTTCTACATGCTCCCTACTGGGGATCAAGCCTACAATCCGGGCACATACCCGGACCAGCAATCAAACAGTGACCTCCTGGTTCATAGGTTGATGCTCAAACACCAGCAGGCCTGGTTCTCTAAACAAATAAGTTTGGAAAAATGTTATATTCTCTACCTCCCTCTGGAGCTTTATAAATGCATATTAAAAGCTCTTTTTTGAGGCAGAGGCAGCTGGAGAGCTAGCATGAAATTCAGGATAGGGACCTAAGCTAAGAACCTTGTTCCAGAAGTGAAGCTGGACAGATCAGTATGACATCCAATTAGCCAAAAAGTAGCAAGCTGAATTCAGAGTGGTCAACATTGGGAGATTTGTGCATGAGCAGGACTCTACCTACCAAAGCCTAGATGCAAGAAAAGGCTCTAGTATCAGAGACGAGACCTGGCCTAAGGAGGCTGCAAAGCAAAGGCCACAGCCCCTGGTGAGGAATTGACAAAGGGTGGAGTCCTGACATGGCGAGGGGGTTTGAATAGGGCAATTGGACAGAGCTTGATCCTCTTAGTAAAAAGCCAAAATATAGGTGACATGGAGGGGAGGCAGATTGTCATTTAGGGCATAGTACACATGACCAGGAGTCCCTCCCTGCTGGAGCTACTGGCTCCAAAATCTCGGTAATCATCAGATCCAGCTACATCATTCGATCCTGTGTATGGGCTACAGTGGTTGGGGGAAAAGGATGGGGTAGGGTACCTCCAGAAACCTCCACAGCATTGTGTTGATTCCAGTAAGGATGGAAGTCCAAACCTTGTCAAACTTTAGGAGGTGAGTGATAGAGATCATTTCTAGGACAGCTCTCTAGGAAGCTTCTATGCCAGAAGAAATGAGTAAGAACCACAGTGGTCTGAATGAAGCCAAAAGTCTGATCAAAAGAAAATGTTCTTGCCCTAGCTGGTTTGGCTCAGTGGATAGAGCATCGACCTGTGGAATGAAGGGTCCTGGGTTTGTTCCCCAGTAGGGGGCGTGCAGGAGGCAGCCAATCAATCATTGACATTTCTCTCTCTCTCTCCCCCTTCCTCTCTGAAATCAATAAAAATTTAAAAATTCAAAAGAAAATGCTCTCCACTTAGGGTAGGAAAGTGAACAGAGTGAAGTTGAAGCCTAAGAGTAAAAGACATCCATGAATCCATCTGTGAGGAGCTGGGAAAGGCAGGGATTTGAGTTGCCTCTGGGGGAGGAAAAGATGTGAAAATTCAGATCACGAAGATGAATAGTCAATTAGGAAGGCTCTCTCACTTTTGAGTAACTCAGGCCAAAAAATTGTAGATCTGAATCACAGGTGCTATCCTGGCAGGCTCTGGATTAGCTATTTTGGCTCCATAAAGTTAGTGAACAAGGGGACGTGCACGTACACCCAAGTGCTTTGTCATTGCTTTTGACATGGCTTATTTTGCCTTCCCATAAAGCCCTAGCTCAGCACAACTCATTGGGAAATCAAGACCACAGTTGTCTGTGACCAGGGTACTGAGGAAGTACCCTGCCCATGTTGTCATCAGCGGCCTCTTTTGCACCACCACTTTACATCATTTCTGTGAAGCTCCCTCTTGCTTCCTAAGATCTGTGACGGTCTTGTCTGAAGACATAACAGCAAACCACAGACCAAAAAGTCCTGCACTCCTTGTTACATTTTGCCTGTCAGCTGCGCTCCAGACAATGATGTGCCTGCATACCCAGCATGCAGGTGGGAAATCTCTGCCCCACACCCATTCTTGGGGTCAAGAGCCTCCATCCCCACCACCCTCGTCTGCTAGTTTCCTCTCAGACAAAATTGTGAAGGACAAAATGTTTCTTTGGGGACCCAACTTTTCTTTGTAGAGCCTTTATATCCAAGTCAGTGGTATCTCCTTCCTGTCCCTATGACTAGGAGCACAGTGTCCTCTCCTCTCTGTCCCTTGCCTTAATCTAGTTCTCAGAAATTAATCTCATAAGCTGAATCACACTTCCACTTAGATGACCAGGATGCTTCATAATCAAACTCCTTCCTGGAGTCTCTTCATTTTAAGTAGGGTCTCAAAGACTTAAATCTAGGGGGAAAGTTTCACTATGGAACTCCAAGCAAGAACAAATCACTGAGGCAAGTCTTTGAGGGGCAGGACACATTCTAGGTGCCCCTAAGATTACATCAGTTGATAGACCAGCCCTGTCTCTTCTTATTCCATCACCTGACCTCTCAAGCTGTCTACTCTGCCAGCGCAGAGGCCAGGATCCCCTGGATCTTGGCCAACACCCACTGCCATCTGGTCTCCCTTAGAAAAGCAAGAGAGAGACACCTCTTGTTTACTCAGTAATAATTCACTGCAATAGTCACATAACAGGTGCCACCAGCTCCAGTAAATGCAGTAAGGGCACACCACACCCTCACCTCTGCCCCATGATGACTTACTTACTCCTTGGGATAGACCAACAGATTTTATTTGGATGATAGGACAGGGCCTCTTACGCACTAAACCAGTGTTACTAGTGGTGTTTTGACACTTGTGGTTACACTGCAATGAGACCTAGAGGTAAAGAACAAAGGCTTTTTTTAATCCTCCCCTACAGCCAATTGGTATCTTTCCCACATATGTTGTTGTAGCATCTCTATATATAGAACCTAGTTTTCTATAAACAGGATGCTCTGGCTAAACAGGTCTCAACAAGCAAAACTGTGAGGCAGAGAAAGATGGCATCTCCCCATCTTCTCTTTTTTGCCCACCCTCTTTTGCTAAATCTTGTCAGAGATAGAAGAGCTGTGAAAACAGCATGGGCTTTGGAATTGGACAGACCTGAGGATAAATCAATCCTAGCTCAGCCTTTTATTCACTGTCTGACCTTGGGTAAGTTACATAAGTTCTATGACTTTCAGCTTGCCCGTGCAAAAATGATAATTTATTGGATTGCATTATAGTAACTAAGTAAGAAAATAGATGAAAAGCATCTAATTACATGCCTGGCTCTCCAGGAATTGAGTTTGTTCTTCCTCATCTAGCACATCATGTACCTGGTGCCCTCATGTTACTCCCTGGCTGTCCGAAGCCAAGGTATGTGCCCCATGTAAACCTTTCCTTCCTTTCCTAAACCCTATCAAAGTTCTCATCCCTTAGAGGAGCTGATCTAATCACACTGCTAAAAGGAAAGCAATTCTGATTAAATGAGTTCAAGTAAAATGTGGATAATATTGCTGGGTTCCTATATTGTGTATATGTGTGTGTGTGTGTGTGTGGCGGGGGGGGGGGGGGGGGAGGCTGTATTTAAAGAGCCTGGAAATTCAAATGAAAGGACATCGAATGGTGAGGCTCTCCTAGAGGACAGTATTATTGGCCTCTTTCCCTTAAAACACAGCCCATATCACTCTCTATGCTGAGATGAGAAACCATCAGAGTTCCAGGACATCATCTCAAAATGCTGAATGTCACACCTCAAATCAACAGGTCCAGAATAGAACTTGCGAGCCTTGGCTACCCCTTCTGCTCTGGCCAGCAAACACCACTTTCTTAGCCAAGAAGTAACGGTGGTGATTTTTTTCCTAGGAGGTTTCCAATACTATTTTAAACTCCTTAGAATCAAGCAGCAACTGGATTTGACTATGGTCATAGCCTTGGAACAGCCTGTAGGAAGTCTGGGCTCCACTTCCAGAATCACACCCTACTTTTCTGAATGATCCCAGCAAGGCCCAGATTAATACAGGAGGCAAAGTGAACCTGTGTTTTGACTTCTCTCTCGGTAATCCAGGAAGGAAGACTGTAAGACAATTTCTAAGCTTTCCACATATAGGATCAGGAAGCATATTATTATGACTACAATGGCCTAAGTAGCACAATGTGCTATGCTAACTATAATTCCAAGTCAGCATGGGAGTTCTCCTTAGCTGTGTTCTACTTGATTTTCTGGCAAGCCCCCAGGGAGCCCAGGGCACAAGCCCAGGCTGGGATCTCAGGAGCCAGACACCACTGTGGGGTGAAAGGGGCTAGCTGGCAGCTTCAGCAGATGGCATAAAGAGGAAAGTGAAGTTCAAGGTGAGTGAGAGGCTAGTCCAGGCATGATTATCCAACAGCATGTGCTTAGGGAACTAGCAAAGCAAAGACAATAACAACAAATGTTTTAAATTATTTAATATTTATCCAAGTAGTCACCATGGTAATTTTGCTGGATTTTCTCTATACTTATTTTAATACTATCCTTAAAATATATATACTGGGGGCTGAAGTATGAGGGACATCATAATTATCCTATTGTGTAGGCCTCTAAAGTTCTTAATCTGATCATTGGCTTTAACAAGAAGCAAGAAAAACTAGGATTCCAAAGCTTCAAGGTCAACATTCATTTCTTCATTCAATAAACATTTCCTGAGGGATTAGCTAGTAAGTGCCAGGTCTTTGCTCAGTCCTGGGCTACAGCAGCAAACAAAAGATATGGTTCCTGTCTGGCCAGCATGGCTCGGTGGTTGAGTATCAATCTATGAACCAGGAAGTCACAGTTCAATTCCCAGTCAAGGTTTATGCCCAGGATGTGGGCTCAATCCCGTGTGAGGCATGCAAAAGGCACCCAGTCAATGATTCTCTCTCATCGTTGATGTTTCTCTCTCTCCCTCCCTCCCTCTCCCTTCCTCTATGAAATCAATAAAAATATATTTTTTTTAAAAAAGAGATGGTTCCCGAGTTCCCAAAGTTCAATCTAGTGAGAGGAGCTGACAATAAGAGCAGGATCCAAAGCAAAAGGTCTATAGTAGAAAATAGACGAGATTCCAGAGGCAGCCACAGGATGCAGGTCTCTCCTGGGATGCCAGCAAAAGAGACCATGGGCAAACAAGGAGCTACAGTGAAGAGCTGGGTCAGATAATGTCTTTATCCCCGCCACTCCCAGTGGCAGGGGAGAGAGCCACTGTGGTGATTTGTGTTCATCAAGAACAGGTGACTGGGGCAGCCACAGACAGTGCTACCATGAAGCAGCTCTTTTTCTGCTCACAGCCATGAACTGTGATATGTGCTATATGAGCTGTGTGTGAGATCTTAAAAGCTCCAAATAAAAATAAAGACTTGAATTGTCTACTGACAGAAATTCTTGGAAGCATAGCAGGCCAGAAATGAGACGCATAATTCAACTGCCAGGAGCTGGGTGACCCTCCCCTCAAATGTCACCCACACTTCTCTGATAATGCATGGAAGTGAAAAATAAAAGCCTGATTTCCCCTGAAGGGTTGGAGTTAGGAAGAGACCTGGTGAAATGATCAGGCTATAGCCAGAAATCTCATGAAAAGAGTTTCTGCTTCAGGATGTGAAGTGGGCAAGGATGGGGAAAAGGCTGGGCCTGCTGTGAGAGAAAGGAGCCATTCCAGCAGCTCAGCCCCAGCACTACCAGAAGCTGATGGCTGTGGTGAAAGTGTAGAGCTGACAACAGCAACAGCAGGAGCTTCAGAGTAAGTACCCAGCCAGCCGAGCAGTGGCCTTGAGAGATCTCGAAATATTTGACCATTCTGGGCCTCCATTGCCTTACCTGAAAATGAAGACGATAATAAGAGTGTATACTGGTTTCCTAGGGCTGCTGTAACAAAGTCTAGAAACTGGGTGGCTTCAAACAACAGAAATTTATTCTCTCAGTTTTGAAGGCTAAAAGTCAAAAATTAACGTGTCAGCAGGGCTGTGCTCCCTCAGAAGGCTGCAGGGAAGAATCCTTCCTTGCCTCTTCCAGCTTCTGATGGTTGTCAGTTATCTTTGCCATTCCTTGGTTTGTAGCAGCATAACTTCAATCTCTGCCTCCATCTTCATCTGGCCATCTTCCCTCTGGTATGTCTCCCTCTTCTTATAAGAACACCAATCATTTGATTAGGACCCACCCTAACCCAGTATGACTTCATCCTAGCTTGATTCATCTAGAAAGACCCTATTTCCAAATAAAATGACATTCATAGGTTCTGAGTGGACACTATTCAACCCAATATAGAGGATCTACTTCATGAAGAGAGTGTGTGTGTGTGTGTGTGTGTGTGTGTGTGTGTGTGTGTGTATATATATATATTTTTTTTGCTTTGAACAGTTCCTAGCACATAATATATGCCATCTAAGAGTTAGCTACCCTTCTTTATTATCTCTGGAAGAGAGTAGCTGCCATGGGATATGTGGATGCTCTACAATACAAGAATCATCCTCCCTCTATCTTGAGTCAGAGGCAAGCAACTGGATGGGACTAGAGTTCCAAAAAGAGCTAGTAAGGGCAGAATTATAACACAGTGAATTTATTACTATTCAATACTTCCTATCAATACCCCAACAATACTCCCAGGCTGCAGTGAGGAAATATCTGCTATAGTCACTTTATTTATTTCTTGAACACAGAACTTATTATTGCAAACTAACAATGCCCCTTCAAAATAGTCCCCAAATTAGGATCCACTTAGGAGGAGCCTCCAGAGCCAGTGGAGAATTGCACCAATGAGCAGAGCAGTCTCATCACTTAAGAGTCAAGTTGTTAGTTCTGATCCCAAACTGCTTTACACAGCATATTCATTCCACAGCTTAGCAACAGAATGATTATTGACTATTGACTGAGTTTGAAATGGAGATTTGCTATCTCTAGGATATCCCACTTTCAAATTAAAGGAGGGGAGAACAGATTCTCCTGAAGGAGAGCCCTTCCTCATTCTTGCTCCTACGCTTGATCCTTCTTCTTCAATAAATGGGTTTGGGAAACTACCCAACTAAAAAGAGCCAGCCCTAGCTGGTTTGGCTCAGTGAATAGAGTTTCGGGCTACAGACTGAAGGGTCCTGGGTTCGATTCCAGTCAAGGGCATGTGCCCGGGTTGCAGGCTTGAGTCCCAGTAGAGGGTGTGCAGGAGGCAGCCAATCAATGATTCTCTCTCATCACTGAGGTTTCTATTTCTCTCTCCTTCTCCCTTCCTTTCTGAAATAAAAGTGTTTTTTTTTTAAATAAAATACAAAGAAGGAGCCAGATCACAATTGCTGTCTTCATATGAAAATAAATCTCAGGTGGATTAAAGACTTAAAAATACACATATACACAAAGTACTCAAAGAGAATGGGTTACTATTTTTATAATTTTGAGGTAACAAAGCATGCCTTTTCTTTTTATTTATTTATATCTTTTATTCAATTTATTGGGATGACATTGGTTAATAAAATTATGTTTCAATGTACAATTCTATAATACATCATCTGTACATTGTATTATATGTTCACTACCCAAAGTCTAGTCTCATTCCATCATCATTTATCCCCCCCGCTTTTACCCTCTTCTACCTCTCCCCACTCCCTCTTCCCTCGGGTAATCACCATACTTTTGTCTGTGTCATGAGTTGTTTTTTTGTTTAGGGTTTTGTTGGTTTTGTTTAATCCCTTCACCTACCTCACCCAGCTCTCCCCCAACCCCCAATACCCCTTCCCTCTGACAGCTGTCAGTCTGTTAAAACATGCCTTTTCTCAAGATTGGTCTAGTAGCCCAGCCGGTGTGGCTCAGTGGTTAAGTATTGACTTATGAACCAGGAGGTCATGGTTTGACTTCCGGTCAGGGTACATGCCCAGGTTGTGTGCTCGATCCCTAGGAGGGAGGGAGAGGGGGCATGCAGGAGGCAGATGATCAATGATTCTCTCTCATCATTGATGTTTCTATTTCTCTCTCCCTCTCCCTTCCTCTCTGAAATCAATAAAAATATATATTTTTTAAAAAGATTGGCCTATCCTTGGAGAAGAAACCTGGGTTCCACAAGATATGTGATCAGTGCTGGGACCCTGCCAGCAGGCGAGGGGATCCCAAGGCAGGTGCTGGGCGTGGAGGCCATGGGGGCATAGGCGACCAAGGAGACAGAACTAAACCTCACATCACCCTGCTTGGCCCCGGAGGATGGCTGGTTAGCCAGAGACGGGTAAGATTCCTCAGGGAAGGAACAACCTAAGACAGGCACAGTTGCATAAGGGCCATTAGGAGAGAACTTGGGGGTCAACAGAGGTGGGGCACAGACCTTCACCCCCCCCAAGTTTGCAGGGGCCTGAACCCTCACCCCTGCTGAGGGAGATCTCCTGCCCCCATGGCTGCTCAGCTTCACATGCCCAGCTCAAATCGGGACCCAGGTAACAGAGACCTGGCCGACAGCAGATGCCCTCTCACTGCAACAAGACTTGATGGAGATGTCTTGCACCCATGATCCGGGAACTGGGGTCTATGATATCTAAATCCAGCCTAGCACCAGGAATGCTCAGGGTCTACTCAATAAGGCAAATAATCCTCTCCACTAATATTTACAGGGTAAAACAAGATGGTTGTTAGAGTATTAAATTTGACAGTAAAATAGTAGTCAAGTTTTCAGACCAATTTAAATTGGCCAATCAAAATAAGCAAATACTCTAGAAAAATCAATTGTACTGGACAAAAAAAGCTGTTCCTAAAGTGTTAACTAAAATTTTTATTGGTAGTTCATCTCATGGTAAAATTGCGTAACATATAATGAACCTAAAGCAGTCACATTTTAGTGCAAAAAAGTAAAATTTAAAAGCTATGAAGATTACAGCATAAAATTTCCAAAAGCCTCACAATATTTAAACCAAAAAAGGGGAGATAGTAGAAGAATATCATGTAAGGAAAAATATCCTGTAAATAAATTATATCTAGAAAATTTTTACTTTAGAAAATTAACTTTCATTTGTAATGCTAACAGCAAGACACCCAGGTAAAACATACATGGTGTCAAAACAAGCCAAAGAAAAATCGCTCGAGCAAAAAAATGAAAAAGGATCGCAAGTCAAATTTATAGAAAATATTCCTTTATTAACTTTTGGTCAAGAATATGTTTGTATATTTTCAGAAAACAACTCCGAAACCATGTGGATTCCTGCAACAGAGAGGAATTGACAGGAGTGCTCCAGCCATGAAGACAGAAGAGAAACAGTCCAGAGATGGAAGACGCTGACCATGCCTTGCCATACTAGCAGTCAGCAGATGTACGTCACTGCAGATTGCCCAGGACCAAACCAGAGAGGGTCGGACCTGCATTACCACCATTTGTCCACCATCCAGAACTGAAATATCATTGCTGTTATGAACACATAAACAACTGTTGGACACAGAAATCGGGACTCAAAAAAACTGTTGGCCCAGAAAGAAACTCACTATAGACTGATTCATTTGCCTCTCAGCATAACCATTATTGCTTGTCTCATTTTCGGTTCCTGTAAGTGTATTCCTAGTATCACATGAGCTCACTCATCTAGGGGAAATGATGAACAACATAGACTGAAGAACAAGAACAGCATTGATCAGACTGTCAGACCTCAGAGAGAAGGTAGGGGAGGGTGGGGACAAGGGAGATAGATCAACCAAAGGACTTGTGTGCTTGTATATGAGCCTAACCAGTGATCACGGACAACAGGGGGATGGGGGCATGAGTATGGGGGGGTTTGGGATGGGAATGGGGGGGAGGGGTTGATGACAAATATGGGATACCTTAATCAATAAAGTAATTTTTAAAAAAATAAAGAAGTAGAGTGTAAAAAAAAAAAAGATTGGCCTAGTAGCAGAGAAAATTATAAAGGAAAAGATTATTTTGATTACCTAAAACTATAAAACTTGCAGGCAGAAAAAAAACCTGCATATACAAAGATAAAAAGAATCTAGAAAACCCTCATATATCAAATTCTGCTTCATCCACATTCGCAGTAAATTTTATTCATGTAATCAGGAATCTGTTACCCGCCTTTCTTATCCTCTCTCTCTCTCTCTCTTTTCCTGTATAAAATGCAAAATTTAACTGGATGAATAACCCTTCTAGGTCTGGTATTCTAAGATTCTACAACTTAAGAATATTCACGCATGTTAATAAAGAACAAGGTAAAATGCATCAGTTTGGTTCACCATCAAAAAAAAAACAAAGATAAAAAGACATGACAAACTGGGAACAATTCTGCACCATACATAATAGTCAACACTTTACCTCTTACAAATTATTAGAAAAACATGACTGGGAAAATGTGCAAAGGACATGAATAAGTGATCCAAAGAAACAATATAAATGTCCAAAATACATCTGAAAAGATACTTCTGAAAAGATGTTCAATCTTTAATATTCAAAAAATGTAAATTAAATCATACTTATTGTGTGCTATATCTGTTATTCTTTCAACTAATTTTACTTGAATTAATAGATTTACTCCCCCATGAAATTAATATTATCATTATACCCACTTTACCCAAGACAAAACTGAGGGAAGAGACATTAAATAACTTACCCAAGGACACACAGTAAGTGGCTGAGTCAGAATTCACGCCCCAGAAGGCTGGCTCCAGAGTCACATTCTCAACTACTATGTTACAGTGACAAGACCATGTCTCACCTGTCAGCTGGGGGATACAAAAAACACACAACCCAGTGTTACACATAATATGGAGAAATTGGCAACCTTATGCACTATTGATGGAAGTTAACATTCTTAAGGGTAGTCTGGCTCCATGAATTGACAATTTAAATGTGCATAATCCTTTAACTCAGGCATTCCATTTCTTGGAATTTATCCTAAGGAGATAGATAAGTGTGCTAAGGGTATATACCAGGGCATTTATCACAGAATGTACATAACAACAAAAATATTGCAAATTAAAAACTTAATAGTTACACAAAAAGTCCAACAAATTCATTCATTCAACAAATATTTATTGAGCACCAATAGTGACTAGGAACTATTCTAAGCACTAGGTATACAGTAGTAGAAAAAAGGAGGGGGGAAAATCCCTGACTTCATGAAGCTTACATTCTAATGGATGGAGCATGTTACACAATAAACAAATACATTTTTAAATGTATATCAAGTGGTACTAAATAGTATGGAAAAAAAATAAAGGAGATAGGAAAGGAAGGAGGTTTGTTATAATTTTAAGAAAGGGGGTGTGTCAGGAAAGGCCCCATTGGTAATATATGAAATAAATAGATTAAATATTAGAGAACAAAATATATTATGGTATAGCAGCACATTGAAATATAATTCAACCACTTACTCTATACTAGTACTGGTTAACATGAAAAGATGTCCATAACATACAATTAAATGAAAAAAGGTCCTCACCACACACAAAAAATAGGTAACTATGTGTGGTGATGAATGTGGTAATCGTTTAACAATATATACTGGTATGTATATAAAATCATCACATTGTATACCTTGAACTTACACAATGTTATATATCAATTATATTTCAATAAAATAGGGGGGGGGAGGTAAAAAAGAAAAAAAAGGATTACAAAACAGTATTAAAGAAAAAAACCACCCTGACTGGTTTGGCTCAGTGGATGGAGCATCGGCCTGCGGAGTGAGGGGTCTTGGGTTCGATTCCGTTAAGGGCATGTACCTTGGTTGTGGGTATAGGAGGCAGCTGATCGATGTTTCTCTCTCATCGATGTTTCTAACTCTCTATCCCTCTCCCTTCCTCTCTGTAAAAAATCAATAAAATATATATATTTTTTTAAATATATTTTATTGATTTTTTACAGGGAGGAAGAGAGAGGGACAGAGAGTTAGAAACATCGATCAGCTGCCTCTTGCACACCCCCTACTGGGGATGTGCCCGCAACTAAGGTACATGCCCTTGACCGGAATCGAACCTGGGACCCTTGCGTCCGCAGGCCGACACTCTATCCACTGAGCCAAACCGGTTTTGGCTATGCTGATACTTTAAATGGGAGGGAGGAACAACACCGGAGACTGAGAATACCAAGCAAGGGTCCAGGCTGAGGGACAAACAAGTGGTACAGGTAATATATGTTTGTTCTCCCATCCACTCACTCATCCTCCTCCCACCTACACTTTGTTCCAGAAAGCATGTAAGGATAGCAAATCCACATACTATCCACCAGGTATTCAACTCTCCCTATCTTTCCTCATCTTTTTCCCTCCTCTTCCCAGAAGCCAGACCAGTGATAGGATGAAAGGGATAAAAGCTTAAGATCAAGGTAAGCTGAGGTGGCATAAGAAGGATGGAGGGAAACCCTCCCAGATCTGGATGGGATTCCACTAATTTCGGCACAAGGGAAACAGATTCTGAGAGGCACACTTCCACCCGGCAAACTGGTAACACTTAAAGCAAGGCTATCTGATTCAGAGTCCCTATTTCATCTACTTAACCACAAATGCCTTGCAGAGCAGCCAGGAGGTGACATTCACGGGAGGTGACAGGTAGCAGGCCAGAGCTATGTGCTTGGCACAAGTGCCTGTATCTCCCTATGAGCAGAAAATGACAGAGCTGAGCCCTTTTCTCTCTCTACCATATCCCTTTCTCCATACCTGCACCTAACAAGCTATCCTGGCTAAGTTGAACTCATGCCCAACCCCATACACTCACCACCTTGCCACAACTACCCTAGAGATTCACACACTTTTCCACTAAGATTCTCAAGGCTAGGTCCCTACTAAGAAAGTTGTCTACATAGACAGGTGCTGGGACCAGCCGGAATGGCTTAGTGGTTAAGCGTCAACCTATGAACCAGGAGGTCATGGTTTGATTCCCGGTCAGGGCACATGCCCTGGTGGTGGACTCATTCTCATGTGGGGCGTGCGAGAGGCAGCCCTTATCT
The DNA here is from genome assembly GCF_951640355.1 of Cnephaeus nilssonii. Lineage (NCBI taxonomy): Eukaryota > Metazoa > Chordata > Mammalia > Chiroptera > Vespertilionidae > Cnephaeus > Cnephaeus nilssonii. The sequence goes on from NC_137086.1 coordinate 41,882,343, forward strand.
CCCTCTCTGAAATTATAAAAATATATATATTTTTTAAAGTTGCCTAAAGTGACAAGACAGGCTAGTTTGTTTGGAACATTATCAGTCTGGGGTGAGGTTTTATGGGAGCAGATTACATTTCTCACCTGAGCATAAAGCCACAAACAAGAAACTGGAAGCTTCCCAAAGGTGGAATCCATGTTGCTATCCCCTATCTCTTTAGCCAGAGGGTAGGAGTGGAGGCACAGGAATAGAGGTAGGGGTCCTAGAGAAAGATTTAACTTTGAAAATATTTCTCACATACTCTCTTCTGTCACCTCTTGGGTACCTACTATATGTCAGGCCCTGGGTTAAATGCTTTCATATACTATCACCAAAATGAAAAATCACTTTTATCCAACATTCCTATTATGTGCTACTAAATTTAAGAAGCCTAAGGCACATGCAGATCCAGCTGTCCCGCTGACAGTTGAACACTTAGTCTACAAGTGTAAACATTCTTTACTAGTGAAGAGTACAAGATAAGTCAGAGGAAAACCAAAAGCAGTCATCTCTTCAGAAGAGGAACCTCCTTCTCTCATCTTCCTCGAATATGTAGTTTTTGAGCAACTTCTATTAAGCTCCTGACTAGAGGATATAACATAAGACATGTCTCCTTCTTTAAAGAATTTATTCTAGGCCAGTTTGGCTCAGTGGATAGAGCTTCGGCCTATGGACTGAAGGTTCCCAGATTCTATTCCGGTCAAGGGTACATGCCTGGGTTGCGGGCTCGATCCCCAATGGGGGATGTGCAGGAGGCAGCTGATCAATGATTCTCTATCATCATTGATGTTTCTATCTCTCTCTCTCTCCCCCTTCCTCTCTAAAATCAATCTATATATATATAAAGCCAGATACCGGAACAACTAAATGACCAGTTGCTATGATGCCCACTGGGGCCAGCGAACCAGCCCTATCAGGGGGTGGGGCCGGCTGGCCAACCCCCCAGGCCAGCCCCAACCCCAATGGGCTCCCACCACCCCAATCGGCCCGCAGCCCCTCCCCCCAGCCAGTTCTGCCCCCGATTGGTCCCCTCCTCCAGGCCAACCACCCATGGCCCCTCCTCCAGGCTGTTGGTCCCCCATCAGCCCCCACCACCTTTATCAGCCTGCGGTCCCTCCCCCCAGCCAGCTCCGTCCCCTATTGCTCCCCCACACACCAATCGGGGGTGGGGCTGGCCAGCCAACCTCCCACAACCTCTAGCCTCTGACCCCCAATCAGCCCCCGACCCACATCAGGAGCGGGGCCCACCGGCCAATTGCCCTTGGCCCCTCCCCCCAGCCGGCCCTCCGATCAGGGGCAGGCCGGCTGGCCGATCTCCCACTGTCTCCTCCTCCCGACAGGCCGGTCCGATCCACCCCGATTGGAGCCGGGCTGGCCAGACCCCACCATGCATGAATTCGTGCACTGGGCCTCTAGTAAAAATATATTTAAAAAATAATAATTTATCCCATTTAGAAAGACAAAATCAACACACAGAAAACATGTTATAAAAAGGGGGTCCCGAAATTTCTAGTGCATGGAACACAGAGAAGCACAGAGATGCTAGTAACACAAAGGGGTGGGTGAAGTAAGACAAATGGTGGTGTATCCTGACATACACAGATAGCTTTAATTTCAAACACAATCTCCCCTTTTTTTGTTGCATTCCTAATAAAAGATGTTTCACTTAAAGAAAAAAATCTCAAATACAAAAATCCAAAACATAAAGTTGAGGATCATTCACTAGACAAAAGGGATCCTTCTCTTTGCTATAAAGTTTAGAGAGATACAATTTAATAACCCCACAACCCCTCTCCCTGTTGCCACACACACACAATGTTTATGATCATATGTAAAGGGTGAAGCAAAGTACTTTTTACAAGTTTATAAAAGACAATATATTGACAGATGAATAGATAAAATGTAGCATATATCTAAAACTGAGTATTATTTATCCTTAAAAAGGAAGAAAATCCTGTCATGGTACATGGGTGAACCATCTCAAGGACATTCTGCTAAGTGAAATAAGCTAGTCACAAGAAGACCAATACTGCATGATTCCACTTTTATGAGGTATCTACAGTAGTCAAATTCATAGAAAGAGAAAGTAGAATGGTAGTTACCAGAAGCCATTGGGAGGGGAAAATGAGGACTTATTTAATGGGTATAAGTGTTTCAGTTTTGCAGGGTGGGAAGAGATTAACCAAAAAACATATATACATAACCCACAGACATAGACAATAATGTGGTAAAGGCCTGGTGTGGGGTGGGGGTTGGATGGAAAGGGGCAAGGGAGAGAGAAATGGGTGATATCTGTAATACTGTCAACAATCCTATATAATATCCTATATAATAAAAGGCTAATATGCAAATTGACCGAACAGTGGAACGACCGGTCACTATGATACACACTGACCACCAGGGAGCAGATGCTCAAAGCAGGAGCTGCCCCCTGGTGGTCAGTGCGTTCCCACAGGAGGAGCGCCGCTCAGCCAGAAGCCGGGCTCATGGCTGGTGAGCGCAGTAGCAGTGGCGGGAGAGGCACTAAGGATGTGGGAACACTAAGGATGTCCAACTGGGGAGCAGGCCTAAGCCGTCAGTCAGACATCCCCCAAGGGCTCCTGGACTACAAGAGGGCGCAAGCCAGGCTGAGGGACCCCGTCCCTCCTCCCCCAGTGCATGAATGTCGTGCACCAGGCCTCTAGTAAAAAATAAATAAAAGGAAATAGACAGGAGTGCTAAGAACTGAAGACAGAGATAAGAAACAAAGAGTCAAAACAGTTCAATGGATTTATCAAAAAGTAGCTCAGTGGTGATAGTATCAGTTTTATGAGAAGGAATTGCATCAGATTGTGGGAAATGGGACTGAGGAAACAGAAAGTGAATCAAACTTCTTTCAAATGTCTGAATGCCTTTACATTCATTTACCAATAACTGAACTATAACAAGAACAACTGCATACACACAAAGAGAATTCTATACACAAATGATAATTATTATTTGAGATTTAGAATTATACTTCTATGAATGCCCAAAGATAAAGACTTTTATTCTAAGAAGAAAAAAAAAAGAGTTTCAATTCTGGCAATCTGTTGCACAACATGTGCACATATTGTACACTACTGTATGAATGGTACACTTAAAAATGGTTAAGATGGCCCTAACTGGTTTGGCTCAGTGGATAGAGCGTCAGCCTGCGGACTGAAGGGTCCCAGGTTAGATTCCAGTCAAGGGCATGTACCTTGGTTGCAGGCACATCCCCAGTGGGGGGTGTGCAGGAGGCAGCTGATCGATGTTTCTAACTCTCTATCCCTCTCCCTTCCTCTCTGTAAGAAATCAGTAAAATATATATTTTTTAAAATGGTAAATTTTGTCATGTTTTTTACTACAGTTTTTTAAAAAGGCAATGCATATATGAGTAAAATATAAATAAATAAAAAGAAACTTCAGCAACACATAAAGATATTAAAAAACAAACTTCCAGAAGTAGTCTGGGTATAATAAATATAGAGTCCACCCCTTTTTCATACAAATACTAAAGCTAACAGGCCACAAACACTATTGTGCACCTTTAGTTTTCTGTTAATGATAGATCTTAAAGACTACTGTTCTTTTTTTTTTTTAATATATTTTTATTGAATTCAGAGAGGTAGGGAGAGAAAGAAACATGAATGATGAGAGATAATCACTGATTGGCTGCTTCCTGCACACCCCACACTGGGGATCGAGCCCACAATCTGGGCATGTGCCCTGACTGGGAATGGAACCATGACCTCCTGGTTCATAGGTCGACGCTCAACCACTGAGCCACAAGACTACTTTGTGTGTGTGTGTGTGTATCTAATTCTTTTTCAAAGAGCATAATATGATAATATCTACCATAATTTACTTAATTCATATCTTACTGATGTATTTTTAAGCAAAATGTATTAAAGGCTTTGTATACCAATTTTGCATATTTTTCCTCTCAACAAAAATGTTAAAATTTCATTCTTTATCCTCATAGCAACTATGAATGATGACTGAAATTTGCTTTGGTTTTAATAGTGTTTCACCCTAGCTCATTTCTGGTAGGCTGTATGTCGACTTTGTCATTATCACAAGGAATCCCCAAAGATATGAACTATTTGTTTATTTTAGAGACAGTGCAATGAAGTAGAATGAGTGAGGACTCTACAGATATATCGAGGTTCAAATCTCAGTTCTGCCATTTCCAAGTTAATCCATCTCTCAGAGCCTCTGGCTTGTCATCTGTAAATCAAAGGCAATACTATCTATCTCCTACATACATGAAATTACCATACAGGGCAAAAGTCCATTCAAGAGGACCAAAATGTGCCCTTACAGATTTGACTCAGTGGATACAGCATCGGCCTGTGGGTCCCAGGTTTGATTCCAGTCAAGGGCACATACCTTGGTTGCAGGCTCCTCCCCAGCCTGGGCCCTGGTCAGGGCTTGTGCAGGAGGCAACCAATTGATGTGCATCACTGTTGCTCTCTGTCTTTCTCTCTCTCTCTTTTCCACTCTCCCTAAAAATCAATGGAAAAGTATCCTCGGGCAAAGATTAACAACAACAAAAAAAGAGGACCAAAATGTTATCTATGTTGAACTAGCACTGCCTGGGAGAGTAAGGAATTGCTCAGAGAAGTGGTAAAGGACAAGAGGGAATCTGAACAGTTGATGAGAGAATAGGTCAGTGATGGCAAACAAATGACACGCGTGTCAGCACTGACACGTGTAGCCATTTCTGATGACATGCGGCCGCTAAGGCGGCCGCATGCCAAGGATGAAACATTTGCTGCTCCTGAGGATGAAACATTTGTGAAATAATGTTTTTTCCTCAAAGTGACACACTACCCGAGTTATGCTCAGTTTTTTGGCGAAGTTTGACACACCAAGCTCAAAAGGTTGCCCATCACTGGAATAGGGACTTCTGGCAGAGGCAACAACATATGCAAAGGGTGAAGGTTGTGCAGAACCACAAAGCACCAACACAGGTACGAACAAGGTGAAAGGCAATTGATTCAACAAGTACCTGAGTATCTCTATGCACTAGGCACTGAAGATACAACCATTCACAAGGTCCCTGCCTTCAAGGAGCTTACCCGATGTATTTTTAGGAGAAAGGAAAGACAAACTAAAAAGTTGTAAGTGAGCTAATGGAAGCAAACAAGGTGCTAAATAACCTGTGAGTGTGAGTAATATGGAGTGGCCAGAAAAGACCTCTAAGAGAAGATAATACTTAACTGAAACTTAAAGGCAAGGGAGCCCTGGCTGGTGTGGCTCAGTTGGTTGGGCGCCGTCCGGTGTACCAAAAGGGTGTGGGCTCAATACCTAGTTGGGAGTGTGCAGGAAGCAGCAGATCGATGTTTCTCTCTCACATCAATGTCTCTCTCTCTCTAAAAATCAATTTTTAAAAAATAATTTAAAAAGGCAATGGATAGTTAATGAGGTGAAGAGCAGGGTAGAGTTTTCTAGGCAGAGGCTATAGCACTGCAAAGGCCCTAAAGCCAGAGAGCTAAAGAAGAAGTCCAGGCACTTCAAGGGTGCCTGCAGGAGACAGACATAAGGGGGAAGAAGGGCTTGGAATAAGCCCTGAGAAACAGTTTTTGCTGGGCCTTGTAGACCATAATTTGGACAAAACTGTGCAACAGTTTATTCCAACCTGAGACATTTGGACTTGATTGTACACATAATTGAAATCCAATAGAGGATTTGAAAAGGAGAGAGACAGGTTGACAGGATGAGTTGTTTTATGGGAGGACAGTGGAAACTTTACAGAGGATGACCACAGTAGGAAGTGAGGACAGTTTGGAGACCAAATGAAGATAACCTATATTAGGGCTGGTCTATGTGCACAGGAAAAAGAGGCACCCCAGAGATAAATCTGAAGTATACCTGGCAGCCTTTAAGGTCTATATTCTAGCCTGCCTTCTGAATCCAAAGTTAATGCCTTTTGTAAATCCCAGAGATACTGACCTGCCGTGGGGGAGTCATAAAGACCCGCTACCTCATCTGGGCTCTGCACCTACTATGGCAATGAGAAGACAGGTACTGGTACACAGAGAGTTATCCATAGTCCCAAATGGATAACTAATGTTCCTAGGACCTTAGGATCCAAGGAAAGGGTTCAAAGCCCATTCCTTCCCCTTTAGAAGTCGGGGGTCAAGCAGACTTCTGTAAGTCAGAGTTTTTCTGCATATGACTGGTGTGTCAGAGTCACCAGGGAAGCCAATCAAAATGCAGATTCTTGCTTACCAACCCATACCTACTGAATCAGAATAGCTAGGAGACCAATAATCTGCATTTTAAGTAAGTATTCAGCTCCCCTTCCACAACCTTTGTCCCCATGGGTAATTCTAATGCATTAAAGCTTCAAAATCATAGCTCTAGAAAGAGGGCTAATGGAGGAAGGCCCTCACTTGAAGCTACCTGGCAATATCAAAATTAGGGGACTATGGCATTGGCCGCTGTGGTTCAGTTGGTTAGAGCATCGTCCAGTATACTGAAGAGTGGTGGGTTTGATTCCTGGTCAGGGCACATACCCAGGTTGTGGGTTTGATCCTGTCAGGGCACCATCAGGAGGCAACTGATTGATGTTTCTCTCTCTCTCTCTCTCACCCCCTCTCTCCCTTCCTCCAAAAATCAATATTTTTTTTAAAAAAAAATTAAATTAGGGGACCATGTAAAGTCAAGAGTCAAGCTGGGCATAAAAAGAAGTGTCAGAATGGATTATGAAATTTGAAGGCCACCAAGTAGAAAACAAGTAGTAGGACCTCAGAGCCTGGGGCTTAGAGAACAGAGGAGTCAAAGTTGGGAGCACTCACACTCTTGGGGAAATCACTAACAAAGGCCATGATCTCCAGCTCTCTTAGATTGGTTTTCCTAATAGAGCCCTAGGATAGAAGTACAAATGCCTAGCCTTACATAGGTCTTAGACTGCCCAGTATAATACACAATAATCCATCCAACCTTCAAAAGAGAACACACTCCTCCTCAATAAGTACTGTTTCTATCCCTTAGCACCCACCATTATGCCAGCTATTACTCTGCAGAAGAGCTCTAGGCTACACAGAAAAACTCAGAGGGCTAATGACAAGCACTATTCTACTTGACACATCAGAGGCCCCTAATGCTGACAAACTCAAGAACCATTCCAGGTCAGAAACTTTGAAGTCCACTGCCTACACACCTTCAGATTCTACCATCTATGTACACCCAGCCATTCTTCCACTACTCCTTAATATGCCTCACCTATGAGAGTACCACCCTATATTCTACACTATCATGTCCCTCCCCAAAATGGAGAGAGAAATTCCACAGTCAGGCTAGGCAGAGAGCCCTGAATTCCTAGGCTGCTGCGGCCAGCTCCTATGCCTGGTTTGGTGAGAGGACAGCCTGAAGGATTGCTCACCCTGCCTGACGGGAATACCAGTATTGCTACAGGCTTCTATACAGGAATCTTTTTTCAAAGATGAGTTATTTGCACCTAGTATATTTAAAAAGAGTGAAGGTTGGCTCCTGGGAGCAGAAACTGAAGTAGGGAAAAAGTTAACCTAGAATTTCTGGAGGAAATTAAGGTAGGATTTGATTGTATATAGCACATAAAATACCAATATGCAATCCAGCTCAAACCCTTGTAGGCCTAACTACCTAATGCTTCTTATAACCCAAAAGTTGTTTCCACACTAAAGAGCTAAGAATGCTAAAGATGATTTGAGCAACCCCCAAGATTATTTATGGTCCTAATCCTGACTTGCCTGTTCTGTCCCTTCTTACACTCCACCCACTATCCTGATTCTTTACATCTCTGACCTAATGATTCAGCTTCCTGTTTCATCTTTGCCTCACCTTATCCCTAAGGCCTTTTTGCTTCCTTCCTTGCTTAGGATTTTACTCCAGTCTGTTACTCTGCCATAAGCCACTAAGAGTACCCAAATCCTCAACCTCTGTCCTCTTCATTCATGCCCCCTTCATGGACAAGTTCCCTGCCAGGCTTACTCTGATTTTATGAATATGTCTCAGACAATGAGTATATTAGATGGTTCCTCTCAAGAATATTAGATGGTTCAGATAATAAGCCAGGGCCAAATGGCTTGACATTCTAAGATACATTTTGTTGCCCCTTAGGTGATACCCCTGGTATTTCATCCCTCCTACCCACCACCCCCACCTCAAGGGATTCTTCCAGCCCACAGCAGCTAGGACTAAGAGTACATAAATTGATGGTGGGCAAGACATGGGCATTTACCCGACAGAAACTACAGTCTAGTTAAGAAGACAAGCAAGTAATTACAATATGAATGATAATTAAAGGCAATACTTGAAAAACTGTAAGATTAAGAAGGCTAATAAGGTGAAATTACACCTAAGCTAAAACTTGAAGGATAAATAGGAGATACTCAGGCAGTGGCAAGGCATTTGAGAAAGAATATTCTAGGGAGAGGGAACAGTATATGCAAAGGTCCTGCAGCAAGAAAGCACATCTGAAGAGATGGGATGGGATGAGGAGTAGGGAGGCCAAAGTAGAGGGTGTACTAAGAGGCAGATGGTGCTGGGAAGATCAAGAAGGGCCTCATAAGACATATGGAGCTGTTCCATCATTCACTTAACAAGTATTCATTGAGTTCCTACAATGTGCCAAGCACTGTCCTCAGAGAATTTATATTCTAACTGGAGGAGACTATAAACAAATGTGTGAATAAACCAGAAAAATATCATATTGCTAAATGCTACACAAAGGACTGAAAGAGGTGATGTTATGAAAAGTATATGGGAAGCTACTTTAGAATCATTGGAAAGTCAGGGTAAGGCCTCTCTGAGATGACATTTAAAAACAAGTATCTCAGCTCTGGCCGGGGTTGCTCAGTTGTTAGAGCACTGGCCCACCCACCCGAAGGGTCTCAGGTTCGATTTCTAGTCAAGGGCACGTACCTGAGTTACAAGTTCTACCCCTAGCCCCAGTGGAGCCATATGTGGTTGGGGCATATTTGGGAAGCAACCAATCAATGTCTTTCACATCAATGTCTCTCTCTCTCTCTCTCTCTCTCTCTCTCTCTCACTCCCTTCTCCCTCCCACCCTTCCATTCTCTCTAAAAATCAATGGGGAAAATATCCTCAGGTGAGGATGAACAAAAAAACAAACAAATGGGTATCTCATTAAAAAGAAAACAGTAATTCAAAGATCAAGGGAAAAAACATTCTAGGTGGGGGTAATAGTACATGCAAAAGCCCAACAGAAAGATCACTGAAGATTTTTTAAACAGGAGAGTTAAATCACAATTATTCTCTCTCTCTCTCTCTCTCTCTCTCTCTCTCTCTCTCTCTCTCTCTATTTTTTTGGTTAATCCTCACAAATTGAACCTGTGACCCTTCAGTCCGAGGGTTGACGCTCTATCCACTAACCAAAACAGGCTAGGGCTTACATTTTATTTTTATATATTCTTAAATATGTTTTTATTGATTTCAGAGAGAGGAAAGGAGAGGGAGAGATAGAAACATCAATGATGAGAGAATTACTGATAGGCTGCCTCCTGCACGCCCCACACTGGGGATCAAGCCTGCGACCTGGGCGTGTGCCCTGACTGGGATTAAAACCGTGATGTCCTGGTTCATAGGTCGACGCTCACCCACTGAGCCATGCCGGCCTGGCTAGGGCTTACATTTTATAAAGCTTAGTCTGGCTGCAGTGAGGAGAATGGAATGGAAGTGGGAGACGATAAAATCAGGACTGGAGACAGAGACTGTGTGGGAGGAGGAGGAGGAAGAGGAAGAGGAATAGAACAACAACAGTAACAACAACGAAGACAATGACAACTAAAAACTAAGACTAAGAAGACAAAGAGGGGGGTGGGGAGAGGAGGAAAAAGAGGGAGGGGAGGAGAATGAGGAGCCAACTGTGTTGATAACAGCTAACATTCACATAGCATTTACTAGTTGCCAATCCATCCCTAAGCAGATATTCACAGATACTCCATTTTACAAATAAGGAAACTAAGGTACAGAGTAGTAACAATGAAGAAGGAAAGAAAGCATTCCAGAAAAAAGGATTCAAGAAATATTGGGGAGGCCCTAGCCAGTTTGGCTCAGTGGATAGAGCGTCAGCCTGTGGACCAAAGGGTCCCAGGTTCGATTCTGGTCAAGGGCACATACCTCGATTGCAAGCTTCTTCCCGGCCCAGGTCCTGGTCAGGACGCGTGCAGGAGGCAACCAATCGATTTGTTTCTCTTACATTGATATTTTTCTCTGTCTTTCCCTCTCTCTTCGACTCTCTCTAAAAATCAATGGGAAAATATCCTGAGGTGAGGATTAAAAATATATATATATATGAGGACAAGTCCTAGTGATAAGCTTGTTGTCAACTGTGGAAAGGGAAGGGAGGACTTAAAAATTACTACTAGGCTTTGGGGCTGTTTACCATGTGACAGGACACTAGATGAGAAGAAGCAAGTGGGGAAGAGCAGGAGACTTCATTTTATCAAGTCGGCAAAACAATCCAGTGGAGTTGTCCATAAAAGTAGTTGGAGAGAGATTTGGGCATCATCCATGTGTAGACGGAAACTGAAGCCATCAGAGAGATTGGGATCACCTAGGGAAGAATATGAGAAAAAGGGGGGGAAAGGCCTAGGAACAGAATGCTGACAATGAAATCACAAGAACCATTCATAACAAAAAAAATTGGAAGAACCTTAATGACTCTTGATAGTAAAATAGCTAAATAAAATACAGTATATCTATTCTATGAAATATTATACAGTAGCCAAAAAGAATAAGTATCTTTTGTTTTAATTCTTACCTGAGAATATTTTTTCCATTGATTTCTAGGGAGTGTGGGAAAGTAGAAGGGAGGGAGGAAGGGGAGAGAGAGAGAAACATCGATTGGTTGCCTCCCGCATGTGCCCCTACCAGAGCTGAGGAATCTGCAACCAAGGTATGTGCCCTTGGCCCAAAACTGAACCCTTGACCCTTTGGTCCATGGGCCGGTGCTCTAACCACTGAGCAAACTGGCCAGGGCAGAATAAGTATCTTTATGTACCAACATGGAATACTATCAAGGCATACTACTGAATCAAAGACAGAAATACCACAACAATACATAAAATGTAACCCTATTTGTATAAATAAATAAAATACAAAAATTATACTTTAAATTTTTTCTGGCTCATACATATATATACAAACATACAGAAAAAGGTACACTCCAAACCAACAGGTTACCTCTGAGGAATAGAAATAATTAAAATGTGGGAGCAGGAGTATTCAAAATATCTATGTTCTGATTTTTTAAAGATCTGTTCTTTGTAAAATTAAATAGCAATTTTTCAAAAAATGGGAATTTGTACTGACTTCTCAACTTTGCTGTGAACTAAATTATTCTTAAAAAAAAAAAAAAGCCAAAAGCTGGTTTGGATCAGTGGATAGAGCGTCGGCCTGCGGACTGAAGGGTCCCAAGTTCGATTCCGGTCAAGGGTATGTACCTTGGTTGCAGGCACATCCCCAGTGGGGGGTGTGCAGGAGGCAGCTGATCGATGTTTCTCTCTCATCGATGTTTCTAACTCTCTATCTCTCTCCCTTCCTCTCTGTAAAAAATCAATAAAATATATTGAAAAAAGAGAAAAAAGAAAAAAAAAACTTAATTTTTTTTAATGGGCAGAAGAGGGAGCCTACAAAGGACATCCTTTGCTTCAGATACTAAATTTTCTGTCCCTTCCAATCCCACACTGGCCTTGATGTTCTGATCTTCTGGCTTTCCATCTGCCCACATCTGTAACATTAATACCAAGCCCCGTAATTCCATGCTCTATTCTGATTCCTTAAGCCTGGCCACTAATCCCCTAGCCTAGGCAGAGCCCCAGGAGAGGAGGTCAGATACCAAAATCCTATACAAACATGGGAGAATGAGTATAGATGCCAGCATGAAGGACAGGGATCAACTAGCCTTGCTGGCCAGCAGAAGTGCCAAAGGAGAAAAGGTATTTGAAAGTCTGAAAGCAGCTTTGCAGTGCTGGGGAATGAGGCTAGGGGACAGTCAGGCAAAATCAGGCGGAAGTAGTATGGGGTAAGCTGAAGAAAGAACCAATTGCACTTATAAAAATTCCAAGTGAAGTACTGTAATATGGTGAAAACCAGGTTTACAGTAAAGGGAAGAGAAGCTACATTCTGTGAAGGGGTCAGGAGCAGAGTATGTGGAGATATGTGTCTAGGGATATCTAGAAGAGTCACCTCATATCAGAGCAGTAATTTCAGGAGGCACAGTATAAAAGCTGGAGCAACAGAAAACAGCCAGGAACTTGGCTATCTCCTGAAAAGAGGTTCTACAAATGAGGAGAAAAAATACTGAATAAAGCCTTCCCTTCTGTAAACCAAAGACAGAGATCGTGGCAGATTTCTAGAGATTGTGCTCTTAACTTCCAACTTTCTGAGGATGAAAGACAATATATTTGGTCTCCATGTTTTCCTGGTTACCCAACGAAATGATACTGCCTAGGTCTTACGCAAGGCTGATTCACCACCAATTAGTCTATATCACAGCCTGCTGAGCCTTATGTCTCACGCATTCACATACCAGACAGCTCTAGAAAGAAAACAACCTGGTGTGAGCTGTCAAAGTCCTCTCAGGTACCCAACCTCACCCTCTAGGGTAAGTTTCATTTCAAAACTGAAAGGGATTGAAGGGCTGGGGAAATCCAAAGATCAACAGAGCTAGGAATAGGTGATTCCCAGTAAAACAGGGTCCCAGGCTGGAACTCAAAACAGAAACCAGATCACTGATAAGACACAGTTTATGATATCTGTCTCCAAGCCTTCAGATGCCATTTTTATGTTTTCCAATATATACAAGAGAGCATGGCCATGATTATCCAAATTCTGATAACTAAATATCTAATTCTCCAAGTGTTCAATCAACTTCCTGGCTTTATTAAGTTTTAGAGCTTTGGGGTAGCTCCAATAACTGAGATACTAGGGAACTGGTGAATTTTGCAGTCCTTCAAATGGACCACATTTTAATTATAATGAATTTAATCATTTCTTCTTCCTTCGGCAAAATTCCTCTCTCACTAAAAAATCTCCAAGTTGTTCATGATGGCCCTCCCATTAGAGCAATATCCAATACAATGAAAGTCTAACTCACAAAGGAGTCAGGCTATTTGCTTGAGGTTCATTTTAACTAGTTTAGTGACCTTGGGCTCAGTTTCCTCACCTATAAAATAAGGAGCTGGAAACAGATGGAAGGAAAGCAATAAAGCTTCTTTGAACTAAGAAAAGACTTAAGTTTTTAAGTCTAAAAGGTTCACCAAATGGCAAGCAAGTGTTATTTTAAAAAGACACACACCTAAGGATATCATGGCGAAACATAAAGCACAAAGAAAAATTTACAAACTTCCAGAAAGAGAGAACAGCTTATTACTTACAAAGAAAAAAGTATCCTATTGGCATAGGACTTTTCATCTGTATCACTAGAAACTGAAGACAGTAAAAAGCTGCATACAGACTTTGTAGAGACTAGTACTATTCAAGAATGCTAAATCCATACAAGGTATCATTTATATACCTAAAGGTTAAAAGGACATATAAGGACCTAGAAAGTATTACCCATGTCCCTTTTCTAAGAAAATCACTCAAAGAAGTATCCTAGTCAAATTAATATTAAAAATTGGAACAAAGCTGGAAAATACAAAGTATACAAAGATGTGTTTCCCCTCCCCTCAAAAAAACCTTTTCATGAGGTTGTAGCAGATGACTTCTGATGGCCTTTGCAAGTACAGGCAAAAACTGCCCTGTACACAACCGGCCCAGGCAGTCCGGGTTTGTGAGTCGTTCGTCACCTAGTGGTTTGATGAAGTAAATGCAGTTTCATCAAGTGCCTGGATAAACCACCAGCCATTTTGTGAGCTCTGACTGTGTACAGGGCAGCAACCTGATATTCTAGAGACTACAAGAGTAGGAGACTACCGCCAGTCTCATATACAATTGTATAGATTCAGCTCATTATCCATTCATTCCCCCAAAATATGTGAAGGGCCCACACTTTGTGCCTAACTAATCACAAGAAGCATAAATTTGTTGCAAGGCTGTACTTACAAAGTAGTAAGAGATAGATTGCTTCTGTGCAGACCAATCTGAATTGAATGCAAGTTTAGATGCTACAAGAAAACTGCAGCCCTGGCCTGTTTTTCTCAGTGGTTAGAGTACTGACTTGGGGACTGAAGGGTCATGGTTTCAATTCCTGGTCAAGGGCACATACTGGATTGCAGGTTCGATCCCTGGTCGGGTGCTGGAGGGAGGCAACCAATTGATGTGTCTCTCTCTAGATGTTTCTCTCTCTCTGCCCCTCCTTCCATTCTCTCTCTCAAAAAAAAAAAAAAAACCTCTCTAAAAAATATCCTAGGGTGAGGATTAAAAAAATTTTTTTAAAGAAAATTGTAAATATGCTTTATAAATACAAAGAATGTCTCCCAACATTCACAAGATTGGCATGTGATAGACTGTATTTCTTCTGTATGGTTCCAGGGGACAGGCCTAAAACGGATAAGTTATCTAATTATATTACAATTCAAAACAAGAAATAACTTCCTACCAATGAGAGCTATTCAACAATATAATGGGACTCCTCAAGAAGTGATGAGTTCCTCAGCAATGGAAGTATTCAAAAGGAACTTGGATGGTCATCTGCCAGGGAATGACAGAAAGCATTCCTGTCACTAACTGGATGGCAATCTGGAGACAAGGAGCTTGACTGTATTACTGCACAGGCCCTTTCCAACTCCAAGGGTCTATCATTCTAAATAGAACAAAAACAAAACAATCAAACAAAACCCACTAATAAATAGTCCTCCCTCTGCTTTTTTTTTTCCAGCTCCAACCAGTCATTATAATTTAGTGGATTTAATACCACTTTCCACTTGAGTAAATGTAGACAAAGTATTTAACTCTATTTGCTTCACTTTCATTAACTGTAAATATACAAGTACCTATCTCATAATATTACTATGAAGATTAAGTAATATAATGCTTTGTAAAGTACTTAAACAGTGCCTGTCACATAGAAAGTATATAAAACTAGCATCTTGAAAAGGAAAGTGAACTGGGGAGGTAAGGGGTAGTTTGGAAAGTGAAACCTAAATGTGCTGCTTGTTTTAGTTATCTATACCCAACCCTCAACCAAAGCATTCCTGACTGTTGCTGGCCAGAGGCAAGGTTCCCTTGGCAACCATCCTCAAAAAAGAGATCAGACCTACCTTCTTCAGGAAGGCAGCTCACTCTCTGCCCAGAAGTCTGGCATCTTCCCTGCACAGAGCAGACTCCCTAAAACCTCACAAATACCACTGCTTCAAAATCAAGAAGCTGAGCTACTATTACTCTCCTTATTTCATATGATCAATCACAGAACATCAGAGGTAGGAGGGATCCATCTCAGAGACGGTTCAGAGCGACACATTTGCTTAATGAATGTGGACAATATGGCTGAGAAAAGTGAAGTTCTGGACCAGGCAAGTTGGTGATAAGGTCAAGACAAGATCACCCTGGCCGGTGTGGCTCAGTTGGCTGAGTATCATCTCATGCACCATAAGGTCGCTGGTTCGATTCCAGATCTGGACACATGCCCAGGTTGTGGGCTCGATCCCCAATGGTGGGTGACCAGGAGGCAGCTAATCGATGTTTCTCTCTCTTTCCTTTCCTCTCTGTAAAATCAATAAAAATAATAATAATGAGGAGGAAGGTCACAGGCCCAACACTCAAAATCTTCCCATTTTTTCAATGGGAAAAACAACTGGTCCTACTAAGCCACCAGGCCCATACTTTACACAGGTAAGGGAGGAATAGGAGTAGTAGAGTGTAGCGGTTAAAAGCATGGATGCTGGAGCAAGATTGCTTATTCAGATCCGAGCTGTACCACTTACTGTGTAATTTTAAGCCAGTTTCCTAACCTCTCTTTGTTTCTATAAAATAGCGATAAGAGCAACTATTTTACAGCATTATTTTAAGAATTAGATGAGATAATCCATGTAAAATGCATGGCACACAGAAAGTGTTCAACGTATACATTGCTCTACTTCTCATCATTACCAGGTGTATTAAGAAGAGAAACAAATCATACTAACAAGAGACCAGACAAGCTTCTACCTCTAAACCAAAGAACACTGGGAAGGGCACAGGTGTTTATTCAGCTGTTTCCTGGCCAGGAAACACCCTATGGGTTAGTTATGGAGAAGACCATCATTAACCCACCACTCATTCATTTTTTTGGACCTAGGTAAGAATCAACTCAAAGAATAACCAAGCACATGCTATGGTGATAAGATGCTTAAGATAACAAATGAAGATTAGTTAGGTCCAAACCCAAACCTAACTTTTACATCTATGTTTACCTCAGGTTGGACAAACTGCAGTTCTTCTCCAGTCTCTTCCCCTCAACCCATGAAGGTGGTGTATGTAATGTAATGGTTAAGAAAGAGTTCTGAAGTCTGGCTGCCTCAGAGCAAATCCCATAATTTATTTGCTGTGTCACTTAAGCAAAAAAAAAAAACCTTACCTCTCTCTAAGCTTTGTTTCTCCATCTGTTAAATGATAACAATTATTTTAATTATGATAACAGCTGACATTTGGTGAGCATTTTCTATGTGCCAAGCCCTATGCTAAGCACTTTATATGGCTTACATTATTTTAATCATTACAACAATTTTATAAAGAAAGTACTATTATTACCCTCACTTTACAGATACAGATGAAGAAAATGAAGTATTTTTCTTTTCTTATTCAAGGCCACATGGCTAGTTGCTGGCAATGCTTGGCTCCGTGGATAGAGCCAAGCATTGGCCTACGGACCAAAGGGTCCCAGGTTCGATTCCAGTCAAGGGCATGTACCTCGGGTGCAGGCTCCTCCATGGTCTGAGCCCTGGTCAGGACTCGTGCAGGAGGCAACCAATTGATGTGCTTCTCTCAAATCAATATTTCTGTCTTTCCCTCTCTCTTCCACTTTCTCTAAAAATCAATGGAAAAATATCCTTGGGTGAGGATTAAAAAAAAAAAAAGCTGAAGAATCAGTGCAACAGGTCTGACCTCAAAGTCTACGTTCCTTACTCCTAACACTGTTCTACCTCTCATAGCACCTGCCTCATATGGTTATGTTGTTAAAATAAGACAATCCACAAAATGTGCTTAGCACATTGCCAATTTCATCAAGGTTAGCCATTACTATTATTGCGATTATCATAATCACAGACTCCTTTGAACCTCTCTCAAATTCTACAGTCTCCTGAGTTCCAATTTCATCTAAAGGGAAATAGTTGTTTTCTTTTCTAGATACCAACTCACTGGGCAGCAAGGAGTGGGGTTCTAGCATTTCATTTCTCTCATGCAATATAGGGATAAGCATCTGAGTAGAGAGAAATATTTTCTATAAACAACTATTCTATAAAGCAATATATGAACAAATATGTGATACCTTAATCAATAAAGAAATTAAAAAAATAAATGGCAGGAATATTTAAAATAAATATATATATATATATATATATATATATATATATATATACATACATATATATATATTAGTCTTTGTTTTCAAAAAGAAAAGCTTCATTGTTCTCATTAGAAAAGAAACATGCTTATTAAAATTATTCTTTCAAAATAAAGCAGAATATTCAGTACTTGCTAAAAAAGAAAAAAATTATCTGCCCTTTACCATCTTCTCTTTTCATTCTCCTAGTCTCAAACCCATGTTTAGTCATTTAACCCTCACATTATCTCTATTTGACAAGTGCAGAAACTGAGGCGTAAGACCAAACGGCTAATAAGTGGATAGTCAGGAATTCCGGAAAAGAATTTTCAGATATGGAAGAAGTAAAGATAGTAAACTCTTGCACTTATCCTGAGAGGAGGTGGCTATGACAGAAGGTTCTTAGGAGGTACCTAAAAATAACTAAGACTGATAATGGGATTTTTAAGAAACTCTTGCTATTAACAAGGAAAGACCAAATACAAACTATAACCCAAAAGCCAGTAATGCTAGGTAGCTATCATCAATCCTGTCCTCCAAGAGGCAGTGCAATTACTTTTTTGCATTTATTGTATTTTATTTCAATCAATTTAAAACTTATACCTAATCTTATTTTTTGAAAACTTTTAGCTTAACTTATATATGTAAATGTACTTTTTCTGCTGTAAATTTTATGAAAGCTAAATACAGACCAAATATTTCCAATGAAAATTTAGCACATTTTTTTTCTTTCAGTTTCAGCAAATTATTAAGTCTGACAAAGCAGGACTTTGTCTCTGAAGACATCCATACTCTCACACACCAGTCCTTACCTCCCCAATTCCAAAATGATGTAGCACTTTATCCTGCTAGAGAACACAGTACTGTTTGGTCATTATAATAATTTTTTAGACTAAGAAACTTGAGGGCAGCCCTGGCCAGTGTGTCTGTTGGTTGAGGGTTGTCCATGCACCAAAAGGTCACTGGTTAAGATTCCCAGTCAGGACGCATGCCCAAGTTTCAGGCTTGATCCCCGTAGCGGGAAAGAGGGGCTAGAGGCAGCCAACTGATGTTGCTCTCACACATGGATGCTTCTCTCTAAAAAAAACAAAAAACAAAACACCAATAAAACATATTTTTTTAAAAAGAAAGAAACATGAGGGCAAGGACAACGTCTTATTCATACAGATCTTCCTCTCCTTATCCCTCTATGTGGGCTCAATCCCCTGTGGAGGGCAAGCAGGAGGCAGCCGATCAATGATCTCTCTCTCATCGATGTTTCTATCTCTCTCTTCTCCCTTCTTCTCTCTCTAAAAAATCAATTAGAATGTATTTTTAAAAAGAGCAAAGGAGGACGAACATTTAGAAACTATTCTAATAGTAGCAGAGGAAGTAGTGTGAAATGTTCAAATCCTGAATGTATTATTTCAAGGTACAGCTGACAGGACCTGCTGGTGTACCGGATGAAGAAAGTAAGAGGAAAAAAAACAAGTCAAGGAAGAGGTCTCCATACATTCAATACAACTGAAACTGAGATGGGGATGAATTGCCAGAGATAGAGGTTTGAGAGGAGAAGTTCCAGAGTCAATTTTTTAAATATGTTAAGTTCAAGAAGCTATCAGATACCCAAGTGGAAGTATCCAGTAGGCACTAAGATATAAGAGTCTTGAGTTCAGGGGAAGACATTCAAGCTAGTAATATACACTTGAGAATTGTCAGGGTATAAATAGTATTTAAAGTCTTGAAATAGAGGATCTAGGAAATGAGCATAGACAGAGAGAGAATCCAAGGACTGATCTGAGTACTCTATCATTGGAGGCTGAAGAGTGAAGGGTGGGGGGTGGAAAGAGAGGTTGAAAGGAGGAAGGAGGGACGGTAAGGTAGGAGGAGAACCACGGGAGTGGCATTCTGGAAGCCAAGTGAAACTAGTGTGCAAGGAGGGAGTGTCAAATGCTACTCAGAGGTCAAGAAAGAAGACAACTGAGAAATGATTACTGAATGATCTATGTGTTATTTTCTAAGCATGTTCTTCCCTACTACACAATATCACTTATCTTTTTTTTTTAATATATTTTATTGATTTTTTTACAGAGAGGAAGGAAGAGGGATAGAGTTAGAAACATCAATGAGAGAGAAACATCGATGAGCTGCTCCTGCACACCCCCCTACTGGGGATGTGCCCGCAACCAAGGTACATGCCCTTGACCGGAATCGAACCCGGGACCCTTCAGTCCGCAGGCCAACGCTCTATCCACTGAGCCAAACCGGTTAGGGCCACTTATCTTTTAATCCAAGTAAAATCCTAGTATTGGCCAATGAATACACATAAGGTTTCTGTTTAATGCAAATATATCCGTGTCTCAGAAAAAAACAACACACACACAAAAATCAATGCTCTTAATCTGGACACAACAGATTTTACACAGTGAATAATGTTGAACAAATGCTTTGTCTGGTTCAAGTAATTATCTCTGAAACAAGGTCCCCAACTACATCTTGCTTATGCTCAGTAGGCGAAATCAGGTAAATCAACTATTTAAAAATATTTATTTTGTTCTGCCACAAAGTAGTAATTACTCTTCAACTCATTTCCCTGTTCCTTAATTCAAACATCCTAGTCAAGACCCTAAATTTCCACATAACCCTTTAAAAACAAAGCAGAACACAATCAAATTCAAAACTTGGATGAGAAAGAGATATGTTGTACCCTCACCTTCTTCCTTTTACTGCACAGCAGGTTAACAATCATTTGCTAACTCAAAAGCTGTGTTTTATTTACATTTTGTCATTATACTAAGACAGGAAATAAAATTTCTGATGTCTTCATCTTAAAAAAGAATTACTGCTATAAAATAAGGACTTCAACTCTGTGCTCTACCAAGTAAAGTCTCAATAATCTACATTTCTGAAACAGAACAATAATCACCAATAACTGGATCATGCAAACATCGTTCATACCTTCCTAAAATGCCTATAACTTCTGAAGGAACTGTGCTCTGCCTTTGGGCCTTTGCTCTCTCTTCCTGTAATAATACCCTTCCCTGCCCTCCACCTTGCAATTTGCCAACTTGGGACTCAGCCTGAATGTCAACTTCTCTAGGCAGCCTAGATCCCTGGGTCCCCTCCAAAACTGAATCAAGGTTCCTCCTCTGAGCCCATAGCACCCTCTGCTTACTCATATCCTAATACTTTAACACACTGTACTGTAAATCTACTGACTAGTCTCTCTCTCTCTCTCCAGACCATAAACATCTTGAAGGCAAGGACAGGATCTCACTCATTTGAATATCCTTAGTGTTTGGGATATATTAAGCAATCAGTGTTTATTGAATGAATAAAATGAAACTTGACCTGGAATACCTTATGTGATTTTGTAGCACACTTTTCCTTAATAAACTAATTGAACTGATGCTGATATTAAAATTACTGGCATCTGCCAAAACCAGTTTGGCTCAGTGGATAGAGCGTCAGCCTGTGGACTCAAGGGTCCCAGGTTCGATTCCGGTCAAGGGCATGTACCTTGGTTGCGGGCACATCCCTGGTAGGGGGTGTGCAGGAGGCAGCTGGTCGATGTTTCTCTCTCATCGATGTTTCTAGCTCTCTATCCCTCTCCCTTCCTCTCTGTAAAAAATCAATAAAATATATTTTTTTTAAAAATTACTGGCATCTAATCACATACCCAGCTGATAGCAAAAACAAAAAAATTTTCCCCACCTGATACTGGAAATAAAAAATTAAAAGAGATTTGCTACTCAAGATCAGCTCCAGGAGGAGTTATTATACCAGCTGCTCTTCCTGGGTGCACGACAGCAGCCTATGCTTCCCACAATACAGGAGGGGCTAATGGACCTCTGGATTGTTCTTGTCACCTCCCTTCCACTAATCCTGTATTCTCCTCTTTTCTGCCCTATTATTTTCTCTTTCCTTTCTCACTTTGGATACTTAGCACTTGCTAAGTATCTGTTCTCATTTCCCCTTTTAATTTTTTCTGTACTCCCTTCTCCATCCCTTATTTCAGTGACCCTGGAGAATCCATGGGCATTGCTTTGCCTTAGGCCAAGGACGTTGCTGTATCTCCTCGTCACTTCTGTAAGGCACACCAACATATTTCTTCTGTTTCTGAGGAAACAAGTACCGACCCCATAACAACAATGCAGGGTCACCAGCAAATAAGGTCAAATTGTTACTATCCACACAAAGTGGGAATGACATTTCTAGGCTGCACTCTGAAAGTAATGAGAGAAAAGGATTCTTAATTTTCTATAATCCTATATAATAAAAGCCTAATATGCAAATTGTCCAGGAGTTCGACCAGGGGGCCGGGCTGGCTGGCCAACTACCCACAGCCTCTCCCCCCGGCTGGCCCTGGCCAACAGTGGCGGCAGCAGGCAGCTGTGGATAGAGAGGCCCCGGCCGATGGCCGGCAGCCACTAGGGACCCTGCCAGTGAACAAATTTTGTGCACTGGGCCTCTAGTTTTAAATAAAAGAGAAATGGGAAGCTAAGTGTGAAGGAGAAAGAGAAAAAGAAACCATGGGAATCCAAGAGTCTTACTGAGTAGGAATCATGCCCACCACTCCCCAAATCCATAAATGTAAACATTAGAAAATAAGGATTGGATGTCCTGAAACAGAAAAATAAAGACAGAATGGAAAGCTTTCCGAGTTTAAAATAGAGGTTTTCCATGTATCCAAGTCAGTGTCACAAACATGAGAAGACAAGGAAAGGAACAGTCCACAACTAGGAGTCAAGAGGCTCAGTTCAGGTCCTAATAAGCTGTGTAAATTTGAGCAGGTCACTTCATTACTCTGATCCAGAAATGGATCTTCCATAAAATAGGCAGAATAATACCTTTCTGGAAACATTGCCAGTGATGATTAAATAAACAATGTGATATCACTCTGAAAGGTTTTGTTTAAGAATGAGCCAATGTGAGGTAAGAGGAAGCAAAAATCCTTCCTCTGAATGGAGTATAAATCCTGTGGTTCAATTTTTAAGAGTCTAAGCCTAATTCACCTTCCCAGCCTCGTTAAACCCCTTAACCAACCTGCAGTCACTCAAGTGGGAGGAGAAGAGTCATATGTGAGGCTCCAGAGGTAGGGTGGTGACTATTTAGTCAGTTGCTCCATTATCTCAGTGACTTCATCTGTAAAATGGGTGGTGTCTGAAGAAGGAGTGAAGAATAGTCCAGCGCCCTTTTTGCCAGATCTCAGGGTTACCAAAGGTACCTGTGGCCTGTAGAACACATTATCAATACCAAGACATATTACAACTTAATAAACAGCCAAATGTAGGCTATTCTTGGGAGGAGGTATAAGACTCTGGAGGAAGTGGGCAGATTAAGAACTAGGAAAATGAGGAAGTAGATCGAGTCCTGAAGGTATTCAGATAAGAAATTAAGAGAATATTTCAGGCATAAAAGACTTAAAATAGGCAGTCTTGTGAAGAAAGACCCAATGGATAAAATTTTCTTTAGGGAAAATAAATAGGTGGCAGATGCTTTGAATCATGATTAATTATTGATTATATGTATTTTAGTCTTTTTGTTGTCTCTTAAGTTTTTAACATTTACTAACATTTTTAATTCCCTAATCAACTGTCTTCCTACAAGATAAGGCCCTCTATAGAGAACACTTCTTTACGAGTTAAGTATACAGGCTCTGGGCCCAGATTGCCTAGCTTGAAATCCTGCTTTACTAGCTATGTGACCTTAGACGAAATCCTTTAGCTCTCTGTACCTCTGTGAAAAGGAAATAACATCACTCCCATCTCAGAATGGAATTCTGCTTAGGCACATATTTGTTGCTTGGCCCATAAGTTATTTATTACATTGAACTCAGGAGGTTTTGTGAGAATTATATATGTACATTAACCATATTAGTAACACCTAACAATGGATTTTTCATCACTTTAGTTTTGATGTGCCCTATTTTTTATTTTTTAATCCTCACCCGAGGATATTTTTCCACTGATTTTTTAGAGAGAATGGGAGAGGGAAAGACAGAGAGAAATATTGATGTGAGAGAAACACATTGATTGGTTGTCTCCTGCACTCGCCCTGACCAGGGCCCCAGCTGGGGAGGAGCCTGCAAACGAGGTACACGCCCTTGATTGGAAATAGAGCCCGGGACCCTTCAGTCCACCAGCTGACACTCTATCCACTGAGCCAAACTGGGTAGGGCCACTATCATGTACCGCGATTTTTAACGTAAAGGTAAAAATAAAAATCACCGGAGTAGCCCTGTGCTCAGTGGTTGGAGCATCAGCCGGAGCACCGAAGGGTTGTGGGTTGGTTCCCTGCCCTGACTGGGTGCAGGAGGCAATCAGTCAATGTGTCTCTCACAAGGATATCTCTCTCTCTCTCTCTTTCCCTTTCCCTCTCTCCCTCCCTTTGAAAATGCAATGGGAAAAATATCCTCTGGTGAGGATTAACAAAACAAACAAAAATCACCAGGCAGTGTGGCTCAGTGGTTGAGCGTCAGACGCCCATGAACCAAGAGGTGACTGGTCAGATTCCAGTGAGGACACATGCGCGGGTTGAGGGCTTGATCCCAGTATGGGGCATGCAGGAGGCAGCCGATAGATAATGCTTCTCTCTCATCGATGTTTATCTCTCTCTCCTATCTCTCTAAAAATAAAACATATTTTTTTTAATTACCCAAATATATTGCATGTAGTAAAGGATAAGTACCATTTTACAAAAATTTTGTTTGTTATATATACATGGTACATATATGTCTGTTGTTATGTAAAATTTATTCCTTACAGTGGTTTGCTTCTGAAAAGCGGGAACCTCTGAATTAACACAAAATAAAGCTTCAAGCTCTAGCCAGTTTGGCTCAGTGGATAGAGCGTCAGCCTGTGAACTGAAAGGTTCGATTCTGGTCAAGGGCACATGCCCGGGCTGTGTGCTCTATCCCCAGTGGAGGACTTGCAGGAGGCAGCCGATCCATGATTCTCTCTCATCAGGGATGTTTCTATCTCTCTCTCCCTCTTCCTTCCTCTCTGAAATCAATAAAAATATATTAAAAATAAAAATAAGCTGAAACCGGTTTGGCTCAGTGGATAGAGCGTCGGCCTTCGGACTGAAAGGTCCCAGGTTTGATTCCGGTCAAGGGCATGTACATTGGTTGCGGGCACATCCCCAGTGGGGGGTGTGCAGGAGGCAGCTGGTTGATGTTTCTCTCTCATCGATGTTTCTAGCTCTCTATCCCTCTCCCTTCCTCTCTGTAAGAAATCAATAAAATATATTTTAAATAAATAAATAAAATAAAAATAAAAAAATAAAGCTTCGAACCTTGCCTGGCACATAGTAAGCACTGAGTGCTATTATCGTCATTGCTGCTGTTGTGCACCTGCCTGTGTAAAGGTGTCTGTAGGATTATGCAAGGGGCAATGTGAAAGCACTCTGGAGAGCCTGGTAATGTGATGTGAATGTGAGTTAGAGGAAGCAAAGGCCCTTCTCTCCATGTCTAACACCCACACAAGCAGAACCCTGCTTAGGCACATATGTGTTGCCTGGCCCACAAGTAATTTATTACACTGAACTGAGGAGTCCACAGACTACACTGTATCTAACACTCTGTCATGCTCTGTCAATATTTGCAAAGAAATGGAGACGTGGCGCCAGTGTAAAATTATTTATTTTTACCTGGTTGGGGTGGGGAAGGCGAAGTCATAGCCATTGGTAGCTAAAGGAAGCAAGTGAGTCATCGAGAGCAATTGCTTGCTCCATAGAGCCAGGTAGACTCCAAGGTGCCACAGACAAGGCAGGACTGACAGATACGTGAGCCTTTGTGCAGGGCTGAATCACTTCCCCTCCCTACCCTCACCCAGATACCTCAGAAAAAACAACACTTGAGCCCTGAGCCCGTCACAGGTGTAGCTCACACCAGGAACCACGGGGAATCCCCAAATAGGTACAAATAGGGGGGAAACTACCCACCAAAAGGTTACCTGAGGGGATTCCTTTAAACAAGCTCACCTAAACGTTCAAACAGCACTTAAATTGCAAAATTCTAATTGACAGAAAAATTTGGAAATGTGCTCACCCATAAGGAAAAAAGGAGGTCTGGATTCCATCCTTGACACTGTGACCTTGAATTAATCACTTCATCTCCCTGTGCCTAAGGGAATTCATCTGTTAAAAAAAAAAGAGAGAGAGAGAACCATAATACCACCTACCTCAGAGGATCATGGTAAAAATTGGGTGGTTTGCAGTGAAATGCCTAGCACGAGACCTAGCTCTGGTCAACGCACAGTCAATGCCTGTCCCTTCCAGACTCAAAGAGAACCCCAGTTGTGGCAAACGGAGGTTCACTGTCCAACTTGCCCGGGGGGCGGGGGTGGGGGGGGAATCCTAGGCATCTTAGTCGCTTCGTTGAAAGTGTCTGTTTTAAAGATTTAAAAGGCCATTTCTTGGACTTTCCAGCACAGCAGCCCAGCCTGTGCTGGGCTAGGAATGCAGCCATTTCCCATCTCACTCCTCAGGCAGGGATTCCTAAACGCTTTGTTCCTGGGGGTCCAAGTTACCCACGGGTCCCAGCCCCCACTGTGCATTCAGTTTAAAATGAGCGACAGACTCGGCATTACGCCTACATTTTACAGTTCCAATTCCCGGTTCAAAATCGGGAGAGAACTGCATTAAAATTCGCCCCCCACCCCCCCAGGTTTGGCCCACCCCGTGGGGGTTATCGGAGCGGACGGAGGACTCGCTGGGCAGGGACGGCCCCGACCACAGGCACGGGGAGGGGGGGGGGACGGGGGCGCATTCTAGAGCTTTCACGGTAACCCCAATTTCTCGTTGGCGACCAATCCGGACCACGTGCGGCCATTTTGTGTTGAGGAAAAATGGCGGCCACCCCCGTGGGGAAGGAGCGGGGGGGGGGGGCAGAGAGTCGGCCGTTAGCCGCTTTCCCTGGGGGATCCTGGAGCACTTTGCGCAAACAGCCTTTTCTGTCTGGCTTAGCTGACGGGAAGGGCAAGGGGCAGAAATCATCACTGGCACACCGGCGGCCCCAGCGACCTTTCCTTGGCGGAAGGAACGTGCTGCAGCGCCTGCGGCAGGAAAAGCCTTCCAAGATGGCGGCCCGGCGAGTGCCGCCCCCGGAAAGCGCGGGGCGCGGCGGCTGCACCAAGCGGGGCCAGGGCGGCCTAGCCGCAGCGGGAGCCTAAGCCGTGCGGGGAAAGCCGCGGGAGCTCCCCCAAAGCACTGCTCGGCACCCCAGGAGTCAACACGGCCCCTACGAGGCACACCATTGTCTTAAATAGCTGAGGGGGCTGCCACAACTAGAGCGCCACTCGGGCAGGAGGTGGGGTTCCTGCGGGTTGAACCGAAAGAAAACTTGCAAACTGCAAACAAAGCATTATGTAAATGGACGCCATTCTTTCAGGGCCACGTTTCTAGCACGTCCCAGAAACCACGAGCAGAGCCGCAACTTGGGCGGCGGCTGGGGGTGGGTTTCGGTCTTTCTCCTCACCGGCCACAGGGCCGAGGCCCAGGCCGGGGTGGCGGCTGGCGCCCTGCGCCCAGACGCCGGGGACGAAGGAGTCCCACGTGCCCGCCCGCGCGCCCGCCCCGAAGCCTCGCCTCGCCTCCCCTCCCCCCCCGGAAGGCCGCGCTGCCCCTCCCGTCCCCCCACACCCTCGCGCACGCGCTGTGGACGCCTTACGCGCACGTTTTAAATCCGCGGCGTCCCAGCTGCCGCCTGCAGTCGCCGCCCGGCCTGCCCTTGTTCCTCCTGGCCCAAAGTCCTTTCGTAAGGCGGTAAAATAATGTGTCGCCCCCATTCACAACACTAACGTGTCCAAACATCTGCCGGTGCCACTAGGGTTAATAAAATAAATACTGGTTTTAAAAATTTGCCGGACTCACAGTTTCTGCCCATCGGAGCTTTATATTCAAGGCTAGGCTGTTAAAGGATTTTTTTGTAAAACTACCATCTGGAGGTTGGCGCAATCTTGTGACCTAAAAAAGACGGGTCCTCATTTTTTTTCAAGGGGTCCTGCGCAGCAAGCACTTCCGGGGTCAGAGGGTACGCGAGGTTGAAAGCGGGCTTCCCGCCCCGCCCAGACCGCCGAGGCTGCCGCCGGAGTCGCCACCGCCGCGCCCTCGCCCACCCGCCTGCCCGCCGCTCCCGGCCCCGCTCGCCCCCTCCGCCGCCGCCGCTCGCCCCTGCGACGACGCCGCGGCCTCCCGCCCGCGCCCGCTCGCTCCCGCGGCCCTCGCTCGCCTCGCGCCGGCAGTTTTGGGCCTACACCTCCCCTCCCCCCCCGCCAGCCGCCAAAGACTTGACCACGTAACGAGCCCAACTCCCCCGAACGCCGCCCGCCGCTCGCCATGGATGCCGGTGTGACTGAAAGTGGACTAAATGTGACTCTCACCATTCGGCTGCTTATGCACGGAAAGGAAGTGGGCAGCATCATCGGGAAGAAAGGGGAGTCGGTTAAGAGGATCCGCGAGGAGAGTGGCGCGCGGATCAACATCTCGGAGGGGAATTGTCCGGAGAGAATCATCACTCTGACCGGCCCCACCAATGCCATCTTTAAGGCCTTCGCTATGATCATCGATAAGCTGGAGGAAGATATCAACAGCTCCATGACCAACAGCACGGCGGCCAGCAGGCCCCCGGTCACCCTGCGGCTGGTGGTGCCGGCCACCCAGTGCGGCTCCCTGATAGGGAAAGGCGGCTGTAAGATCAAAGAGATCCGCGAGAGCACCGGGGCCCAAGTCCAGGTGGCGGGGGATATGCTGCCCAACTCCACCGAGCGGGCCATCACCATTGCTGGCGTGCCGCAGTCTGTCACCGAGTGTGTCAAGCAGATCTGCCTGGTCATGCTGGAGACGCTCTCCCAGTCTCCGCAAGGAAGAGTCATGACCATTCCGTACCAGCCCATGCCAGCCAGCTCTCCGGTCATCTGCGCGGGCGGCCAAGATCGGTGCAGCGACGCTGCGGGCTACCCTCATGCCACCCACGACCTGGAGGGACCACCGCTAGATGCCTACTCGATTCAAGGACAACACACCATTTCTCCGCTCGATCTGGCCAAGCTGAACCAGGTGGCAAGACAACAGTCCCACTTTGCCATGATGCACGGCGGGACCGGATTCGCCGGAATTGACTCCAGCTCTCCGGAGGTGAAAGGCTATTGGGCAAGTTTGGATGCATCTACTCAAACCACCCATGAACTCACCATTCCAAATAACTTAATTGGCTGCATAATCGGGCGCCAGGGCGCCAACATCAATGAGATCCGCCAGATGTCTGGGGCCCAGATCAAAATTGCCAATCCAGTGGAAGGCTCTTCTGGTAGGCAGGTTACTATCACTGGTTCTGCTGCCAGTATTAGTCTGGCCCAATATCTAATCAATGCCAGGCTTTCCTCTGAGAAGGGCATGGGGTGCAGCTAGAACAGTGTAGGTCCACTCATAACCTCTTTCTGCTGTTTTTCCCATGATCCAAATGTGTAATTTCTGGTCAGTGATTCCAGGTTTTAAATAATTTGTAAGTGTTCAGTTTCTACACAACTTTATCATCTGCTAAGAATTTAAAAATCACCTTCTCTGTTCAGCTGTTAATGCTGGGATCCATATTTAGTTTTATAAGCTTTTCCCTGTTTTTAGTTTTGTTTTGGGTTTTTGGCTCATGGATTTTATTTCTGTTTGTCAAAAAGAAATGTAAGAGTGGAATGTTAAGAAATTTCAGTTTAGTTCTGTAATGTCAAGAATTTAAAAATTAAAAAGTGGATTGGTTAAAAAAAATGCTTCATATTTGAAAAAGCTGGGAACTACGATCTTAAACTCTTTGTTGGTGCATTTTTTCCCCTTCCCTTTTAGTGTTAGGCATTTGCAGGGAGAAACGTGGGCCCATCCTTGGTATTCTCTCAAGCCCTTTTCATCTTATTGGTAAGATTCCATTTCCTCTCCGTCCCAACAAAGGAAACACTGCAGGTTGGGCCTGCTTTGGGATATTTACAGAGACATGGGGTCTCGATGGGAGAGTAGCATCCCTCCCTCCCTCCTTCCCTCCCTCCACCCAAGTTCCAGAGAGAGGCCTCTGCCCATTTCTCTGATAGAAAACGTGTTTTCTTAGATGGAAAAAGTATGCCCACTCGTTAGGACCTTTGAATGGCCCTGTGTCCTCTGGTCTAACCAGCCCCCTCCCCACCCCCAATCTCACTGGAAAACTCTTAGCCAGGAACAAAAAAATGTCCTGAGGTGGGAGGAGCCCCAGGGGACCCGGAGGGCGGGGGGGGGGGGGGGGTGGCTGGGGAGGAAGGGAGAGGCTGAGGTGGGGGGAAGGGAAAGGGGCAAGGGTGGGTTTGAGGGTTTGGAAGAGGGTGGCTGGTGGTAGGGATAGAAGGGTTTTGGTTGGGCTGCAGGACTGAATGAATGGGGGATGGTACCAGCGGGGCACACGTGTCAAGCAGGCACCTGTGGCAAGCAGCCTGTCAGAGGATGTTATTACACCTGCCAAGTGGCGTATCCAGAAACAAAAGAGGCCTAGCTCCTAATTCTTCAGCTGTGTGCAATATTTAGAGAAATCATTATACCAGGAAATAATCCTGCCTAAATGGGGCAGTCTCGAAGGCAGGAATGTAGGCTGAGCCATTGGCTAAGTCCTAAGAATGACCTCGGTGTTAAACATGTGGATTCTTAGTTTCTGCCCCAAATTTAGTCAGGCTGCATTTTGAAAACTCCAAAAGGTTCTTAGGTTTGAGTGCCACTGATTCTCTTCACCAGTGAATTAGGAAAATCCTGCTGTAAAGGCTCATGTCCACATCAGCCAGTGGAACCAGGCTGGTGTGGACAGAGAATAAAAAGGATCATTAGGCAAAGATACACTAGAAACAACAGTACAAGACAATAGACAATTAAGTGCCAAATTGTAGCTCAAACCCCAGGCACTGTGGGAGATCCCTAACGGGAAGAAGAATTCTGATGGGAGGAGAACTTTATCCATGATAAGTATATGTTGAGACTTATTCTCTACAGGGCATCTGCTCCTTTTTTCCTGAGGTACAGACCTGGTTCTGAGAGTCCCTGGAGGTAAGATTGGGGTCTTCCATATACTTTACATCCACTCTGGGGTCAGGCACATAGTCACTGAAGGAAGCCCAGATTCTGGAGTTAAACCTGAGTTCAAATTTTGAGTTCTGCTACTTGGGCCTTGGGCAAATTATTCCACCTCAGTATAAAATGGTGGCAAAAGTACTCATCTCCTGGGCTTGGGGCGGGCGGGGGGCGGGGGGGGGGGGCGGAATAAGAACATGTATTGAAAGCAAAAGAGCACTCACAACACAGTAAACTTAAATATGCTTTAGATTGCAAAGAGCCCACTTCTGCCCACAATATATTTGGGCACAGAAGAACGATTAAAAGGTAGGGAACAAAGCAATGTATACTAAATAAGCTAAGACAGTTGGACTGAGGGGCCAAGACAGGTAAAGGAGGCCCTACTGAAGGCAGGGATGGGTTAAGTGTCTCCTGAAAAGAATAAGCACAAATTAAGTTTGCATAAGGAAGGAATGGATCATTAGGCTGGCCCCTCAAACACCAAAGCAAGTCATTTATAAGGAATCCCTGAAACTTGCTGGGTCTAACAGATTTGATTGAACATCTATGTACAAAATGAACTAAAGCTTGATGCTTTGGTACAATTGGAAGATATATAGTAGCTCATTGTAGTTAGAGTATGGTATGTGGTAAATGGAGGGAGAGGAGGTGGAGGAAGCCATTAAATCATTTGAGGCTAAATTATAAACAGCCTTGAGTGCCATAATAAAGGGTTTGAGCTTTATTCTAAAACCCAGTGATCTCCAAACATTTTCTTTAAATGTACCCCTTCAGTAACAAGTCTTTAATATACATATATCCTTAGTACATGTTTGAGTACTTACAGATTACATATGTATACTAGTCATGCTTATTTATAAACCAAATACAAGCATTAAATGAAAATATATCAAAAAAAGCACAAAAACTTAAGTGTAAATAGCTAAGATAAAAAACAAATTGAAGCCCCGCTAGCATGGCTCAGTGGTTGAGCGTCAACCTATGAACCAGGAGGTTATGGTTTGATTCCTGGTCAGGCCACATGCCCAGGTTTCGGATTCGGTCCCCAGTGGAGGGGGAGGATGCCGGAGGCAGCTGATCGATGATTCTCATCATTGATGTTTCCATCTCTCTCTCCCTCTCCCTTCCTCTCTGAAATCAATAAAAATGTATTTAAAATATACATATATATTTTAAAAAACACAAACAAATTGAAATCTAATTTCTAATAGTTCTTTTTACCCCTTCCCTCTGGTCATTTTAGAGACCACTTGAAGAGAAGACTGGGGAAAACAATTCCAATGTCATAGGTATCCTTGGGGAGTAGAATTTCAGAAGAGTGATGGGGAAGCCAAATTGTACCAAGACAGGAGGGACTGGGGTGAGGCAGTGGAGACAGGAGAGTAGCTGGCTCAAAACTTGGTGGTGCAAAGGAAAGAAAGAAATAGGACAACTTGAGGGGGAAGAATTGGAGAAATGGGGTTTGGGGGGGTTGTCTTTTTTTTAAAGGAACCTCACTAAAGGTAGATAATAGGGAATCAATAGAAGGCTGAAAAAAGCTGCAGTTAGGAAAGGACAGGATAGAAGAGGGTTTTGGAGCAATAAATATCAGATGCCAGGCCAGTTTAACTATTAGAATGTAATTCCCTTTGTCCCCACAGGATTCCTCTCCTTTCTCTTTGGAGCAGCTTGAGGTATATCCTGTCCTCTTTTGCATTAAGGACTGGAAATCCTTAATCCAAAGAGTTGCTGTGTTTCTTGTCACAGCCCCATTCCTACCACCAGCTGTTAGGCCACAGCCACTGCCAGTCAGGAGTGTATAATAATTTCTCTAAACATTAGCAAGCACCTGTTGTGCCACGTGTTTAGAAGGCTGGTACCCCGCACCCCAATCCCCAGGCCCCTCGCTTCACTCAACAGATACCACCACCACATGCTCCACCCCAGGCAGCAGTTTGGGCAGTGAATCTTAGGTTCGCCCCTAGAATGGCTCCTTATTCTCTGTCACCTGGAGAGTAAACTGTTTGCCAAGAGCTTGAGGTCTGTGAGTCGAATCTACCTCATCCCCTGCTACTCTTGGCTACCCCACGTAGTAGTGAGCCACATCCTGTCCAGCATCTCTGGGCCTGTCCCTCCTGCCAATGAGACAGCACTCAGCCAGACATATAAATAGGCAGTCACAACCAGAGAAGGCTCTACTGCCAAGGCTCTGGCCACCTTGCCTGGCCTGGCCACCTGTGGGGCCTTCCTAAAATTCCAATCTGACCACATCACTCCCCCGCTTAAAGGCCATCAAGTCCCACCTCTACCCATGGTCTACGAAAGAAAATCCACACTTCTCAGCACAGCTCACAGATCCTTCAGGATCTGTTCCCAGCAGCCTCTGCAGTGCAAGGCCTCCCATACAGAACGACTTGTCATTTCCCAAAGTCATTCTGTTGGGTAATTCATGCACTTGGGAAATAATGGTTTCTTGGTAATTCTGAGACTGGCTGCCCTCTTCTTCGTTACCTGCCTGGGGTTCTGGGGCTCCTACTCTTGAGCATCAACATTCAGCAGGAAAAATGACACTCTGCTGAGGAGCAGGAGACTCTGGCATCAACTTCCGGGGTGACCTTGGAGAAGCTGCTCCCCCTATCTGGGTCTTAGTCCTCCATCTGAGAAGAGGGGATAAGATAATACCCACAGTTCACTGGCTGCCATTGGAAATAATGCTGCCTTTGTGGGTACCCATCCCTGCTTCTGCCTCCTGCCACAGGCTGACTTCTGACACATACATCTTTCATAAGCACTCTAAGAGAGAGAAACGGAAGTTAAAAAACCGGCAGCAACAAGCCCCAGCTTGGCATTTTGGGTAACTACTCACGAGGGCTTGATTGAGGAGGAAGCAAAAAGAAAGGAACTATCAAAGAATGTTGCTCCGAACATTTTTGAGGGTGCTGTCACCTTTCAACCCCATGGGGAAGAGGAGAGGGCAGTAGAGGAGAAAGCAAAGGAGGCATGCCAGAGAGTTACACGGAAGCAGTTAGCCCCTTAAGCAGAGCCAAGCCTCCTCTCTCTCCTTCCCCTGCTCTCAGGCCCTAATGATGTGACTCTGTGAGAGGGCTCTGACCCCTGAGTGTCCGAGCCCGTGTCTACTCAAGTAGAGAGAGGGTGACTGTAGCTGCCCCACTTCTCCGTCCAGGACTCCAGACATCTGCCGCCAGGCTGAGTCCACCTCGGTAGGGAGCTGAGGCAGCTGTACCAGTGACAGCAAGCACTACCCAATTAGTCACTGAAGTGGTGGAAGACATCAAATTAGTTATCCCTAAGAAGGTGACCCACTATGAGGAGATACAGACACACCTTCTTAAAACTGCCTCCATGTGAATGAAAACCTGTACTTTCATTTGTTAGTTCACCTCTGCTTCAAAAAGCATTTTCAGGGCTTGCTCAGGAGACCTTCTCCTGCCCTGTTCGGTGCGGCTCAGTGGGTTGACGTGTCATCCCATACATCAAAAGGTGGTGGTTTGACCCCTGGTCAGGGTCAGGGTAAGGGACCAATATTTCTCTCTTTCTCTCTCTCTCTCTCTCTCTCTCTCTCTCTCTCTCTCTCTTCTTCTTCTCCCTCTAAAAATCAATAATTTTTTAAAAAGATAAAAATATATAATTAAACTCATGCTTTAAAAAAAAAAATAAAGAAAAATAACCTTCTCCCACTGGCTCCTGATAGGGCCTTAGTGAGGTTAGTTGCAATTATTTCCCAGCCTGGAACCTGGAACTTGAGCAGCTCCAAAGCAACATCCCCAGGACTGGCTAACATTTATCAAATTCTTACTATGTGCAAGCCATTGTTCCAAGCACTTTAAATGAATTAACTCACTGACTCTGTAGAACCCTATGAGATAGATAATATTTTGATGCCATTTTACAGGTAAGAAAACTGAGGCACACAGCAATGAGGTGACTTGTCCAAGGTTATAGAGCCAGTATTTCAACATAAGCGATATGGTCCCCACACTGTTCCTCTTACTCACTATTCTGGACTGTCTTACTAAGCCAGAGAAACTGCTCCTGGGAGAGTCTAAATGGACAAATAGTCTTCACTTTTTGTCTTGAATAACTTTTACTGCCCAATTTTTCAAGTAAGATGGTGATACATATTTTATGAAACATACATGACTATGTAATACATGAAAATCCATATTGCTGTTAACATCCTCCATTATTTATTATATATAAGACTCCTTTAAAGTAGCATATATGTATTATTTTTTTATGGGATCATACTCTACACACTAATTTGTGTGCTATTTTTCTTTTTATTAAATTGAGATTCATTCATATACCATAAAATTCACCATTTTATATTTTTAATATATTTTATTGATTTTTTACAGAGAGGAAGGGAGAGGAATAGAGAGTTAGAAACATCGATGAAAGAGAAACATCTATCAGATGCCTCCTGCACACTCCCTACTGGGTATGTGCCCACAACCATGATACATGCCCTTGACCGGAATCGAACCTGGGACCCTTCAGTCCACAGGCTAATGCTCTATCCACTAAGCCAAACCGGTTAGGGCTTATTTTATTTTTTAACTAGAGGCCTGGTGCATGAATTTGTGCACATTGAAAGGAAATTAATTAGAAGAAATATTTTCGAGGCCGGGGAGGGACCACAGGAAGTTGGCTCCAGGGCACGTTCAGGCCCATCTCACCCAGTCCTGATCAGGGCTGATCAGGGCCATCTTGCCCAGTCCCCATTGGGGCCAACTGGGGCCAATCGGGGCAGGCCAGCCGGGGAGGGACCGCAGGAGGGCTCCAGGGCATGTCCGGCTCATCTCACCCAGTCCCAATTGACTGGACCCCAGCAACAAGCTAACCTACCAGTCGGAGCATCTGCCCCCTGGTGGTCAGTGTGCATCATAGCGACTGGTCGAGCAGTTGACCACTTATATTAGGCTTTTATATATAAATATATGTTTTTATTGATTCTAGAGAGAGAGGAATAAAGAGGGGGAGAGAGAGAGAAACATCAATAACAGAAATATCAATCCCACTGAGCTCACAACCCAGGCATGTGCCCTGACCAGGAACTGAAATGGCAACCTCTAGGTTCATGAAAGGATGCTCAACCAACTGAGCCACAGCAGCCAGGGTTAAAATTCATAATTTTAGAGTGTACAATTTAGTGGGTTTTAGTATAATCACAATGTTGTACAATCATCACCAATATCTTGTGCCAGATATTTTCATCACCTCAAAAAGGAATCCACACCCATTACCAGTCACTCCTCACTACTCACCATTACCCCAGTCCCTGGCAACCAATAAACTACTTTCTGACTCTATGATTTGCTTATTCTGGACATTTCATATAAATAGAATTACATAGGATGTGACCTTTTGTGTCTGGTTTCTTTCACTTAGCATAATGTTTTCAAGATTCATCCTTGTTGTAGCATGTATCAGTACTTCATTCCTTTTCATGGCTGAATATATTTCATCGTATAATTCTACCACCTTTTGTTTATCTATTCACCAGTTGATGGACATTTGGGTTGTTCCCACTTTGGGAAATTATGGATAATGCTGTTTTGAAGTTTTTGTGTGAACTTATGGTTTCTTGGGTATATACCTAGGAGTATATACTGCTGGGTCATATGATTACTCTCCGCTTAACTTTTTGAGGAACTACTAAATTGTTTTCCCAGTGGCTGCACCATTTAACATTCCTACCAGCAGTGTATGAGGATTCCAATTTTTCCACATTCTTGCCCAGGCTTGTCAGTTTCCCCCTTTTTTTTTGCAGTCACCCACGTGGGCATGAAGTGGTACCTCATTGTGATTTTGATTTGCATTTCCCTAATGATCTGAGTTTTCTTTATTGAGTATTTTATTTGGAGGAATGTCTACTCCAATATTTTGCCGATTTTAAAAATTGGGTTGTCTTTTTATTATTTATTTGTAAGAGTTCTTTATATATTCAGGATCTTACCTGATAGATGACTGTAAATATTTTCTGCTATTCCGTGGGTTGTCGCTTAACTTTCTTAACAGTGCCCTTTGAAGCACAAAAGTTTTTAATTTTGATCAAGTCAAGTTTACCTATTTTTTCTTTTATTGTTGTGCTTTTGGTGTCATATTTAAGAAACTATTGATTAATCCATTACTAATGTTTCCTTTTCTAAGTGTTTTATGGTTCTATGTCTTATTCTATAAAATTCTTAAAACAAAACAAGGATAAATCTTCATGACCTTGGATTTAGGTATTTGAGTTAATTCTTTTTTTTTTTAATCATATATGAGCATTTATTCCAAAACTGCTGGCAGTATGGGAAAGCAACAGGTCACCCACAAAAATCTGCTCTACACCCCCAAAAGCCAGCTGCTTCTATTGGGTAGAACAAAGATTACACGGGGAAGTAGGGATTACAGGCATGGGGAAGTAAGCAATGAGGGCTGGGGTGGGACTCCATTGTTTGGGCAACAAGGTTGTTAATCTTTCCATGATATTAGGCAGCTCTTGACTGAGAATGGACCTTATTCCAAGGTTGACTGCCAGGTCCAAGGTTGACTCCCAAGTCCCCAGGACATACAACTCCCAGCCACATTAGACTGTCCTTTCTCCGTTGCAGGCTCCATCCCAGGCCCTAGTCAGAGTGAGTGCATTAATTCTTTTTTTTTTTTTTAATATATTTTTATTGAATTCAGGGAGGGAGGGAAAGGGAGAGAGATAGAAACATCCATGATGAGAGAGAATCCTGGATGCCTCCTGCACGCCCCCCACTGGGGATGTGCCCGCAACCCAGGTACATGCCCTTGACCGGGAATCGAACCCGGGACCCTTCAGTCCGCAGGCCGACGCTCCATCCACTGAGCCACACCGGCCAGGGCAGTGCATTAATTCTTGAGTTAATTCTTGTGTATTTGATTTGAGTAGGGCTCCAAATTCATTCTTTTGCATGTAGATATCCAGTTGTCCCACCACCATTTGTTGAAAAAACTATTTTTTCATTATATCCTATTTTTTAACTTAATAAATCGTGAACATATTCACTATAATAAATAATATTTTGCAGTAATATTTTTTATTGGCTGTATGTACTCCATTCCACTGATGTAATTTATTTAACCAATCTCGTATTTACAGACATTTAAGTTGTTTTTACATTTTGCTGTCTTAAATCATACAGTGGTGGAATATTTACAAAAATATCTTGAGATACATTTCTGATTATTTTCTTAGGACAAATTATTCAAAAGGAGAAAGACTGGATTAAAGGCTAGCTCCATCTTCAAGGCTTTAGATACATATTATTACTTAGCTTGCAAGCAGCGGTCTTCAAACTTTCCTTTTACACTCTTAAAAATTATTGAAGTTTTATTTTTTTTAATACATTTTATTGATTTTTTACAGAGAGGAAGAGAGAGGGATAGAGAGTTAGAAACATCGATCAGCTGCCTCTTGCACACCCCCTCCTGGGGATGTGCCCACAACCAAGGTACATGCCCTTGACTGGAATCGAACCTGGGACCCTTGAGTCCGCAGGCCGACGGTCTATCCACTGAGCCAATCCGGTTTCGGCTGAGGTTTTAAAGGGCTTTTGTTTGTGTGGTAATTTCTATTCATTTTAACTATCTTAGAATTAAAGCATAGAAGAATTTTAAACATTTATATAT
Source organism: Cnephaeus nilssonii (assembly GCF_951640355.1). Lineage (NCBI taxonomy): Eukaryota > Metazoa > Chordata > Mammalia > Chiroptera > Vespertilionidae > Cnephaeus > Cnephaeus nilssonii. The sequence goes on from NC_137086.1 coordinate 41,920,540, forward strand.
TAATTCATTTAAAATGACCAATGAGCCGAAACTGGTTTGGCTCAGTGGATAGAGCGTCGGTCTGTGGACTGAAGGGTCCCAGGTTCGATTCTGGTCAAGGGCATGTACCTTGGTTGCGGGCACATCCCCAGTAGGGGGTGTGCAGAAGGCAGCTAATCAATGTTTCTCTCTCATCGATGTTTCTAACTCTCTATCCCTCTCCCTTCCTCTCTGTAAAAAATCAATAAAATATATTTTTTTAAAAATGACCAATGAAACCATTAACTGCTAATATATATATATATATATATATATATATATATATATATATATATATATATTTATTTTTAAAGTATATTTTTATTGATGTCAGGGAGAGAGAGATAGAAACATCAATGATCGGTTGCCTCCTGCACACCCCCTAGTGGGGATTGAGCCCTCAATCCGGGCATGTGCCCTTGACCAAAATTGAAGCCGGGATCTTTCAGTCCACAGGACAATGCTCTATCCACTGAGCCAAACCAGCTAGGGCTAAGTAATATATTTTTATTAAAAACAACAATTTTCGCCCTGGCTCAGTGGATAGAGCGTCGGCCTGCAGACTGAAGGGTCCCAGGTTCGATTCCGGTCAAGGGCACATGCCTGGGTTGCAGGCTGGGTCCAACGTGCAGGAGGCAGCCAATCAATGATTCCCTCATCATTGATGTTTCTATCTCTCTCTTCCTCTCCCTTCTTCTCTGAAATCAATAAAAATATATTTGAAAAAAAAATTTTCCAAAACAAAAACTATTTAGTGAGAACACTGGCAGTTTTTTGTTTGTTTGTTATTTTTATTTATTTATTTTGCAAAGCTCTTTAATGTCTGGCTTAATATAATATGCTGGAGTTTCATCTCTGTTTCTGCATCAGTCTGCTGTGATATTACACATCATCTAGCCTCTGGATTACTGTGCCCTAAGCTAGTGAGAGAATGAGAATGAAAAGGGCAAATATCTTAGTATAATCATGAAAATAGTTTTGCCCTCTCAGAACAGTCTCAAGAAACCCTAGGGGTGGTTCTCTAACAACTCTTTGAGAAATGCTGCTCAATAGAAAGATTTTACCAAACTACACTATCACCACTGTGCCCTTTTCCCTGCATCTTCTTCAACATTGGGCATGATATACTTTTTTTAACGTTTGCTAATTTGTTCAGCAAAAAGCAGACTCTGTTTGTGATTTTAATTTGCATTCTGTAATTTCTAATACTATGGAAACTTTTTCATGATTTTTGTAATTTATATTTTTCTTTTATGAATTGCCTCTTTGTATCATTTGCACATTTTCTTTTTCTTTTTTTAAATATATTTTATTGATTTTTCACAGAGGGGAAGAGAGAGGGATAGAGAGTTAGAAACATCGATGAGAGAGAAACATCGATTAGCCGCCTCCTGCACAACCCCCACTGGGGATGTGCCCGCAACCAAGGTACATGCCCTTGACCGGAATCGAACCTGGGACCTTTCAGTCCAAAGGCCGATGCTCTATTTACTGAGCCAAACCGGTTTCAGCCATTTGTACATTTTCTTCCTGGGACGGGCATCTTAATGATTGTAAGAGTATATTTTATATTCAGGGTATTAGTGCTTTGTCATGAATGTTGCATATATTTTTGATGTACAAGAGGAGATTTTTTGTTTTTTTAATTAATTTTTCAGATTTAAAAATTTTCTTAATATTTTTTAATTGATTTTTAGAGAGGAAGGGAGAGAGATAGAGAGATAGAAACACTGATTAGAGAGGAAAATCATCTATCGGCTGCCTCCTGCACGCACCCCCACTGGAGATCAAGCTTGCAACCCGGGCTTGTGTCCTGACTGGGAATCAAACCGGTGACTGCTTGGTTCCTGGGTCGACACTCAATACTTGAGCCACACCAACTAGACTACAAGAGGTTTTTATTATTATTGTTTTTATAAAGGCAAACCTATCAGTGTTTTTAATGGTTTCGTCCTTTCCTTTCCCCTAACCCACAAATATGTAAATTGTCCTCTAATTTAATTTCCCACGAGCAGTGTGTGAATGTTCGTTTGGCCTAGGAAGGCATCAGGAGACATCTGATTAGCACTTTCATAGTATTAATAAAATCTTACCCTTTTTTATATTTTTATTGATTTCAGAGAGAAAAGGAGAGGGAGAGAAAGATAGAAACATCAATGATGAGAGAGAATTATTGATCCGCTGCCTCCTGCACACCCCCCTGGTTTGGGGATTGAACCCGAAACCAGGGCATGTGTCCTTGACCGGGAATCAAACCTGGGACGCTTCGGTCTGCAGGCTGATGTTCTAGCAGCTTAACCAAACTGCCTAGGGCTCCATTGATTTTTAGAGAGAGTGGGAGAGGGAAAGACAGAGAGAAAAATTGATGTGAGAGAAACACATTGATTGGTTGCCTCCTGTAAGCTCCCCGACCAGGGCCTGGACCAGAGAGGAGCCTGCAACTGAGGTACGTGCCCTTGACCAGAATCAAACCTGGGACCCTTCAGTCCACAGGCCAACACTATCCACTGAGCCAAACCGGCTAGGCAAGCATGTCAAATTCAAAGACTAACACTGGCCAAATAAAAGAGGTATGTGGCTCTCAGGCCACGAGTTTGACATGCCTGGGCTAGAGCAAAATCTTACCATTTTTATTCTATTGATTATTTGAGTATTACAAACTGAAAATAAAATCACATCTGAGCCATAATGAAGATGATCTTTACTGTCATCATTCTAGGACACCTCCCAACCAAATGTTGTTGGGAAGAAAACTCCTGCTCACCCAGAACAGGGTGACAAACGTGGGTTTTATTATTTGTGTGGCAGAATAGGTGGGTCTTACCTGCTCAGAAGTCTGGAGACCCATTTGGGTGGGCATGCTGGCCTCCTGCCAACACTGTGGTGCCCAGCAGGGGGCTGTCTGATCAGTACCCTGGGGTGAGGCCAGCTTATACACAAAATTTTAGCAAGGAATTTGGGTATCCAAGAAGTTAAAGCTTTATTAGGGGGCAATAGCCTAAGCATTCATGACCCATTTCTTAGGAAGAGAGGTTTTAAATCAAGAAAAGGAAACTAGAACTTAACAGTCTGACAGGATATTCTAGCTAACCACAAATTTACAGAATTACAGCTTAGCTACCGAGATCTCCTTTAGCAACTTTTGCAGACCTCTCCAGTAAATACTACCTTCTATATAGCTTGACTTCTCTGAATAAGGTAACTAGAAACCATTACAAAGTGGATTTTGTGTCCAAGGTGAGAGCAGGCCCCATTAGCTGGAATTTTCTCAATATTGTTTCCCACATTCTTAACCACACTAGAGGTTTTTCTTTGCCAATCTGGCAGATGAAAAAAAAAAAAAATAGCATAGCATTGTGTAAATTTTCATTCCTTAGCCTACTGGTGAGGGGGGAAAAAAAAAACGTATGTTTTTCAGCTGTTTGCATTTCTCCCTTGGTGAATTACCTATTAACATCTTTTTTACCTTTTTCTATTGGGGTGTTCATATTTTTCTTACTGATTGAGGAGCACATCAGGTAGCAAAATATTAACCCTTCATTATATATACTGAATTTTTTCTTAGTGATCAGTTTCCTTTTAACTTCTGCTCTGCAGAATTTTCTAATGATTAAATAGCTAAATCTATCAATCTTTAACTTTCTGGTTTCTGTCTTTAGTATCATATTTTGGAAGTCCTTCCCTCACCACTACATTTACAAAAAAAAAAAAAAGTCCTCTTTTTTCTTCTAGTATTTTATGTTTTCATTTTTTACATTTAAATCTAAGGGATCTGAAATTTATTTTGCTATCTATGATGGGAAAAACTAACAATTTTTCCCCCAAAATTGCTATCTAGTTGTCCCAATGATATTTATTAAATAATTCAGGAATGACAAATATGTGGCCTAAGTGTATTCTCCTCCTCCTGGGCCCCTGGAAGACATCTCTAATCAAACGCAGAACTCCTGGCTAATCCTAGACTAGGCCTCAAAGCCCTCCTATAACTTCAGGCAGCCACTGCCTACCTGTGTAGTCTGAATCTAGATGAAACTTTTTATTTTTTAATATATTTTATTGATTTTTTACAGAGAGGAAGGGAGAAGGATAGAGAGTTAGAAACATCGATCAGCTGCCTCCTGCACAACCCCACTGGGGATGTGCCTGCAACCAAGGTACATGCCCCTGACTGAAATCGAACCTGGGTCCTTTCAGTCCACAGGCCAACACTCCATTCACTGAGCCAAACTGGCTTCGGCTAGATGAAACTTTTTGTCATCCCCTAGACTAGTCCATCATTTTCCCTATCAATGTGAGAGGCCTTTATTAGATAATACATTCTTTTTATTCTAGACTTTGCTTTCTGTTTTATAAATATGCCTGCCTTTTCTTATAGCAGCTCTCTTCCCTGTTTGGTTATTATGACTATGTATGAAATGGTAATATCTGGTAGCACAGCCTTACACCCTTTTCAACACTTTCTTGACTATTTTCTCTCATTTAAACTTCTGACTAAATTTATTGTATTGGAGTACCTCCAAAATTAATTAATTAAAAATTCATATTAGATTTTTCAGTTTAGGTATATAGTATTTCTTTCCATTTTTAAAGATCCCCTTTATGTCTCTGAATAGTTTTATTCTGATAGGTAATTTACATTACTGGTTAAATTTATTCCTAGATATTTTATATTTTTGATGACTATTATAAGTAGAATTTTTCAGTATAACATCTAAAGTCCTGTTATTAGAATGAAAGCTTCATGGGAGCAAAGACCAAACATCGTTTGTTCATAACTGTAACCACAGAGCTTAAGAAACAGTGCCTCCACATTTTAGGTTCTCAATAAAGTTTTTATTTTTTTATTGTTTGCCCCTACTCTGTACCCACACATTGAGCCAGCATTTTTTTAAAATATATTTTTATTGCTTTTTTACAGAGAGGAAGGGAGAGGGATAGAGAGTTAGAAACATCAATGAGAGAGAAACATCCATCAGCTGCCTCCTGCACACCTCCTACTGGGGATGTGCCCACAACCAAGGTACATGCCCTTGACCAGTATTGAACCTGGGACCCTTCAGTCCTCAGGCCGATGCTCTATCCACTGAGCCAAACCGGTTAGGGCTCTCAATAAAGTTTTTAAATGAGTAAAGAAATAGCCGAAACCGGTTTGGCTCAGTGGATAGAGCATCGGCCTGCGGACTGAAGGGTCCCGGGTTCGATTCCGGTCAGGGGCATGTACCTTGGTTGCGGGCACATCCCCAGTAGGGGGTGTGCAGGAGGCAGCTGGTCGATGTTTCTCTCTCATCGATGTTTCTAACTCTCTATCCCTCTCTCTTCCTCACTGTAATAAATCAATAAAATATATTTTTTTAAAAAAGAAATAAAGACATAAAGCAATGCTATTGTCTTAGTGTGTCATCTATAATAATAAAAGCATAATATGCTAATTAGACCGATGTCCTTCCAGATGAAGCTGGGGCTGCGAGGGAAGCCTGGGTCCCAGGTGCCGGAGGGAAGCTGGTGCCAGCAGCCCCGGGGGGGGGGGGGGGGAGGGGGGAAGAGGAGGGCGGTGTGAAGGAAGGCCTACTCTTGCATGAATTTTGTGCATCAGGCCTCTAGTTGATTTATAACAGGCAACTTTGCTAAATTATTTGATTAGGTTTGTTTTTCAAGTGATTCTCTGGAATTGCTATCTGTAAATAATAACTTTTTTCTAGCATATATTGTTCTTATTCTTCTTATAAGAAGACTTATTGAATTGAACAATGATAACAACATAGGGTAATAAGTTATGTGAATGTGGTTCTCTCAAAATATCTCATTGTATTATACCCACCTTTTCACTTATTTTATTTTTTTATATACTTTATTGATTTTTTGCAGAGAGGAAGGGAGAGGGATAGAAAGTCAGAGACATCAATCAGCCGCCTCCTGCACACCCCCTACTGGGGATGTGCCCGCAACCGAGGTACATGCCCTTGACTGGAATCGAACCCGGGACCTTTCAGTCCGCAGGCCGACGCTCTACCCACCGAGCCAAACCGGTTTCAGCCCACCTTTTCACTTAAATTAAGCACTTTACAGTTTCTCTTTGGCATATCTGAATTGCCAGCATCACTACTCTTATATTTTGGGACCATGATTAAGTAAAATAAGGGTTACTTGAAAATAAGCACTGTGATACCATGACAATTGCTCTGTTTTGTTGTTTTTTTTAATTTCTTTATTGATTAAGGTATCACATATTTGTCCTCATGCCCCCAACAATTGCTCTGATAACTGAAAGGCCACTAATTGACTAACTGGAGAATAGCATATATGTTGGACAAAAGGATAATTCATGTTCCGGGTAGGATGGAGCCGGTGGCATGAGATTTCATCACACTACTCAGAACAGTGCACAATTTAAACCTTATGAATTATTTCTTTCTGGAATTTTCCACTTAATATTTCGGACAACATTTGACCGCCGGTAACTGAAACCATGGAAAGCCAAACTGCTTCTAAGGGGGGACACTACTACAGTGACACAGGATATTTATAAACTGAAAGTGAAAAGACAGTGAAACAGACTAAAAGTTTAAGAGGCAGAGGGACCCTGGCTGGGTAGCTCAGATGGTTAGAGTGTCATCCCAATACGCCAAGGTTGTGGGTATAGTTTCCATCCCCAGTCAGGGCACATGTAAGAATCAAATAAGGAATGGGTAAATAAGTGAAACAACACCTCTCTCTCTCTGTCTCTCTCGCTCTCTCTCTCTCTCTCTCTCTCTCAAAAGAATAAATAAAAACATTAATTAATTAATTAATTAAAGTTTTTAGAAAGACAGAGGGAAAATATAACCCAGCTGCTTTGGTGGGGACCCTGTTAGCCTTGACCGCTGCTTTCCCTGTAGCAGAAAGGAAGTATGTAAGATGAGTGAGGATTGGTGCCTCAGGAGAAAATATCTTCCCACCTCCGTCCTTTTTCAACCAGACAGACAGAGGAGGGAGTGTGGGAGCCCAGAGATCAGTGTCGGTGTGGAACCACTGCTCTTGGGCCTGCTGACTGGAGGGAATTAAGTGCTGCTGGGCAGAGATAGTGTTCCGGCTGAAAAGGGAAATCATAATACACCTGGTCACAGAGTAAGGCCTCAGGAGATTCTGATTTAATTGGTCTGGTTTTTGGCTGGGCATCAGAAATTTTAAAACATTCCTGGTTACATTAATGTGCAACCATGGGAATTGTTGGGGTCAAAAAGTAAGTTTGTGCATATGGAGTCTGAATCTCCAACTCTAGGCTGAAACCAGGAGTCCTGTGGGGGCTGTGGCCATCCCCCCAGTCACAGAAGGATGACTTGTTCTGCCCTTTCATTGGGATCTGAACTCCTCTCCAACCTTCTGCCTGAAGTTAAACCACAGAGAACTTCCCTGGCAGAGAGACCCAGTGACCCTTGGAATGGCAGTGAAGGGCCAGGTTTGGGTATATCATAGTAATTATGGCAAACAATCTGCTTTCCTGCTTAAGAACCAACCCCTCAGCCTGGTTCAGTGTGTGTGTGTGTGTGTGTGTGTGTGTGTGTGTGTGTGTGTGTGTTTTTCAAGCTGCCGATTCAACTAAAAAACAAAAGCTGCTCTGAGACTGGAGGGAGGTTTAACAAGTGACCATGATGACTCATGCTGCTTGGCTTAGAAGGGGAGGGGGGCTGCCACCTCCGTAGGGCAGGGCCTGGGTGGGAAGAGTTGCAGGTACCTGGGTCCTGTGAACTTCCCACAATGCCTTGGGTGGGCAGGCTGCCTTTTGAGCCAACCAAATATTTCTTTAAAAATTATGACAGAAAATGTAGCTATCCTCTCATGGCCACAAATTTCCTGGTATAAGCAGGCAAGCTGAAGCAAGAATGAGGCTGACAGATCTTGCAAAGGCATGGGATGTTCACACAAGAATTGGGGTTTATAATATTAGGCTAACAACTGGCCTCTTTTTTCAAAAAGGGTTCAGGTTGGAACAAGAGAAGGCCTGGGCAGAGCATGAATGTACTGAAGTAGGGGTTGGGAGATAGAACCCACCCAGAGGAACACATTTAATGTAAACTTACAATGTACAGGTTTGGGGACATGAAGGAAACAAACTTGTGCTGTCTAACCCATAGTTACTTGCCTCACGTGACTGTTGAACATGTGAATGACTGGTCTGAATTAAGATGTAAAATAAACAGCAGATTTCAAAGATAGTACAGGAAAAAAAGTGTAAAATAGCTCATTAATAATCCTATATAATAAAGAGGTAATATGCAAATTGACCCTCACACCCTCACACAAGATGGCCGCCCCCATGTGGTCAAAGATGGCCACCACAAGATGGCCAGCAGGGGAGGGTAGTTGTGGGTGATCAGGCCAGGAGGGGAGGGCAGTTAGGGGTGACCAGGCCTGCAGGGGAGGGCAGTTAGGGGCGACCAGGCCTGCAGGGGAGGGAGGGCAGTTGGGGGCAACCAGGCCTGCAGCGGAGGGCAGTTGGGGGCGACCAGGCCTGCAGGGGAGGGCAGTTGGGGGCGACCAGGCTGGCAGGGGAGGGCAGCTGGGGGCAATCGGGTCGCCAAGGGAGCAGTTAGGTGTCGATCAGGCTGGTAGGGGAGTGATTAGGAGGTGATCAGGTTCGAAGACAGGTGAGCAGTTGGAAGCCAGCAGTCCCGGATTGTGAGAGGGATGTCCCAGATTGGGGAAGGTGAAGGCTGGGCTGAGGGACACCCCCCCCAGTGCATGAATTTCATGCACCAGGCCTCTAGTGTATTAATACTTCTTTTACACTGACTACATGTTGAAATATGTCCACTTGTTTCATTTTACTTTTTAAAATATGACTACTAGAAAATGTGAAAGGACATCTGTGGCTTCCATTTTTCTGTTGGACAGTGGTGCCCTATGCCCATCAACCAATGAAATGGATACATGGAAATGGATACTTTGGCCAAGGAAGCATGAAGGAACAAAGCCATCTATACTCATAAAAGGGTAATATGCTAATTAGACCAGGTGACCGGACATCTTCCAGATGTCTGACTTCCTTCTGGACAAAGCCACGGTGGTAGGGGCCAAGGCAGAGGCAGTTGGGGGCCACCAGGCCAGCAAGGGAGTGGTTAGGCAGCGATCAGGCCGGCGGGTAGGCAAGCAGTTAGGAGCCAGCAGTCCCAGATTTTGAGGGGGATCCCGGATTGGAGAGGGTGCAGGGGCCGGATTGAGGCAACACGCTTTCCCCGCCACCCCCCGTGCACAAATTTTGTGCACCGGGCCTCTAGTAAATAATAATCATAATCATAATCATAATCATAATAGCAGCTCCAGTTTTTACAAGGTTGACGACTAGCCGGGCTCTTTGCACTGATTTAGTAACTTGCCCTAGGTAAGAAAGTGAGTTGGATTCCAGAACCCCATTATTAACCAATTGGCCAAACTGCCTCCCTGGCAGCAAAGACCTGGAGGTATAATTGAGGTGGATCACCATACCTGCCCTGACACAACAAAGGAGCTGTCACATGGCAGAGAATACCCACGTTAAAACCCACCCTCAGGAACACATACACTTTAAATGTTTTCTATGTGATTGAAACACAAGCAATCTATCTACATTCTCTTTCCCAATTTCTTTTTCTTTTTTAAAAAATATTTTTTTATTGATTTCAAACAGAGGAAGGGAGATGGAGAGATAGAAACATCAATGATGAGAGAGAAGCATTGACTGGCTGCTTCCTGCACACCCCCCAATGGGGATCAAGCCCACCACCCCAGTATCGAACCTGGGACCCTTCAGTCCGCAGGCCAACGCTCTATCCACTGAGCCAAACCGGCTAGGGCCCCAATTTCTTTTCCCAAAGATTGCAAATGTTTTTGACATGCTGGTCAGAGTAAGAGGCTCAGCACATGACCCTGGGAAAGAGCAGTGGTTCTCCACCGTGGCTGCCCAGTGTCATTACTAGGAAGCTTTGAAAAATCCCGCTGCCTAGGCCTCCGCCCCCAGAGATTCTGATGTATTTAGTCAGGTTTGGGGCCTGAGCTTTAGGATTTTTAAAAGCTGCCCCAGGTGGTTCTAATGTTCAGCTATGGATGAGAATCACTGGAGTAAAAAGTTAACTGATCCATATGGAGATTGGATCCCCCAAGACCCAGCTCCGCCTAATGGCTGAGCACTTTGATTCAGGCTCTTTCTGAATTGGTACATTTTTATTTGATTGTTTGTTTATTTTTAATCCTCACCTGAGGATATATTTCCATTGATTATTAGAGAAAGTGGAAGGGAGGGGAACAGAGAGAGGAAAACAGCGATGTGAGAGACACATCGATTGGTTGCCTCCCGCAGGCACCCTGGTTGGGGATCAGCATCGAGCCTGCAACCCAACGGAGGTACATGTCCTTGACCAGAATTGAACCTGGGACTCTTCAGTCCATGGGCTGATGCTCTATCCACTGAGCCAAACCTAGGGCTGAACTGGTGGTACATTTTTAAAATACAGCTACTTTAGGGCACATTCTGTTCAATTTTATTCGTCTCTCAAATTTTTTTATTATAAACCCATAACCACATGCACACATACTGAGTGGATGAAAGCAGGAGATTACGAAAAGTACACTGGACATAAAGCCAAGAGCACTTACAACAAATAGTAAATAAGGCCTACAGATTTGATTGGTTAATTGAATGATGAATGTATTTATTTTCTTAGCCCTAGAGATTTAATGCACAGTATAGTGAAGACAGACAACAATATTGTATTATAATCATCAAACTTACTAAAAGAGTTGACCTTAATAATTCCAACCATGAAAAAGAAAGGATAATTATTTATCGTGATAGAGGTGCTAATTACCACTACAATGACAATATTCAGGTATCAAATTAACATTCTGTACACCTTAAATAAATGTACACATTATATCTCAAACATAATTCAATTTTTTTAAAAAGCCCAGAGCACTTGTCTGCCACTTCTGAGATACCATTTCCCCCATCTGTAAAAAGAGCAGGTTAGTCCAGATAGGCCTACAGGCAGCTTCCAGCATAGACATTTCAGGATTGTAGATCAGCGATTTTCAACCAGTTTGCCACAAGAATTTTTAAAACATGCAATACCTGACTGTTTAGTCAGGGTTACTGACCTCTCTCCCTCAGATTGTCAAATAAATGACAACAGCCAACACAATAGCCATCCAGTGTAAATGAATCAAAATTATACCTTTTTTTTTTTTTGGTCAGGTCAGCAAAAAATATATTTTTTGGTTTGCTGCAGAATTTTTATAACTAGCTTATGTGTACCAGAAGATGAAAAGGGTTGAAAATCGCCGTTCTAGATTGAGGTCACTCTGCCCTAGATTTGTGTCTGATCCCACAGCCGGAAAATAGGGCTGGTTCCCTTGTTAGTGATTTAATGCTACAGCCATAATAGAGACCTTCTTTCTCTCTCTCTCTCTCTCTCTCTCTCTCTCTCTCTCCCTCCCTCCCTCCCTCCCTCCCCCTTCCCTTTCTCTCTCTCTCTCTCTCTCTCTCTCTCTCTCTCTCTCTCTCTCTCTCTCTCAACGACTTCACCTTTGACACAGAAACTTCCATCTGTATCCTCCAATGCCTATCGAATTCTCCCCACCCCCACTCCTCCTTATGTAAATCAGCCTAGGGAATCAGATCTTGGAGAAACTTTGATCTCTTTATCTGAAGGCACAAAGATAGCATTGCAAAGCCTGCTGCTGGTGTGGAGGTGGCATAGTTAGAAATGCTTCACATTTTTCTAACAAGTTTCATTCCTATAACATTCTTAGGGAAGAAACCTTCCTCCAGCAATGCCTTGGGGAAACTGGCAATGGAATGAGGGAAAGAAGGCAGGCCAGGTGGGAGGGAGGCTTATTTGAAAGGAAACATCAGCAAATTCTGATATGCAACGTTTTGAAAAATCCTTCATGTCTCAGTCACTTAGAAAGAACCGGAGGCTGGGCTGTGGACTTAGCTTTCTCATGTATGATTTTTTTTTTTTAAAGACCGTTCATGTTTGCAAGCCCCTAAGTGCAACAGGCCTCTCATTGACCCCCACCCCCAGTCCTGTTTTGTGCCCCTCCCGCCTACATTGCTGCCAGTGCTCACTCTGAAATGCACATCTAACAACAGTGTTACTCCCTGGTGTAAGATCGGCCTTCAGTTCCACTCCCACCCCACAGACTCCATTACCTGTAGAAAAATAAAATGTCAACTCTTCTCTGTCTCATTTGAAACCCTTCAAAATCTGGTCCCAGGCTACATTTTTTACCTCATCTTCTGCAAATCTGCACCTTTTGCCCTGACTGGTTTGGCTCAGTGGATAGAGCGTCGGCCTGAGGACTGAGGGGTCCCGGGTTGGTTGCGGGCATGTCCCCACTGGGGGGTGTGCATGTTTCTAACTCTCTATCCCTCTCCCTTCCTCTCTGTAAAAAAATCAATAAAATATTTTTTTAAAGATTTTTTAAAAAAAATCTGCACCTTGCCAAAACCAGTTTGGCTCAGTGGATAGAGTGTCAGCCTGCGGACTGGAGGGTCCCGGGTTCTATTCCGGTCGGGGGCATGTACCTTGGTTGCAGGCACATCCCCAGTGTGGGGTGTGCAGGAGGCAGCTGATGGATGTTTCTCTCTCATTGATGTTTCTGGCTCTCTATCTCTCTCCCTTCCTCTCTGTAAAAAATCAATAAAATATATTTTTTAAAAAAATCTGCACCTTTCTCCTGCTCTCCAGCCCACCGAACCCACTGCCCTACCATCCCGTGTCGTGTCCGCCTCTGGATAGCCATGAGTTCCACCAGGAAAGACAGTGGCTTGGCCACTTTGGCTGCATCCATCCTCTAGTACCCACCCTAGTTCCTCTGTAAGGTTTGATGCCTGAATAGAAAAACACGTAAATTAAGGCCCTTGGACGGGACAATTCCTAAATTCCCTTCTCCCAGCCCTAACTTCTGAGAACTGTTCCCAGGAGCAGAGCTCAAAAGTGCTTAGAACTTGACCCAGTTCATACTAATAGTCACGCAGTTCCCAGTCCAGAAAAATAGAGACAAGTGGTCTGGCAAAGGGTTTAAACAATTTTTGTTTGTTTTAGTAAACCATTAATAGTTTAGTAAATTTTTAGTAAACCATACAAATTAAATTAAAATGCAATTAAATATTTTAAATCACATTAAAAACAAGAGGATTCTATGGTTGCACAACAATGTGAGTGTACTTCAGGCCACTGAACTGTACACTTAAAAATAGTTAAGCCCTGACCGGTTGTGTCCAGTGGTTAGAGTGTCAGCCCAATATGCCAAGGTTCTGGGTTTGATCCCCAGGCAGGGCACATACAAGAAGCAACCAATAAATGCATAAATCAGTGGAACAACAAATCAATCTCTCTCTCTCTCTCGCCCTAAAATAAATCAATAAGTTTTTAAAAATAGTTAAGATGAAAAAATGGTAAGGTGGTAAATGTTATGTTATGTATATTTCACCACAATTTTTTTTTTAATATATTTTATTGACTTTTCACAGAGAGGAAGGGAGAGGGATAGAGAGTCAGAAACATCGATGAGAGAGAAACATCGACCAGCTGCCTCCTGCACACCCCCCACTGGGGAGGTGCCCGCAACCAAGGTACATGCCCTTGACCGGAATCGAACCCGGGACCTTTCAGTCCGCAGGCCGATGCTCTTATCCACTGAGCCAAACCGGTTTCGGCTCACCACAATTTTTTAAGACTGTTTTGAATGTAGTTACTACCATCTTTGAGTAGGAAAAGTATTAAAACTATTCCTTTTTTGTTGTTGTTACTCCTCACCCGAGGATAGTTTTCCATTGACTTTTAGAGAGAGTGGAAGGGAGGGGAAGACAGAGAGAGAAAAAATGATGTGAGAGAGACACATTGATTGGTTGCCTCCTGCATGCTCCTGCACACTCCTGCAAGCGAGGTTCGAGCCCTTGACTGAATCAAACCAGGCCCTTCAGTCCACAGGCCGCCACTCTATCCACGGAGCCAAACCGGCTAGGGCTAGAACTATTTTTTAAAATGATACCCTAGCCAGTTTGGCTCAGTGGATAGAGCATCAGCCTGCGGACCAAAGAGTCCTGGGTTCGGTTCTAGTCAAGGGCACATACCTTGGTTGCAGGCTCCTCCCCAGCCCAGGCCATGGTCAGGGCTGGTGCAGGAGGCAACCAGTCGATGTGTTTCTCTCACATCGATGTTTCTCTCTGTCTTTCCCTCTCCCTAAAAATCAATGGTAAAATATCCTCGTGCGAGGATTAACAAAAAAATAAATAAAATAAAACCCAAAAAAAGATGGAGAAAGAGAGGGTTCCTGGTTTAATACAATGTTCAATTGTAATGATTGATACTTAAAGTGCCTTAATATCACTAATTTCCAGAAGCTTCAGTTATCTGTCATGTAGCCTGGGACTAGGAAATAAGCATAAACAGGCTCTCAGTGACCAAAATAAATGTCGCTAAATAAAGAACCGATTTTATGACATAGGAGATCTCCATTTCATAGTCTAGGAAATTAAAGCTCAGAAAAGGGAACGTGCCTAAATTTATACAGCTGGCCAGATTCAAAACTACCCTAGGTGTGGAGTTAAAAAAAAAAAGTCCATGCTCTCTCTGCTTCAGCATGCTGCTACTTCTTGGACGCTATAATATTTATAAATGCTTTTCTTTCTTGGCTTGGTTTGGTTGTTGGTTTGTTTTATTGTTGTTGTTGTTTTTTCGTTCTTCCAAAGCAATGCTGGGACATTCCAGAAGAAAACTGCGGTGGCTCAGAGAGCTGAAGGAAGAGCTAACAAACAGGGCGAGACATGCAGAACCAGGCAGCTTGGGGACCTTCTCTTTATAACGCAGTGGCTCATGTGACCAGGCTCAGAGACTCTCCGTTCAGGTTTCAAATTCTCAGGAGAGAGAATCTGGTTTGCCTGCCTGGATTAGGTGTCCATAGCCCTATCAGTCAGCTCTGCCCAGAGAAAGGGAATCCTGAACCCCAGACATGGCCGCCGGGCCTCAACCTGGGTTGTCAGCTCTTCTCAGAAAAAGGGGGAATCCCTGTGAGCCAGGCAGACCCCCGGGTGTGCCCCAGAAGGAAATTTTCTGGGGGAGAGAAGAAGGGAACAGGAGTGCCCTGTCACCCCGAGAAGCCCCTGTATATATTCTGAGCTATAAATTCAGCCTCAGCTTTGCATACTGTTCCATTCATAGTTTCATCATTATCTGGGGTTGCAAACTTTGGCAACATATCTGCAATTTTAAACTCAGGGGACCCCTTGGTGCAGTTAAATTTCAACTTAACTGCACTAGGGTGACTACTCTGGAGCTTGTCTTCCCAAGGCACCCTTGGGAGTTTAGGGATCACGGGGATGCTCAGGGCAAGCAGAGATAAAGACATACAATCTAGAAAGCTCAGAGTTGACTGGGAGGCAGGCAGTGCTCACTGTCCAGAAACCCCCAAGTACTGTCTTTAAAAAAAAAAAGAAAAGAAAAGAAATTGGCCCAGCTGGCGTGGCTCAGTAGTTGAGTGTCGACCTATGAACCAGGAAGTCACGGTTCAATGCCTGGTCAGGGCACATGCCTGGGTTGTAGGCACAATCCCCGGTGGAGGGCGTGCAGGAGGCAGCTGATCAATGATTCTCTTTCATCATTGATGTTTCTATACTCTCTCCCTCTCCTTTCCTCTCTGAAATCAAGAAAAATATATATTTTAAAAAAATTGTTCGCCATGTATTTGACTCCATTTAGCCGTGTATTTAGGCTCACTGTATAGAAACCTGCCTGTGCACAGCCACTTCTAACAAGCAATAACCAGAGGTGCCTGGCCTAAATTCCAAAACTTATTTAAGGCTATTAGAACCATTAGCTCTAACTGGAGTCAGCTATAGACACAAATCACTAACCAAATTAAGTGGCCAGTAGTTCAGCCAGCCTTTCAAAGTCAGGAGGCCTATATGTGAATCAACAGTAACAGTAACCACCATTGCATAGCACCTTACTGCTATTTCAATTGCGTTTCTCTATACTCTGCTATTATTATTACCATTTATGGATTAGAAAAATCAGGCACAGAAGAATTTTGACTGCACCTAGAACAGAATACTAGGAAATCCCTAGAGAGAATGAGGACTTGACTTGAGTTCTTCTGACCCAATCCTAGGCGGATATCTCTTATAAGGACTTTCTAGTGGACTCATCCCTTCTTTTTTCCCTTTATGTTATCAGCTTTCTTTCAGAGTATGTTACCTAATGATTCTCCTCTGCCTTAAAGGAGAACCTGGCTTCTCCATGCCAGTGTAAACATAACTTTAAAGAATGTATCGGATTAGTTTCTCTGCCCCAAAAAATAATGTCACCCTTCTCTTGGACTCTAATTGCAAGAACAGCTGAGCTGGAGCAGATCCCATTGACCATTTGTTGCCAAATCCCGGATTACACAGTAGACAAGAGGAGTTTTATAGGACTACATTAAAGTGAATATACATAGTTTGGGTCAGGATTTCAGGACCATGAAACTATAATGAATCTTATTCCAAACCTCAGGCTTGAAATCCAAAACCAGAGATTTTGCTTTTGCCTGTTATGTGTCAATCAAAGTTTAGTTCAGCCTTAGTGTTTGTACACCGGTCTTCAGTAATCTCTATAAAATGGTGATTTTCTGGCCTCACCATCATCTCCTTGGAGAAAGAGTTGAGTGAAAGTGGCATGGAAGTGGGTAAGATTTGGGGAGAAAGTCAATCTCTTCATGACTCTGATTTGTATTTTTCAAACTCTGAATCTCCATTGATGGATTATGTCAATTTACCAGTTCAATTCCAACACTTTTTTTTTAAATGAAATAGATTAGAGCCCTAGCCAGTTTGGCTCAATGGATAGAGTGTTGGCCTGCGGACTGAAGGGTCCCAGGTTCGATTCCGGCCAAGGGCACATGCCCGGGTTGTGGGCTTGATCCCCAGTAGGAGACGTGCAGGAGGCAACCGATCAATGATTCCCTCTCATCATGGATGTTTCTATCTCTCTCTCCCTCTCCCTTCCTCTCTGAAATCAATAAAGAAATATATATATATATATATATATATATATATATATATATATATATATTAAAAAGAAATAGATTAGAATTAGTCAAACTGGAAATATCAGACTATATCACATGCAGTTAGGGTAAGTAATGTTTCGTAAAAGATTTTAAAAGATTTTTTAAATAAATATTTTTGTGGGCAGTGGTTTGCAATGTAAAATATATATTTTACTTAAAGTCACAGTAAAAAACAAGTTTGAAAGTCATGGCTAGGTAGATTGAGAACTGGAAAGTCTAGGTTTATAATCCTCTCCACTTAATACTAGATCTCAGCTGTCAGGGAATACCATGGGCACTGTTTAAAACTTGCCACTAGCCCTGGCCAAGTGGCTTAGTTGGTTGGAGCATCGCCCCATGAACCTAAAGGCTGCAGGTTCGATTCCTCCTCAGAGCACATACCTAGGTTGCAAGTTCAATCCCCAGTTGGGGTATATACAGGAGGCAACCAATCGATCAATATTTCTCTCTCACATAAATTTTTCTCTCTCTCTCCTCCCTGTTTCTCTAAAATCAATAAAAACATATTATCAGATGAAGATTTTAAAAATTAATAAAAATAAAGCTTGTTGCCTAGAAGTAAGAAATCACGTCAAAAGCAGAAAAGAAAAAGATTTAGAAGTTTGATTTTGTAAATATTTCTAAATTTTCTATGTTAAAAAGTGTAAAACAGAATTTGATTATAAACTAAGAGAATAGCCCTTGCCGGTTTGGCTCAATGGATAGAGTGTTGGCCCACAGATTTAAGGGTCCTGGGTTTGATTCTGGTCAAGGGCATGTACCTCAGTTGCAGGCTCAATCCCTTGCCCTGGTTGAGATGTGTGGGGGAGGCAACCAATCAATGTGTCTCTCTTACATCAATGTTTCTCTCTGGCTCTCCCCCTCCTCTTCCACTCTCTCTAAAAATCAATGGAAAAATAACCTTGGGTGAGAATTAACAAACAAACAAAAAAACCCAAGAGAATAAAAAGTCTAATATCCCAATAGAAGAAAAAAGAGCAGAGGTAAATCATTCAGAAAAAAGGGAAAGAGGTGAAAAGATGTCCCACTTCACCAATAATTAAATTAATACAAGGTATTTTTTTACCTCCCAATATTTCTTGAAAACCAGTTTTGCCAAGGATGTAAGAATATAAAAGGAATCACATACAGCTGGTGGGACTATCCTATTATTATAACCATTTATGGATTAGAATAACCATTTATTAACCTCTATCTAATAAAGAGGGAATATGCTAATTGATCATCACACCTTCACAAAGATGACGGCCCCCACAGCCAATAAGGAGGAAATATGCTAATTGACTGCCATGCCCTCAAACATGGCGGTGCCCACAGCCACAAGATGGCGGTGCCCAGTCCCCTCAGCCCTGCTGGGGCGGCAGGCGCGCAGCCACTCCGTGTGCCTGCCTCCAGAGTCCCCCAGCCGCCCAGGGCCGGCCCGAGGCACAGGCAAGCCTCGGATGGCAGCTGCCCAGCCGCCCAGGGCCACCTGAGGCGTAGGCAAGCCTCGGATGGCGGCTGCCCAGCCGCCCAGGGCCGCCTGAGGTGTAGGGAAGCCTTGGATGGTGGCTGCCCAACCCACCAGGGCTGCCTGAGGCTCAGGTAACCAGGGTCGGCAAAGGCTTGCACTGCCGGCAGTGGCAGCAGCAGAGGTGTGATGGGGCGTCGCCTTTCCCTGATCGCCGGGTCGCCTCCCGCCACTGAGGGCTCCCAGACTGTGAGAGGGGGCAGGCTGGGCTGAGGGACCGCCCCTCCAGTGC
Organism: Cnephaeus nilssonii; assembly: GCF_951640355.1. Classification (NCBI taxonomy): domain Eukaryota; kingdom Metazoa; phylum Chordata; class Mammalia; order Chiroptera; family Vespertilionidae; genus Cnephaeus; species Cnephaeus nilssonii. The sequence continues at coordinate 41,939,367 of NC_137086.1, forward strand.
ATGAATTTTCATGCACCGGGCCTCTAGTAATTAGATAAACTGAAGGAAAAATTGGCACTATACACCAGAAACCTTGAAAATTGTGTACCCTTTGACTCACTAATTCCTCTTCAAATAAATTATCTGAAGGAAGTAATCATGGGTGTGTCCAAGGTTGCCTACAATAGTAAAAACTTGGAAAACACCCTAATTGTCCAACAATAGAAATGTTATGATATTTTTGTAAAACGTTAAAAATAAATAAACAAATAAATAAGCACATGCATAGTTATAACAGAGTTCCCTAGCAAATCTGGGCCTGGGCCTAGAGCTTGCCTTATTTATGGGACTGGCAGCCTGGTGACTCCTCTGGAAATTCAGTTTCCTGAGCTGATAGGTAGAGGCAGGAGGATGGAAGAGTTTGGGGCGTGCAGGCTTGGGAGCTAGGAAAGGCAGAAAATGGGACTGATGAATGTCAGTGGAGGGAGAGGTTTGAGACAGAAGCAGAAAAAGCTGTTTTCATGAGACTTTAAGGCTGGGGCCTGGGATTAACAAAAAAGATATAAGTGTGGTGATCAAAAGTGTCCTGGCAAAAAATAAAGCAGATAAAAAGATATTGGAAGTGTGGGAGATGGGAATCTTTGTAGGTTTATTTAGGGTGGTCAGAGAAGATCCCTCTGATGGGTTGACATCTGTCAGAGACCTAAAGGGAAGGTGAAAACCACCAAAGGAATTTAGGCAGAGAGAACAGCAAGTACAAAGGCCCTGAGGCAGCAACATTCTTGTATTTGAAAAACAGCAAACAGGCAGTGCGGCTGGAGTACAGACAGCAAAGGGGGTAGTCTGAGAAGACAAAGCCAGTGAAGTAGCCATGTCAGGTCATGTAGGACATTGTAGCTGTTCTAAGAATTTGCCTTTTACTCTGAGTGGGATGCGGAGCCATAGGGGAGTTTTGAACAGAGAAGGGACCTGACTTATGCTTTTCAAGGATCACTCTGGAAAATGCATTATAGAGAACAGACTTGGGGGACAGGTGGGAGCTGAAGATAGAAACTGGAAACTAGTCAGGAGGCTATATCAATAATCCAGGCAGAAGGCAGTGGCTTGGATGACAGCACAGGAGATGGTGAGAAGTGTTCAGATCCTGGATATATTCTGAAGATAGACTGGCAAGGTTTGCTCCTGGATGGGGTGGACATGTGGGTTTATGTGTGTGTTTGTGTGTCTGTGAGTGTGGACATTGGGACCCCACCTCATCCCAAATGAATCAGACTCTCTACAGATAGTTCACGGTATTTCTTAAAAGCTCCCCAGGAGATTCTAATGTGCAACCAGGGTTGGGAATCACTGCTCTAGGTTGGTAATGTTATAGGAGACTTTTATTCTTTTTTGTATAATTATTTTCCACATTTTCTACAATAAAAGTTGCAATTAGGGGAGGGGGGAAGGATACTTTAAACAAAACACCTCCCTCCCCCCACCATGAGTATAAAATGTGGGTAAGATAATAAGCATACAGCTTTGCTTTAATGGTCATCTCTCCACTTGCCTAATTCCTACCACCCTTCCATGGCCAACATAAATGCCACCTTCTCTCTGGAGTCCATTGAGCTTCCCCAACCACCGGTGATGGCTCATTTTTGCCTACTCCTGTAGCCCAGGGCCCCTCTTTTTGGAGCTTAGTTCTCCAGTGTTTGTACTTGCAATCTGCTTTTTGGCCGGAGGGGGCCTTTCCTGTAAACCCTCTCTGGACACTGTCAAAGCAGGCCCTGAGAAGTTCTATTTGTCCATTGATAGGGGTTATATTTCTCCCAGTACAGCTAGGAGAAATAGTGCAGAGAGGGCTCTGGTATGTCAGGCCAGAGGGACACAGAGGCAGGCCAAAGGCTATCCCTGATCTGGGACAGGGTGTGGCCTCCCCTGAGGCACTAGGCTCCAGGTTCATCTGTTCTGAACCCTTTACTCCTGGGAGGCAAGGAATGAGCTATCTGTGGAGGAATCAGGCTCTGGAATGTATTCCAGGTTCTCTGGCACTGGGTGCGTTATCTGGAGGCCTAATAAGAACCTATGAAAGTGGTGGGAGAAGCCTCTTCCCCTCTTACACCTTCTTTCCACATACTCGATCCAGTATGCCTTTTAAACTTTTATGTTATGTTTCCCATGACATTAAATATTCTTCAAAAAAATACAATTTTAATGACCACATATTATTCCCATCAACCATAATCTAACTTTTAGATTATTTCTAACTTTTACTTTAGATTATTTCTAACTTTTATATTTAATGCCACCTGGTAATTAATCTAAAAGGGATAACTAGAATGCAGTCCCCACATTTTGAGACTAGACCCTAGAGAAAAAACTCATTTTCCACAGTTTTCCCCGCCTTCTTTTTAAATTCTGCGTCGGAAAGGCAATCACTCTTACCAGCATCAGAGTAATGTCTATCTATACTATTATTACCTACATCTGTAGATAGCTTTAAAGTTCACAAAGCACTTTGTCATATATGATCTTACCTAATCAACACAACAGCACCATGAAATAGGTTATTATTCTTATTTTACACTTGGGGAAATTGAGGCTCAAACAGGCTATATGACATGTTCAAGGTGACACAACTATTTAATGTCAGAGCTGGGAATGGGGGTCCAGGTCTTGGGACTCCCCAAAGCCTCATCCTCTACCAGGTACTATAGAAAGTACTATGCTAGAGAAGATGGAGGAGAGGTGGACAGTGGAAGGACAGGTATGGAACAACTCTACAAGGCAGAGTGGTCAGTGCCGTAAGTACGATGGAGATAAAGTGCTACGGAGTATGCCTTGCAAGGACAAAGCAGTTCCTCTCATTTGGGGAGACCACAGAAGACTTTTTGAGGAAAACCACAACTAAAAGTCAGGTCTTCAAGAACGAGTAGGATCGGACCTCCTCAGAGGCACAGTGAGAGGGAAATGGAAAGTATGGCTGACTGAGGAAAGGGCCGGCACGGGGAGTGGGGTTGGGGGAGCAATGAAACTGTGATTGTAGCCTCACAGAGGCTAGAGCCAGAAGGCCGGGGAAATCATCTGGTGAGGACACCAGAGATGTGGAACCATGTGAGGAAGGCGGGACCAGGCAAGGAGAGGGCAGGTCTGGATTCTACCCTGGCCTCGGCCACCAAGGCCAGTGCTCCTTCCATGCAATAATCTATCAATTCCTAAAAGTTAGGGACCATTTCCTTGGGAGAGTATTTGCTGTGGGGTACTGGATCAATAACCAGGGGCAAACTGAGGCCTCAACACCAGATCTTGTGAGGGGACAGCCAGGAGGCTCCTGCAGTGGCTTGGCAAGGTGACAAATGAGGCCCAAAGAAGGTGGAGTGAGGAACAAAGAGGACGAATTGGAGAAATAAATATTGCAAAAGAGGCACTGTCAGCACTTGATCAGATATGGGAGACAGCCTCAAGGAAGGGAGCCGATCTGAGAGAAAGCAGCTTCAGTGTGTGAGGCAGAGCAGACAAACTTCCAAGAAGTAATGCAGCATTACAGAGCTATGTGCACCTTCTGCTACTGTTTGTGACTCAGATATACATTGCTATAATTCTTCTGGAAAAATACAAGGAAAGTGGTATCAGTCTTGGCCTTGTGGGAGGGGAATGGGTGATTAGCAGACAAAGTCCTGCTATCGCTCCCTTTTATGTTTTACCTTTGGATTATGAGCCATGGGCATATCATCTAACAGCAAAATAATTCGAAGATGATTTTCAAGTTGTGTAGTAAATGGAAGGAAAGCAATAGGACCAAGAAAGAAGGGAGTAGCAGATTCCTTTTTCCTTAGGATGGGGAGATTTGAGCACCTTGAGAAGATGAAATTGAAAATGTGAGGGGGAGCGGTTAGGTGAAAGAGGGTGGGGGTGAAGTAGGGGGTGGGTGGGAGGAGAGAGCTCTGAGGCCCCAGGAACTTAGCCTTGCCAGGGAGAAGAAGCTGGTGTTCTGTAGTAGCGGGGTGGAAACGGTGAGGAGGAAGCCAGGAGGGAGACAGCAGCGCCGGTGGGTTCCATCTGGGTGGAAAGCAGGCGCCGATCCCTCGATATTTACACCCGTCGGACCCGCAAAAGGCTCGTGGGCCTGAGGAGAACGAGTTCTCAGACCTTCCTGGTGAAAACAGGAATGGCTCCGGGTTTGGGGGCTGTATATTCCTGGCAGCACCGTTAATGGCGGCAAAACACAGGAAACAAAGGGAAAGGCGCAATCGACAGAACTCTTCAATGAGCTGAGATGTCTTCAGGCCGTGGATTAATAGTCAGCCCTCAATAGAGTGGATCCCAACTGGGACTTGGCGTTTCCACGATGTATTAGAAAAGCAAGATGCAGGGTGGCATGTGTTATATGATGCCATTTGGGAAAACAAATGGAAACACTGCGCGCGCGAGTGTGTGTGTGTGTGTGTGTGTGTGTGTGTGTGTGTGTGTGTGTGTAATATTGCGTGGGCACGGGGAAAATTGGGATAGTGGAAGATAAAGAAGAGAAAAAGGGAGAAAAATCTTTAATACTTACAGAGTAAAAGGACCAAGTGCAAAACAAAACCCCAAAACACCCAGGACCCCAGACTCGGCGATCAAGACCCTGAGACAAGAAGGACCCGGGGACTGGCCGGTGGGGCCGCCCGGCAGCCACGCCGCTGCGGGTTATTTCCAATCCGTGGGCGCCCGCGCAGGCGTGTGCAGCGAGCGCGCCGGGTAGGGCTGCTCCGAGCTCTTTGTTAGAGGAGGACGGCGCGATGGGGGAGGGCGCGATGCGCCGCCCGCGCCTCTAAGGGCAGGCGCCGGGCGCGCCGAGCTGAGGGACAGGCCAGAGCGAGCAGGCGGAGGGACTTGGCCCGGATCCTGGGCCCCGCCACCATCCCCGACCCAGTTGTTGCGCGTCGCATTCCGCCCAGACAAAGCCCCTACGCTTGGGCGGAGAGCGCGGGGGCCGAGCACGCACCTCCAGGAGACCGACTGCCATTATCTGTCCCTGGTGCTAAAGGGCCCACTCCTCAGGTCTCTAATCCAAGCAGCCATTGCTCTCTGCCCTTCCCCCTTTTCTTTATTACCCATCCCCTCAGCCCTGGTGACCTGCGATCTACTTCCTGTCTACGAATTTACACATTCTCGTTATCTCCTGTGAGGGGGAATCATATAATATTCGTCCTTTGGTGTCAGGCTTATTTTGCTTGGCATAATGTCTTCAAGGTTCACCTATGTTGCAATATGTCTTATAACTTCACTCCTTTTTTACAAAATTGTTAAACGTACATAAAATGTATCATTTAAACAGTTTTAAGTGTACAGTTAAGTGGCATAAGTACATTCAACCATGGCCACTATCCAGCTCCAGAACTTTTCCATCATTCCAAACTGAAACTTTGTACCCATTAAATAATAGCTCCGCCTCGACCCCTGGTAACCATCATTCTACCCTCTGGCTCAATAAATTTGGGGGCACCACTTTTCTGTGTTATTTGCAATGGCTGTGTTCCCACATTGAGGGATTGAGGGGGACAAGCCATACACTGGAGAATATCCAGATGAGGTTAATGACAAGGTGACAAAACCTGGTCATATATGAGAAAGAGTGGAGGGGACTGAGAATATTCAAGAAAGTGAGGTCCTGAGTGTAAGAGGCCATGAATTCCGTTTGGAGATATCTTTGAGCTCGCTTAGGTCATGAGCAAAGTTCACTCTCCCAAGTTAAAAAAATGTATGGACAAGAAGTTATCGTTGAAATTAAATGGTGGCAGACATGTCCAAGGAATACTGTGGGGATTTGGGAGTTAGCAATTGGTGGGCAACAGAATATTGGAATCTATAATAAAAGTGTAATATACAAATTGACTGAACAGCCGAACAGCGAACGACCGTCCCGATGACCTTCCGGACAAAGCCAGAGCTGTGAGGGCCAACCCAGGCAGCTGGGGCTGAGAAGGCCTACTCTTGCACGAATTTCGTGCATCGGGCCTCTAGTGGTGGTAATAGGAGGAAATGGTATCATCATGTTAGAGGCCTTGGAATGAGTATAAAGAATGGCTGTAGTCACCAGAGAAATCAACTGCTTCCACATGTCCCCTCTCCACGGCACCTGTTTTACTACAATATAAAAATAGAGTCCTGTCCATTTTCACATTGAACTTTTGTTAAATAAACTTTTGTATTGGTCAAAAAAAAAAAAGTGAGGTCCTGGGATGATTTTAATTCACCTAAAAAGTAAAAAATTAAAAAACGTGGGAGGTTTTAGTTTCATAACAAATTTAGAAGCCAACAGTGTGATGTAACTGGAAAAGACTCAAGGGACCATGAAGACTGTCTTCGCCTAAGTGAAGGATGGTAGTGTAGGAAAGTGGTTAGAACTGTTCTATCAATAGAAATATAATTTATTATTTTTTTAATCCTCACCTGAGGATATTTTTCCATTGATTTTTAGAGATAGTGGAAGAGAGAGGCAAAGACAGAGAGAAATATCAATGTAAGAGAAAAACATCGATTGGTTGCCTCCTGCACGTGCCTGGACCAAGGCCTGGGTCAGAGCCTGCAACCAAGGTACATGCCCTTGATCAGAATCAAACCCAGGACCCTTCAGTCTGCAGGCTGACGCTCTAACCACTGAGCCAAACCAGCTAGGGCTTGATTACTATTTTAAATTTTCTAGTAGCCACATTAAAAAATAAAAAGAAACAGTAAAATATCTTACTTAGGTCAATGTATTCAAAATATTTTAAGTAATTAATTTAAAAATTAATAATGAGATATCTCACATTCTTTTTCATATTTACTGTAGTCTTCCAAATTAAGCTGGCAACACATTTCAAGTGTTTAATGGTCACCTTTCCACTGTATTGGACAGCACAGAGTTGGAACCTGGGGCTTGAGTGTCAGACAGATCTGGGATTAAGACCCATATTGCATCCCTTACTAGGTTGAGTGACTAGGCAAATTACCCTTTTATCTGCTTCATCTATAAAACAGAACAACAGTACTCAATCTATAGGGTAATTGTGAGGATTAATGGCACACGAAGCACTTAGAACATGTTCAGTAAATGTTGATTATTAGTGGTAAATTGTGATTACTAAATGAATTACCATCAGATGATGTGGCTTGGAGACATTCCAGAGGGACAGAGTGAAAAGACAATGGACAAACTGAAAAAACCTGTTTGGAACACATATGACAAACAAAATGTTATTTTCAATGTGTAGGAAGTGCTTGCAAATAAGAAAATGAGAAATATGAATGGGAAATTCACAGGAGACATATCGGAAGTGATTTTTTAAAAACTTAAATGCTTTGAGAGAGGGATAGGAAGGGGGAGGTAGGGAAGGAGGGAAAGAGACGGGGGGAGGGGCGGGAGGGAGAGAAACATCAATTTTTATTGTTCCACTTGAGCATTCGTTGGTTGATTCTTTTTTTTTTAATATATATATTTTTGATTGATTTCAGAGGAAGGTAGATGGAGAGAGAGAGAAACATCCATGGTGAGAGATTGATTGGCTGCCTCCAGCATGCACCCCACTGGGGATGGAGCTCACAACCCAGGCATGTGCCCTGACCGGGAATTGAACCGTGACCTCCTGGCTCATAGGTTGATACTCAACCACTGAACCATGCCCGCAGGCAGTGGTTGATTCTTGTATGTGTCCTGACCTGGCATCGAACTGCAACCTTATTGTATCAGGAATGCTCTCACAACTGAAGAACTACTCAGTCAGGGCAGAAATGATTTAAAAAAAAAAAAAAAGTAAGTCCCTTTGAAATGAGTTCCACTCTCCTGGGAACTAATATATATGTACCATTGTTGAGTAACAAATTGGCAACAACCAGAATTTGGTGGCACCTAATATTGAAGGTGTGAGATCAATTCTCCTTTCAAATCAAATTTTTCTGATTTGATAGTTAGATCTGATCCCAGATTATTAGGATAAACAAGTGTACTTGCTTCAAGGAGAAACTAGTCAGCCTTTTCTTTCTTTTTTAAATTATCAGACTTCTTTAAATATATATATATATATTGATCTCACCCCTAATTGGGGATCAAGCCCGAAACCCAGGAATTGAACCGTGACCTTCTGGTTCACAGGTCGCTGCTCAACCACTGAGCCATGCCAGGTGGGCTAGTCAGCCTTTTCTATCCACCTTTTTCCTTCTCCAAATGAAGGTGAACAGCCAACAAACACCTTCTAACAAGTTTGATTCTTTTCCCTTGTCACATGTGTGGTCATTTCACATTTGCTTTGCTAATAGTTCTTTCCCACTAGGGTTGACATTTCACATGGCTTGAAATAGCCCAAAATTGTTCCAAATTTAGGAAGGGCTAACTTACATTCTCATGTAAGCCACCCCCAAAGGCTCTTTTTTAAATCCTCACCCGAGGATATTTTCCATTGATTTTTAGAGAGTGGAAGGGAGGGGGGAGAGACAGAGAAACATTGATTTGAGAGACACCTCGATGGTTGACTCTCAAATGTGGGGGATTAAGCCTGCAACCAAGGTACCTGCCATTGACCTGAATCGAACCCAGACCCTTCAGCCCATGAGCCAAGCCAACGCTCGATCCACTGAGCCAAACTGGCTAGGGCACGCGTAGAATATTAAGACTTCTGGCTAGCTCCTTCTGGAATGTTCTATCTGCCAGTAGGGTCAGCTACATAATTCGTGTGGCCCAGTGTGAAATGAAAATTTAGGGGTCCTTTTTCATAGAAGAAGGAAAAAAGTTTGTTCTTTTCTGAAGTTGCTCTCTCAACCTGTTGTGGTTGTTTTTATTTGCTATTTGTTTTTGTGCTCTCAGGCATGGCAATACTCATTGGGTAAGTGCAAACCCTCACAAGTGCCCAGGATTATGCCCTGAGACAGCATGCATTTCCTAGTCTGGGAAAATGTGATCTAATGGTGGAGAACAGACTAAATCACATTCAACTAACTCAGTTCTTAGTCTTCTGTTGGCTGCATTCTGCTCTAAAGCAGTGCCTTGAGGCAAAAAATGCCTCAAGGTGCAGCCACCTCTAGGGGAGGGAGGGTTACAGGGTAACAGGAAACTGAGAAGAAAAAAAACATTGGTTAGGAGATCAAAATATTATCCCTGTATGCACATCAGTGTCTGAGAGCTATATTAATGATTGAGCCCCCAGAGAGTTGATCTACTCTTTGTGTGTTAATAAATCAGGTCTTGAGGAAAGGCTAAGTGCCAGTCAGACTAAGCTCTGAGGTGAGTTGATACCATGGGGATTTCTATGGGTAGCTAGTTTGTCTTGCTATGGTGACTCCATTCTGTCTTCCTGCATACAGTTCTAGAAAGTCATGTACCCCTAAACTATTCAAGGGCTCAAGTGGGAGTGATGGTGTGGTTAGCTAGGGAGGAGAGGAGAGGTTGGGTCTCATCCTTTCCCCTCCCTTCCTTCACACCGTTTTATTTCATCACAAAATGCCTTTCATCAGGGTCAATTCCAGGCCCCTGCCTTAGGAGGGAAAACCCCCAGCCTTTTATATATTCAGAAAGGATATTTACCATATTGAAGCCAGCCCTGAGGATGCCTTCATTTAAAGTTCAGGGATCAACCTGCCCCACTCCATATAAGGCCAGATTTTACAAGAGGGTGTTTCCTGCTTCCCCAACTCACTGGCAGTCCAGCACTAAAAGAAACCAAAACAGGTCCCTCACTTTAGTCAGACGAAGAATTAGAAATGATTCTTTCCTGACTCAGAGGGAGGGGCCCCGGACCCACACACTGGCAACTACATAACACAAAAGAGGAGGGTTGGAGTGGGCCCAGAAAGCACCAGGCCTCGTTTGGTGTCCTCGCCAACAGCAGCTGCCCAATGTCTTTAGAGCCCACCTCTTCCCTGGGAGAGTTCCCTCCTGCTTGATAGTTGCAGTCACCCTCTGCCTGACCTGGACCATGTTCCTGTGACCTCTTAAGCTTTGTGAAAAAGAAGAGTGAGAAAGCTAAGGGCCCCTTATTTATCAACATTGCCCTTTTCTTGTCAGCAGCATTTATGTTATTAACCACCTTCCTCTGAAAATCATCTTTTCCTTTTTGGATATATTTTCTCTCTTCTGATTCATTCGTTTGTTCACTCAATCAGCAAACATTCATTGAGCGCCTATAGTACAACAGGCACAGTACTGGATGCAGGGAACATGCGGGTAAGACACCTGGTCTCTGCCTTCAGGTTTGTCACTCACAAAGGATCTCCCCTTTACCTGGCTACTCCACTTCCACTTCTTTCTCTCAGTTCCCAAAGGTGACATCTCCCTTCATGTCCTTCATGTCTTCACTCCCATAATACCAGTATCACCAGTTACAAAAGTCCCTTAAATCCTACCCCCAATCTAAAACTCTCTCCTGACCTTCAGAACTGATTTTCCAACTGACCAGTTATTTCTACCTAGATGTTCCACTAATAACTCAATTCATAAGGTCCAAAAAAGAAATTTTCCAACTTTCCATCACCCCCACCCCAACCTGCCTCACTACTCCTAATCACCTTATCCTTCTGACTTCAATGCTTATGCCCATGAAACACTCCTTTCCCAAGTATCCAGGGTAAGATTTGGGGTTTTTTGAACTCCTTACTCATGCCTCTGTCCTTCCACAGCCTATCGATGGTCAATTTCAATCAATTCTACAGCCATGCTGTGTCCCACAGAAGTGTCATTTCCAGCCCACCACCACCCTGGCTGAGTATCTCCTGAACTGCTAACTAGTTCCTTGTCCGGTTTCCATGATTCTGACTTCCCCTCTTTTTAATCCAAAGCTCCCTGCATGTCTTTTTCTTGGCTGAAAAGTCTTCAGGGGTTCACCATTTTCACCAGAATAAAATGCAGAATCCAAAACCTGACATCCAAGACCTCATTAAAACAGCCCTGCCTTTCTCACATTTTCTAGTTTTCCTAACAGAGGCCCTGAGCTTCAAATTGAACCACTAGTTTCTCCTTTTTTGCTCAGAGTCTCTAACTCCCATTTTCCCTGATCCAAATCAAAACCCAACCCAAACCTTTCCTACTCCATGAAGCCTTCTCTTCTCCCCAATAATTGGAATTTTTTTTTTCTTCTCTAAAGAACCAGCGCCCTCAACATATACCTCTCTGAGACCCACATATCCTGGTTTGTCTTACCTCTCCTAGTGAATTGTAAACTTGAGGACAAGAGGAGCCGATTTCCAACTGCATCTTCCAGACTCTAGCAGAGAATCTTATGTAGAGTAGCAACAAATGGAGTAGAAAGAACAAGCTCGTAGAATGAGAGGCCCTGGTTACTGGAACCTGAAGAAAGTTTGTCATAAGAATAGATGTTATGCCCTAGCTGGTTTGGTTCAGTGGATAGAGTGTCGGCCTGAGGACTGAAAGGTACCAGGTTCAATTCCAGTCAAGGGCACATGCCGGGGTTGCGGGCTTGATTCCCAGTAGGGGGCATGGAGGTAGCCGATCGATGATTCTCATCGTTGATGTTCCTATCTCTCCCTCTCCCTTCCTCTCTGAAATCAATAAAAATGCATTTAAAAAAAAATAGATGTTATGAGTGGGACTGGGTGGGCATTGAATACCAGGTCCTAAATGACAAAGATTTCCATGAGGTGTTTTTTTTTTATTCCTTTTTTTTTTAGATGAAGGCTACTTTTATTAAATGACTGAACCATGTAATTGCCAAGGCCACTATGTACAGGTAAGAGAGGTGAAGCTTTATTTCTTGGTCTCTTCCTCCTTGGACAGTCTTGATGATCTCCTCCTTCTTGGCCTGGAGCCGCTCTTCACAGCGCTTGCGGGTTTCCTTGGTCTTAGACCTGCGGGCCTCGGCCTGGTCAGCCAGAAGCTTCTTGCGAACCTTGTCTGCCTTCAGCTTGTGGATGTGTTCCTTGAGAATCCGCTTGTTTTTTAACACGTTACCCTGCACTTTCAGGTACAGGCTGTGGTATCTTCTGATTTTTTTTTAAATTGATTTTTAGAGAGGAAGAGTGAAAGAGAGAGAAACATCAATGTGTGAGTGCAACATCAATCAGCCACCTCCTGCATGCCCCTACCAGGCATTGAATCCACAACCCGGGCATATGCCCTGACCAGGAATTGAACCAGCAAAATTTTGATGCCCAACCAACTGAGTCACACCAGCCAGGGCTTCATGAGTTCTTTAAATAATTTATTATCTTATGTGTTTGTGATATGTGGGGTCCTCTAAAGTATAGCTTCCAGAGTAGGTGATCCTCTTGCTTGGGTCTAAGTATTAGAAGTAACAAGCTAGTAGGCAAAGCAAAACAAAGCAGGAAAAAGATATTTCACTACTTTTCCTTTTTTGTAGCACTGGACTAATTTCAAATCTAGAAGCAAAGGCAATTGACAGAAAACTTTTTTATGATTAGAAAAATCATAAAATCTTGTTAGAAAAGTTTGCAAACCAGCCCAGCCAGTTTTGCTAAATGGTTGAGCATCAACCCATGAGCCAGGAGGTCATGGTTTGATTCCAGGTCAGGGCACATGCCTGGGTTGCAGGCTTGATCCCCAGTAAGGGAATGTACAGGAGGTAGCCAATTGATAATTCTCTCTCATCATGGATGTTTCTCTCTCTCCCTCTCCCTTCCTCTCTCTGAAACCAACAAAAACATTTTTTTTAAAATTGCAAACCAGTGGGGGGAGGGTGTTAAGGAGTTGGAGGGATTGAGCAAAAAAGAAAAATAAAGAGAAAGAACTCATGGACATGAACAACAGCGTGGTGATTGGTGGGGTGGGGGGCATGGAAGAGGGCATAGAGGGAATAAACAGTGATGGGGAAAAAGAAGAAAAAAGTTTGCAAACCAATAACCTGATTATACTTAATGGAGTAATTCTAGAGTTATTCCTTTAAAGTCAAGTCTAGAGCAAGGAATGAATGGGCACTATTTTTAAACATGTTCCAGAAATCCTAGCCACTAAAGTAAGACAAGAAATAGAAATAAGAGCTCTAGATATTTGAAAGACAAAAGTATCATTATTTGTAGATGATATGCTACTTCACCTAAAAACACAAGAAAATTTTCTGAAAACCACTAGTATAGGCAAATTCATAATTATGCATATCACAATTATAAAATAGTCCTATATAATAAAAGGCTAATATGCAAATAGACCAAACAACCGGTCACTATGACGTGTGCTGAGCACCAGGGGGCGCGTGTGGAACATGGTGGGCGTCGGCAGCAGGCGACAGAGTGCAGGACATGGCGGGCATCGGCTGCTGCAGGATGGTGGAGCAGGTGAGTGGGGGCTCCAGACCAAGGTGGGGCGCCGGTCGCTGTCATCACAGCGAGCCTCTGGTGGTTACTGAAAATTCTTTGCTTCCACATGCCGCAGTCCGGCCTAGCACTTGCACCTACTGCCGGCGCCAGTCCCACTCACACCCGCTGCTGGCGCCAGAGCTGCTGCTCACACCCACTGCCAGAGTCCAGCGCTGGCCCTGATCGCTCGGCACCGTCAGTGGGTGCAAGCGGCGGCTGCTGCCCCGATTGCCCTTGAGGGCTTCTCCACATCTTCCTGCTCCTGAGGGGCGATCGGGGCCGGCAGCCACTGCTTGCACCCACTGCTGGCGCCCAGCGCTAGTCCCAATTGCTCTGCGCCGTCAGCGGGTGTGAACGGCGGCTGCCGCCCCGATCACCCCTCAGGCTGATGTCGCGGAGCGATTGGGGCTGGCGCCAGCAGTGGGTCCCAGCGGAGCCAGCACCGTCAGCATGGGAGGGGCAGTGGCAGCAGACAGGGGACCAGGAGCCACGGTGGGAGGGGCCGGGTAGGGGCGCGGAGGATGGGCTGAGACCCGCCCCTGTGCCCACCTCAGCATCTCGTCTCACAGTTCCTTTCAAGGTGCATGAATTCATGCATTGGGCCCATAGTTAGAAAATAAAAAGATAGATTTTCTGTATGTCAATAATATACAGCTAAAAAATATAATGGTAGTTGTGGTGGGTGTGGCTCAGTTGGTTGGACTATTGTCACTACACCAAAAGGTGATGGGTTCAATTCCTGATCAGGGCACATACCCCCAGGTGGGTTTGATCCCTGGTCAGGCCGTGTGCAGAAGGCAACAGATGAATATTTCTTGCATCAATGTTTCTCTCTCTTTCTAAAATCAATAAAGTAAGCCCTGGCCGGTTGCTCAGTGGTTAGAGTGTCAGCCAGAAGACTGAATGGTTACGGGTTCGATTTCCGCTCAAAGGTACATACCTTGGATACAGGCTCTATCCCTGGCCCTGGTCAGGGCAGGACATATGCAGGAGGCAACCAATCAATATGTCTCTCTCACATCAATGTTTCTCTCTCTCTCCCACTCACTCTGTCTAAAAAAATCAATGGAAAGTATATATTCAGGTGAGGATTAAAAATAAAAATAAAATAAAATCAATAAAGTAAAATTTATTTAAAAAAATATATATATATATGTAAAACAAATTTTAAAACTCTTATATGAGAAACATGCAGAGCCTTTGTGAAGAAAACTACCAAACTTTACCTAAAAACCTAAGAGAATAACTAGAAAAACATTCTGATTTGCCTGGAAAAACTAAATATTATTTCAATGTGTGTGTGTGCGCGCGCGCGCGCGCGTCTTTTCAACACCACTGAGCAATTCTCTAATTTTCAGTAGACATTGACTGGGTGTCCTACAATTTAACTTAATTCTAACACTATCTACCCTGAAGATCGATGTTTCTCTTATATCGATGTCTCTTTCTCTCCCTAAAAAAACATATCCTCAGATGAGGATAAAAAACTAAATTGTAATCACTGTATAAAAATAGAGAAGCCAGGCTCTAGCTGGTGTTTCTAAGTGGTTAGAGTATCAGTCCATGCACTGACGGTCTTGGGTTCGATTCCCAGTCAAGGGTATATTTCTGGGTTACAGATCAATCACTGGCCCCAGTTGGCATGTGTGCAGGAGGCAACCAACTGATGTGTCTCACAATGATTTCTCTCTCTCCTCTGTCTCTCTCTCTCTCCTCCCCCTTTCTTTTCACTCTCTCTAAAAATCAATGGAAAAAATATCCTCAGGTGAGAATTAACAACAAAAAGAATAAAGGAGCCAGTCCACAGAATAAAATTTTAAAATCAAATCTATTTATCCTATATAATAAAGATGTAATATACAAATGGTTGTTACGCTGTGAAGTGTAACGACCGACCGCATAATGACCAGATCACGAATCAGCTATGAGGGTGGGGCAGGGAGCTACAAGCGGGCAGAGGAGAGCTACAGGAAGGGGAAGGGCAGCAAGCTATGAGGGGGAGGGCGGGAGGGGAGTGGGGAGCTACAGGAGGGCGGCAGCGAGCTACTGGTGCATGGATTCGTGCGCAGGGCTACTAGTACATATATAAGGGTTTAGAATATGGTTAATATAAAATTTCTAATTGGTGGGATAAGGACAGTTTATTCAATAATGGATGCTGGACTATTAACCACTTGTAACAAGATTTAGGTTATTTACTTACCACATACCATGTATCAAAATTAATTCCAGAGAGATTAAAAGTTATGTATAAAAATGTCTACCCAGAGAGAACTGTTGATAAATTATTTTATATCTGTAAGATGAAATACTATGAAGTCATTTAAAACAACGAGAAAAATATTTTATGACATGAAGAGATGACCTCAATACACTGTTGGCTGAAGAAAGCAAGTTACAAAATACCATGTATAGTACCATTTTACTCAGAATTTTATGTTAAATGCACATTTGTTTAGAGTAATAACTAGAAAAAGACAGATCAAAAGTTAGCAGTAGCTTTGGGGTTTTTTGGTTTTTTTTTAGTTCTCTCTTTTTTGCTCAATCCCTCTACCCCCAGCAGTAATTTTTTTGAGTGGTAAAAACTATAGGCAATCTATACTTTTTTGCTAATCTAAATTTTTAAAAATATTAAACATGTATTTCTTCTTAAAAATTAAAATGTATTTGCCCGGCCTGCATGGCTCATCGACCTAAGAACTAGGAGGTCACAGTTCAATTCCAGGTCAGGGCACATGCCCAGGTTACGGACTCGATCCCCAGGAGGGGCATGCAGGAAGCAGTCAATCAATGATTCTCTCTCATCATTAATGTTTCTATCTCTCTCTCCCTCTCTGAAATCAATAAAAAAAAGTTTTTTTAATTAACCAATGAATGCATAAATAAGTGGAACAACAAATCAATATTTTTCTCTCCCTTCCTCTATCCCTCTAAAATCAATACATAAAATTTTTTTAAAAGATAAATTCTACTATGCCCAGTTGCAAGGTATATTGTTTTCACTGAGACCTTCTATCTCTTAAGTATTTTACATATTACATTATTATAATGTTAACGTAAAAACATTCAAACCTTTAAAGAATTTTTGTGAGTTTATTTGAGCCTAACTGATGACAATTGCTGGGCAGCAGTATCTCAATGGATTGGGATAATGCTCCAGAGCAGTGGTCGGCAAACTCATTAGTCAACAGAGCCAAATATCAACAGTACAATGATTGAAATTTCTTTTGAGAGCCAAATTTTTTAAACTTAAACTTCTTCTAATGCCACTTCTTCAAAATAGACTTGCCCAGGCCGTGGTATTTTGTGGAAGAGCCACACTCAAGGGGCCAAAGAGCCGCATGTGGCTCGCGAGCTGCAGTTTGCCGACCACGGCTCCAGGGAATGGTGGGTTTTTTATCTATTTTTATACATTGCAATCAAAGGAGGGGACTTAGGTGGGTTACATGAAATCCATTGGTGATAGATTAGAGAGGTGGGAGAAAGCAAAGCGGGAAAACCTCTGGGATTGGATAAAAAGTAAAATGAGAGACACATACATAGGTGGGGGATAGTTAACAGTCAACAATTAACATGTTAACAATAACAATGAAGGAATTTGTGGTATTTATCCTGGTGCTTAGGCACATTAGATTGTGCCCCAAGGGGTCTGGAAAAAGGGAAGTTACAAGTTACCCTGACATTTCTTTTTTTTCTTTTTTTTTTTAATATATTTTTATTGATTTCAGAAAGCAAGGAAGAGGGAGAGAGAGATAGTAGATCAGCTGCCTCCTGCAAGTCCCCCACTGGGGATCGAGCCCACAACCCGGGCATGTGTCCTTGACCGGAATCAAACCTGGGACCTTCCAGTTAGCAGGCCAATGCTCTATCCACTGAGCCAAACCAGCTAGGGCTACCCTGACATTTCAAGGATATGTTATCATAGATGCAAAAAGACAGATAGGCTCAGTTAAGGTAAAGGTTGACCTTGTCGGTGAAGATACTGGCTTAGGACGTAACTACCCACCATAACTGCTTTTAGTTAAAGTGTAATTTCAGACCATCCTTTGTGGTTACTTTAGGTCTCTGAGTTTGCAAGACCGCCATGCAGGTCTTCCCTGAGCTTGCCTGGTTAGCACGTGGCCCCTTTCGTCCACATAATCTTTCATAGAAATGTTATGGAACAGGTAATAAAAACATAAAACAATCCCTGTTTTTCTAATGAGGCAAGAAGACCCAAAGTCAATCATCTAATAAGCATCAGGACTAGGTTTTGAAGACACATCTTTTTTTTTTTTTTTAATATATTTTTATTGATTTCAGAGAGGAAGGGAGAGTGGGAGAGACAGAAACATCAACGATGAGAGAGAATCATCCATCAGCTGCCTCCTGCACCCCTCCCCCCGATTAGGGACCAAGCCTGCAACCCAGGCATGTGCCCCCGACTGGAATCGAACCTGGGACCTTTCAATCTGCAAGCCGACGCTCTATCCACTGAGCCAAACCAGCTAGGGCGGCACATCTGTCTTTAAAGTCCATGCCCTTATTTGTAACTAGAGGTCCGGTGCATGAAAATTCATGCACTGGAGGGGGCTCCCTCAGGTCAGCCTGCCCCCTCTCACAGTCCAGGAGCCCTCAGGGGCGGGAGGCAACACGGCAATCAGGGGAAGGCGACGCTCCATCACACCTCTGCTGCTGCCACTGTCAGCAGCGCAAGCCTCGACCAGGCCTGGTTACCTGAGCCTCGGGCTGCCCTGGGGGGCTGGGCAGCTACCATCCGAGGCTTGCCTGCACCTCGGGCCGGCCCTGGGCAGCTGGGGGCCTGAAGGGACTGGGGGACTCTGGAGGCAGGCGCCCCGGCAGGGCTGAGAGGACTGGGTGCCGCCATCTTGTGGCTGTGGGCGCCGCCATCTCTGAGGGCGTGACAGTGGACATCACCATCTTTGAGGGCAGGGAGTCAATTAGCATATTTCCTCCTTATTGGCTGTGGGTGCTGCCACTTTGCGACGGCATGGCAGGGCAGTCAATTAGCATATTCCCTCTTTATTAGATAGGATACTAAAGACCGGAAATAACCTAAATGTCCCTCAGTGGTAACCAGTTCAATTACAGTACATACGTAAAACTCTGCACCTTAAAAATAAAAATGAGAATGCTTTCTGTTTTGTTTCCAAGAAAAAGTGTTAAGTGGAAAAAACCCCAACAAGGTTCAGAAGTTATGTAGAGCATCACACTACTTATGTTAAAATGGAGTAAGGAAGAGTATATATTTGTTTTAGCTTGCATATGCATAAAAACAATATTAGAAGGATAAACCAAAACCTATTAACAGGGTTATCTATTTGGGGTAGAGGAAATAGGCAGATGAGGCACAGGAAAAGCAGAAAGACTTTTCCCTATATATCTTTTAATATATTTTTTAGTTTTGAGCCATGCAAATGAATTACCTATTCAAATACACATAAACATTTAAAAAGTAAAATAAAACAAAACTCATGATCTTTCCACTCTTCCAAGACATTTCTGGAGGGTTGTTTGTGTCCCCATTTCAACGAGTCACACAGGGTAGCAGGCCTCTGGACTCCTTAGGCGGTTCTAACTAAGGCAGCACGCAGACCAGGAAGTCTGCTCTGCCAGGGAGCAGCACCAGGCCAAGCACACCCTCTTCCCTTATCCTTGACTTATAAAAACAAAGGCAATAGGCAAATCCACTCGTCAGCGTTTCTGAAGCCAGCTGTTAACCTATTCTCTTCCTGCCCCTCTTTCTTTTCTTCCTTTTTCCAGAAAAACCTGGAAAGCTCTGCAAAACTTTGCAAAATGCCTTACTAGCTCTGGCTGCCTTCTATTTATTTATTTTTCTCTTTTGGCCTGTGTCATCCTCTCAGGCAAGGACCGCAGTCTGACTTCCTGCCAGCTCGCCTGCTGGGTTCATTAGTGTCTTTAAAAAAAAATCTGTATTTTCTTAAGTCTACAAACCTCAAGTTAGAGGTAATTTTTTTTTTCAACTTCCTACCCAAAGTAGGACATCCCAGTTGTAAAATTTAGCAGAGTATTTGGTTTTAAAACACAATCCCTTGGTTTCACTTTGTCCATCCAATCAACTTGGGACTGACAGCTCTCATAAAATATCTGCTCTGGCTAAGAATTTCACAAAGCAGGTCTATTTGTGTGTGAAGTCTAGCAGCACAGAGAGCCCCAGTAAATTTCCATTTAGTAATTCAGTGACTGTTAATAGACACCTATTATGTATCATGGCCATCTGAGGCCCTGTGCTGGGTACTGAAACAAACATGAGACCCAGATCCTGCTCCCAACCCCTAACAACCCTATTAGGATACCTTCAGCTCATAAATCTCTCTGGATTCATTTTGTTCTTTAAATCCATTTGCAAGGTATCAACTACATCACTCACTAAATTATGGACATTTTCATGATTAGCTGTGTCAGAAATATGATTTATAGGAATGGCTTTCTCCCTTTTTTAAGGTTTTGGGAATAATTTTTATATTGCAAACATCATAGCCATGGTTCAAACTCTAGATAATGTAATCCACATAAGATTCACTAACCTTTTAGGGTGTTAATAACAGTGTCATAGTTTTCAGCTCTCATTAATTAGAACTCCTTGGCTAATGTGCAGGAAATTTAAGATGTATGCCAGGTATGTTCAATGAATGTTTTTGTGCAAATCATATGTGAGTCTAAAAGCAAGTCTCTCTCAGCAGTGATGAGCTTGGCAGGGATTCAGGAGTCTAACACCATACCATATACCTCCCCCGAGAATGCTGGGCTAGAACACAGCCATCAGGTGTTGTTAAATTTGCTGGGAACACAGAGCAGAAGGCTGCATAGAGACTGCATGTCCATTCTCTATTACATGTGTACAATGTCACCAGGAATACTACTACAGGATTCATTCTGTACTGGCTTATTCTCAGAGGAAAACCCCAACCAGGTTGAGGATAATGAACATCACAGACTGCAAGAAGCAGCAAGAAGCTATTGCACCACTGTGGCATCCACATATCCACACAAAACACATCAGCAGGAAGAAGGTGTTATGTTACTTAGGTTTCCTCTCAGGACATCCTGGCTTGAAACACAGTTGTCACTGATTAATATAAATGACAGATGGGAAACTGCCAGAGCATGTCCTTGAAAATCTCAGGAATCCATCAGCTTGCAAAGGAGAGCTTAAAAGATGGCATAAGAATTACCCATTCCCATTAATGACAGGTCATTTTTTTTCCTAGGTGAAGAGAAACATTGGAACCTGTGGATCTGGTGAAGGCTCCATGCACAGATTCTGAGCACACAGGGCCTTGTCTTAAACAGCCTTGGTCCAAATTTGTCATAAGGATGTGACAAACTCAGGGCACAAGCATTACTGCATAAAGTGGCAAGGCCCATTTTGCTTGTGACTCTGAAGACTGCCTGTGAGTTTCCCAATGCCCATGGGCTTCGCCAAATACTGTTGTACAGCATAGACAGTTCAGTTCAGTAAAACTGTATGAGACTATACATTGAACAGTATAAGCTGTCTCCCTGGGGGAACCACAGGATGAAAAAGGATCCATTAAAACAAGGGTGTAGGCCAGGGCCCTGTTCTCCAGGCTTATCATGTCAAGCTCAGGAACAGAGCACTCACCCATTCATTAATTTATTCATTTACTCATTCAACAAATAGTTATAGAACACCCCTGAGGTTTCAAGCACTATGCTAGGTGTGGGAATGCAAAAATGTCCTGTCTTTGAGAAGTTCACAGCCTAATGGTGCAGAGCCAAGAAAATCAACAGCTACAGTAAGGCACTTTGATGAGTGTTTGCACATAGTGGAACTGCTCTTACTGTTGTATGTCCTACTTTGTTTCAAGCATGGTGGCACACAGAAAGTTTGGGAAGAATAACCAGACACTGTGCTGCCTGGGTTGAATACCTGAAGAGTAAGAAGGAATTAGCAAGGGGAAGTGTGAAAGGAAAGAATGTTCAGGCAGTGCGATCAACATGTGTGAAGGTGCAGAGAAGAGAGAGAAAACATGGCTCAGGCAGAGCTTCACTTGGCTCAGTGAGGATGGAGAATAAAGGGTGAAAGAGGATGGGGTGGAAATTAGAACCAGGTGATTAGGGCTCTTATTGTCATGCTAAGGTAAGGGCAGGGCCCTATGTCTGTTTTGTCTTTCATGGGACTTAGTGATGGATACATATTAGTTGAAGACAATGAGGAGCCACTGAAGGGTTTTAAGCAGGGGAGTAAGGTAACCAGGTTTGCAAAGGAGACAGGCATATTGGGGTAAGACTTGAAGAGGGTAAAAAATGGAGGCAGGAAAACCAGGTAGGCACCTGTAATGATCTAGGTGAGAGATGAAGATGGGCTGAACTAAGGTAATACCAGTGTAGGTGAAGAGAAGTGGGTGAATATAGGATCAGCACATTGTATAAGAGAGAGGGGGTGCCATTTTTAGATCAAAGTGTATGGTTACTTTTCTGATTTTTCATGTGCACTGCTGACTACATATAGAAAGTATTGGTTGTCCTGGCCAGGTAGCTCGGTTAGTTAGCGCATTATCCTAATACACCAAGGTTGCGGGTTCGATCCCTGGTAAGGGCACATACAAGAATCAACCATAAATAAGTGGAACAACAAATTGATGATTTTTTTTCTCTCCCTCTCCCTTCCTCTATCTCTCTAAAATCAATCAATTAAAAAGATGTTTTAAAGCACTGGTTAACCTGCAGATTCTTCTAAGTCATAGACTCAGACTATAAAGCTGGGCGAGATGCCACTTCTCAGGTCCCCATAGAACTTTTCTTGTGCTTATTCCCACTGCCTCTTCTGTGCAGAGGAAGCAAAAATTAAAACACAATTCAAAAAAGGATGACACCAAACTACTGCAGGTGACCAACTTCCTTCCACATAAACAGGTTGGGTTGGTAAAGGAGCCCCCATCTTTCTTTCTTTGCAGAATGTCTGAGGGACCAACAGAGGTTAATTCAAGTCCTTCTTGTGCAGAAGAAAAAGCCAGAACTCCAAGAGGTACAGAGACTTGCCCAAGGACAGAGCTATAGAGCATCAGAAATAGCCAAGAACACAGGTCCCCTTTTCCCCTTCTATTAGGAATTCCCCAATCTTATTAACAGAGGAGCAGGAAGGTGGCAGGTAAAGCCAGGAATTGTAACTCACTGAGCCAATTTCAGCTACAAGCCCCATTCCCATTTCCCCAGCTTCAAAGAGAATATGTGATCATGGACTCCACCTTGCAGGTCAGTGCAGACTTCTGCAGATGTTGTATATTTCTCGGCCTTGTTCCAATGGGTATTATCTTTTAACACTAGTATTAATACTGTCCCACATTTGATCTTTCTCTCCTCAACCTCAAACTTCTACTTCCTTATACCATTCTGTCCTATTATACCTATAAGCCATCAAAATGTGTTCAGACTGTAAATATTTTTGTGTCCCAATTTCATCTCTGGCACCAAGAAGGAGTATGATAAACATAGTTCTGAGACTCTTGGTTCAGAAAATAATGCTGTGGAGGATAAGGTGGGCAAGTTGAAATCCCTCCCTCAACTTCACTATCTCCAGTCTCATGTATCTATAAACAGGGAACCTCCTGAGGAAAACATGTGGTCTCCTCGATTCTATAGGCAGCCCCACTCCTGTCTCAAGGCCTGCCTTCCTACACCCTGGTCAGGAAAAGGAGCTGGAAGGTTCTACTTTTTTAAAAAATAATAATATATTTTTATTGATTTCAGAGAGGGAGAGGGAGAGATAGAAACATCAATGATGAGAGAGAATCATTGATCAGCTGCCTCCTACATGCCTACTACTGGGGATCGATCTGCAACTTGGGCATGCACCCGTGACCGGAACCAAACCCAGGACCCTTCAGTCCACAGGACTATGCTCTATCCACTCAGTCAAACTGGCTAGGGCAGGTTCTACTTTTGCTCTTTCCTCTTTTTTGCTTAGCTCTATCACATCTCACGAGATCAACACTTATTGTCTTAGAACCATAGTGTTTATATTTAGGAGCCTAGGATACAATTCCTTTTTCCTCTATCATCACACCTGGCTTTTCTGGCTTTCAGAAGAAAATGCTCCATTCAGAGATTTTGGCTTATTTTCCCCCAGGCAGTGAGTCATATTCACAGAAAAACTTTTTATCTCCTGGGTCACAACCTGGTCAGCGCTCCAACTCACAGAAAATGATCAAAGACTGTGTATAATTTTACCTTTATATTAACTTGCACATGATTCATTTAAAAATGGGAGAAAAAACACCTCAGCTATCCTCCCACCCCTCATTTTACTTTATCTCCAGAGCATATCTGACATACTACCTATATAGTTTTTCCTCCCTCCCTCCTTCCTTTCATAGTCTTTCTCTCTCTCCTCACTAAAATGTAAACTTTTGAAGATAGGACTTCTGTTTTGTTCATTACTGTATCCTCAGGACCCAGCTCAGTGCCTGGCATATAGTATATACTCAATATATGTTGAATAAAAACATCGTTGACTGAACAGTTGATTTTTCCTTCCTTTTCTCTGGGGCCTACCACTTCTCTCTTGCTACGTTTTTCCTTTGGCTTAACAGCTAAGAGATCAGATGACCATATATTTTACATCATCTCTAGAGGGGAACTTCACTGTAGTGGCAGGGGGTATTTTTTCTCCACACTGACATCTCTACCTACTAAAATTGTATCTATTTGGCAAATCCTACCCTTCTTCTCTGTGGCACCATCCTTTAGTTTTCCATGGTAATCTCACAGGAAGGTTAACATTAAAACAAGGGTAGTATTTCCTTGGCAAAACTGGCTTCCTGCCTCTGCTCCCCCTCCTTCTACCCTTGTGGATGAAAAACGGATGCTGTAATAAGCCATGAATTCCTAACTGGGCAGGTCATGGTGGGTAGTTATGCCCCAGCCTATAACTTCTTTAGTGAAAACTTTTTAAGCAAGCCTTGCCCAATGTTCTTATACATCTAGGTTAACACACCTTTGAGATGCCGTAAGTAATACTCAAGACATAACCACCCTTAAGAAAGCACGTAATGTCCTAATGCAATGCGTTTTGCTTTCTCCCATGCTCATCTAGTTTTCCTTGCATTCCCTCTTTAATTTTAAATGCATAAAAGAAGTGCAAAACTATTATTCTTTGGAGCATTTGAGATCTTGCTCCCCAGCATATGTCATCAATTTGACTCAAACAAACTCATAAAAACTCTCTGCCGCTTTGGATGTTTCTTATGGCGATAGCTTTCTTACAGGCAGTGCTTCTTGAGCTTCCAATGCTGCCCTTGATGTGTCACTTAACCTGGCTTTGCCTTGATAACAATGTCAGGAGTGGCCAAAAGCATGGGAACATGAGGGAAGCCTTCACTTATACCCTCTGGGATGGTCTTCAGCATCTAATACTCTTGGGAAGGGCTGACTAGGTACTAACTCGAACTTTACCATGGCCTCCAAGAGCACTACCATATCCTTGCTGCGAGGCCTTTATTTTACCCGCTGAACCACCATTTCCTCCTCTATACAGAGATAATTCCACCTATCTCACAGGACTAGATGTGGGAATCAAACGAGATAATAACTTGAGTGAAATACCTAATACTGTTCTTGACACATCTAAATAAGCACTTTGGCATACATACATTAACTTTTTTCATACCAGGAGATAGTCTTTTATTGTTTACTCTGTTAGACCAACGTCATGTAGCAGCTGGCGGCTAGCTTCTCCCCAGGAAATCTGACTTGGCCATAGCAATGTAACATGAGGTGCAAGATTCTGGGAAAGGGCAGCAAGAGGAGAGAGACAATTGAAGGGTGCCCCAAGGCAGAGTGTACCCTAGACTGGGCTCCCAGCCAGAAATTTACCGTTAGTTTCCCAGGTGCTAGGGCCCAGAGAAAATTTCAGGAATAACCCCTCCCTAAATTCTGAGCAGGCCCAGGTTCCACTCATCAGGTCATGGACGAGCCATGTGCCACTTTTTCTTCCAAAGCCACTGAGCTGGTTGTGGAAACTTCGGCTAAAAACCACTACCTGGAACCACACAGTCTTTTGTTTTAAGGATTACTCGGGGAATTCATGCTACCGCACACCGGCTTTAAAGACCTAGTAGGAAAAAGTGGGGAAGTAATTTTTATGTTTTTTCAGACCGCCTACCGTGTGCTAAGCCCAGACTAATCAATCCGTGAAGTGACTGCTACTACTTCTGTTTTAAAGGAGAAACCCGGAGCTCAGACATATTGGCTGACTCACTCAAGGAAAACAGAAAAGTTGTGGGCCCAGAGGTCAAACCCCGGTTTCCTCCCAGCGCCCACGTGCTTTCCTTTTCCCCACCGGGCAGGGACCGGCCGGGCGCGGGCCGGCCAACACCGGGGCGGCGGGGGATGACGTCACCGCGGAGGGCGGGGCCTGGGCCCGGAGCGCGGCGACGCCGCCCGCAGAGCCGCGCGGTCAGGAAAATGGGGTAGGGTGCGGCCCGGCCCGGCCTCACGTGCTCCGAGTCCACCCCGCGGTCCCGGCGGGCCTGTGAGTTAGGTTCCAGGACTGGTCCCACCCGCATGAGGGCGCGGTCGCCGAGGGCGCCAGAAGTCGGCGCCCGGCCTAAAAGCGAATCTAAAGGCCAGCCTGGGGGCGGGCCGGCCGGCAAACGACCTCGGGAGAGCCTGGCGCCTCGCCGCCGGCGCCTCTCCCCGCCGAGACCCGCCTCGTCAGCACCTTTCCCGCAGCTGGGCCCGGGCTCGGCCCCACAGTGGGTCACGAGGCGGGCCGTGGAGCGGGCGCAGCCTGGCCAGGCCCCGCGGGGTCCTGCGCTCCACACTCCCCTTCCTTTCTCCTCCCCGCGCGCGCCACGTACGCGGCCCCGCCCCGCCAGCCGTGCGGGGAACCCCAGTGTCGTCACCACTCTAGCACTCGCCTTCCCGCGCTCTCCAGAAAAGACGCGAAGGTGGGTACGTGTCGGGGCGGGGGAGCCAGTGCGGCTGCGCCGAAGCCTCTTCCGCAGAACGTCCAGCGGCGCCGCCTGGTGGAGGAAGAGCGGTCACGCCGGCCGGGAGCGGCGGCGCAGGCGTGAGGACGTGACTGACGTCATCTCGCGGAGGCGAGGGGCCCTAGCCGCGTGACCACCTCCCAGCCGCGCGGTCCCCGTCTTGTTTTCCGCCTTTCAGGAGCGTATGGAAGCTTGATGTGTATGCCCCTTCTTTTGTGGTTGTAACTTTGCCATTTTTCGAACTGACCAAAATAAGTGTTCATTATAGGAAATTTGGGGAGATGAAGAAAATGAATACCAGCACCCCTCCATATATATATATATATATATATTTTTTTTTTTCGACCTTGCTGTATAACAGTGTTATTAGGTACAAAAATTCTCAAGGATTGCCCTACCTGGTTTGGCTCAATGGATAGAGCGTTGGCTTGCAGACTGAAGGGTACAATTAAGGGTTGAGACAGCCAATCAATGATTCTCATCATTGATGTTCCCATCTCCCTCTCCCTTCCTCTCTGAAATCAATAAAAATATATTTTTAAAAAGAATTCTCAAGGATGGACAAATGACAGCCTCACAGCTAAGTTAGAAAAACACAAAAGAGAGGAAGAAGTGCAAATAATAGGCGAAAGTGTAATGGTTACTTATTTAATGAGCATTTTTCAATCCGTGTCCTATTTACTATGCACATGATCCAGGTGAGAAAACGGGCTCAGATGGTTAATCAGGTGGCAGAGTGGGGGTTTGAACTCAGGGCTTCAAATCTGAAACTTTAGGATGGTGGGTTCCTGGGGAGGGCAATGGAAAATGTGGTGCTGGGGAGAAGGCAGAAAAACCGCAGGGAAGTTCTATGGTTATATGCCCACTGTCTGCTTCTGGGGCTGTGGAGTTAGAACTAGATTGGAGGAGCAAGACCAGTGCCTCCATCAGTAGGAGCAACTTTGTGGGAGCATGCCATAAAGCAGCTCACACTAATACACTGCCTTGAAACATCTAGCTGTGTGCTAGCTAGTACCTTAGCCACATGCAAGAGCAACTATTTGCTGCCATTGACCTCCAGCCCTGCCCCCATTAGTGGCATGAAAGGTGGTCAGGCATTAAGTCTTCCTACTCAAAAGTGCAGTCTGTAGTCTAGCAGCATCTCTACAGTTCAGTACTTTCTGCATCCAGCTTGATGATACAAATAGAGAATCTTGGACCCCACTCTAGAACGTCTGAATCAGAGTCTGTATTCTCCCTAAATTCCTGGGTGATTCCTATGCACATTAAAGCACTGTTGTAAAAACAAGTCATTCTATTCCCTTGATGAGGCAGGTGGGATGGTAGTAAGGTCTGGAGGATGGGAAGGCAGGCAGACAGGGAACAAAGTCTGGAAGGAGATTTAACAAGAATATCAAATTAGGAATATCAGAAAATACCACAAGATGCAAAGGGGGGAAAACTAGGAACTCAGAATCTGGGGGAGAAAAAGAAAAGAAAAATAGGTTGGAGTAGGCAGGTCCATCTTGGGGAAATTCACCAAACACAAGAGCTGTTCTCTGTGGGTTTTTTTTTTTTTGTGTGTGTGTTGTCTGTGTCTTATGATTGAGAGGGTCCAGTTCACTCAAAGGACTAGAGGAAGGCAGCCCCTGCGTTTCCTCACTTTTAGCAGGTAGAGTGGTCTTTCCCTGGGTTCTAGTGTAGGAAAGTTCTGGGCTCTTTCTGACACAGAACCTGGCACTGACAGAACAGTGCCAGGTTCTATCATATACACAGTTTGCAATCTGTTAAGTAGCTAGGGCTGGTGTGTGTGATGTGTGTGCATGTATATGTATGCACATGTAGGC
The DNA here is from genome assembly GCF_951640355.1 of Cnephaeus nilssonii. NCBI lineage: Eukaryota > Metazoa > Chordata > Mammalia > Chiroptera > Vespertilionidae > Cnephaeus > Cnephaeus nilssonii. Next base: position 41,967,409 of record NC_137086.1, read on the forward strand.
TAGAGGAATGGGCAGATTATTGGCAGACAGACACAGGAATCAGTGAAAGATGGGGTGGATTTATGTGACTGGGAATTGCTGGGCCCAGAAGGCTACAGGGCTAATGACATCTGATACCTTGAGAGAGCCAGGTGGCAGGCCTGGAGTTCTTAGAGTCAGATTTTCTGGAGGTCTCCTGCCTATCACTCCTCTAAATACTAGCAAGCTGTTGAAATGACAGCAGTTCTGATAAGACACAGGGACATGACAGGTTAGAACCAAAATGTTCTGGGTGGAGTAGCAAGTTGTTCTCATAATGCCCACAATGTTAGGGGCCCAGTGTTGCCTGGAGGAGCAGTTAAGGCAGCATCTCTCACAGACCCATTAATACACTCAGTCTGAGTATGATCAGTCTGTGCAATAGACAGGCGGCTATGCAGACATGGAAGATTTTGAGCTATTCACTCCAGAATATAAATGGTGGCTGCAGTGTTGAAAGGCAGCAGATGGGAGCCTGTAGAGACAGCAGATTCCAATGACTATGAAAGAGGTGTGCAAATGGGTAGTATAGATGGGAGTGTGGATGGATGGGAAAGCAGTTGGCTGCAAGGTTTGAAGAGCACTGTTCTGATAGAGTATGGGGCGAGTCTGAAATAAGGTCAATGCTGATAGTGTCCCAGAGGTATCTGGACACAGAGTGGGTACAGAGGTCCTACTGGTACTCCTGATAGAAAGGGTCTCAAGTTAGAAAAAGGGGTCAATGTAACTGAACCCTATTCCAGATATTGATGGGCTGAGGTGATCTTGGGTGAAGACCTTAGCACTTGAATGGGGCCTCTTTGGGTGGATAATTTGCCTCAGCCATGTATTTTATGGCTCCTGTGGTTCTCCTGAGTCAGACAAGTATTGCTAGACCCAGGCATTTGCCTTTCATTCAAGTCTATCGTGTACACAGTTTGCAATCTTGGGTCAAAAGGCTGTGATCAATGTCCTCAAAGTTCTCATGTTGAAAGAGTTCTCAGAATGGGCCAACCACCATATTTCTTTGAGTGTTCTTGCTTTTCAGGCATCCTCTCTGCCTAACCTAGTTTTAATTTCTCCTCTTCCCTATATACCTATCCACCTTTCCTCTCCTTAAAGCCCAGTGCAAGTTCTAAGTTCTCTGGATTTCCCTGGATTCTCAAGGATTTACCCCATTGTTTGAAACACTTGGGAGCTCTCCACATGAGCCTGGTCCTCAATCATACAAGCTGGACAACAGTTAATTTGCCTACCTATCCCCATCTTTTAGGGGCACAGCTACCCCCTTTACCAAAAATTCTCACTTCCCACCCTGGCCAGTGTGGGTCAGTGGTTAGAGTGTTGGCCTGTGCACCAAAGGGTCATGGGTTCAATTCCTGGTCAAGGGCACGTACCTGGGTTACAGGTTTGATCCTGTGTTCCAGAGGCAACCAATTGATGTGCCTCCCTCACATTGATGCTTCTCTCTCTCTTTATCTCTCTGTCCCCCTCCCACCATCCCTTCCACTCTCTCTAAAAATCAATAGAAAAAAAATCAATCCTAGGGTGAGGATTACGAAGAAAAAAAAAAAAGCTACCTCCCACCCCCACCTCAAAATCAGGCCAACTCCGTTTCTTGGGAGGTTTTGTTTGCCCTTTGGATCAGGGAGAGTAGAGCAGTCGGTCCTGCTCTAACATTAAAACCATACTTTCAGGCATGTCAGGAGCCAGAATCCTACCAGAAACTCCAGTAAGGACAAAGATGGGTCAGATGGAGCCTGGCTCAGAGGCCTACCTATACCCCAGGTCTACCCCAGTTGGTTGTTCAGCCCTATTTTAGTATCCATGAACTAGTCAGTCATTCCTCTTTTTGCCTAAACTGCTGAGAGTTGGGTTTTTGTTATTTGAAATAAAAAGAAAACCAAGAGACTACTTCATATGAATTTTTCTTGTCTTCCCAAGGTAAATGAATTATAAGGAATATATACAAAGGAATGTGATAAATTGTGGAAATAATATGTACTTTGGAGTAAAATGAAACATTTTTAATGCCGTTTCAAGCAAGATACTTAACCTCAGAGAGGTTGTTTCCTTTAATTTTATAAAAGAAGGGGTAAATACCTAAAATTCAAAGAATAATGAAAACTAAATGAGAAAAGTAATTAGGCAAGAATGCAAATAAAAGTATCTGGCACATAGTAGTTATATAGGAAATGTTCATTCCCTTTTCTCCTTGAAAACAGGCTTCCACTTCTGTGTCTTTCATATCTCCATTCTGTGGTCAATGAACTCAGAAGTAGGAAATGAATTTTACCAGATGTTATACTTTTTCAAGAAGAAAGAAGGAAATAAATACAAGCATTAGTTTGACTTGTCAATATTCCCTTAATACCTGGACATCTTTTTCCTATTACACTGTAACCTAAATTCATCCCAAAGGTGCATAATTTTAAAATCAGGCCAACATGAGGTATAATTTAGAAAAACTAAGACACTGTGCTTTATTTGATAACAGAATAAAAGGGCATGACTGGAGCTCTGCCAGAATGGTCCTTAACATTCTTCCTAACCAGGATGTTATTAACGTTTCAACATTGTTAGTGTAAGGTGGAGTGTTGCTAACTACTTCAAAGGTTGAGACAAACTATAAAGGTGAATCCTTTAAGAAAGAAAATGAGCTAGTTTTCTTTTTGTTCCTTTAAACACTCCAGCCAAAAATACCACCCCATCTATAATGAGGACTATACACAGCAGCACCAAAAAGGCCATTTACAGAGTTTTTCTTCAACAGAATCCAGTTGGATGTGTTAAGAAATTGCATCTTAGCTAAAAGCAGTTCACGAAGGACCTAACTGGTATTTAAACTTGTCAAGGGATAGGGATGTGCAAATTTAGCAGCAAAAGACTCCATGTTTTGCCTCAAGGGAAAGTGATGGTGGTCAGAGGGGCCAGTTCCAAGGGCTGGTCCAGAGGGGGGCGCTGGTCTTGGTACTCGGCCACATGCCCATTCCGGTGGTGACCATACTCAAACTTGATCCGCAGCTCGCCAATCTTGGACTGGGGAAGGATATCTGGGATCCACTCAATGATGAAAGGGGTTGGCTCCTTTTGATCTGGGGAAGTGTTGCCTAAAGACAAAAAAAAGAACAAGAAAGGAACTAATTAGTACAACTCCAAATTTTGAGTCTGGACAGATCTCACACTCTGTTCAGGAATAAAAAAGGAAAAGAAAAGTTAGTTTTTAAAAAGCTATATGAGAAAAAAATAACAAGGAAAAACAACAAGAATCAAGGGAAAGTAAGAGGAATTACTGTATCTATGCAAAAGAAAATTTCAGGGAACTGTGTGGCATCCTTGAATAAAATAAGACCGAGACATAAGAAAAAGGGCCAAAAGAATCATAAGGCGAGCCCAGACTGAGAGGAAAGGACAGCTGGATGAGATTAAAAGGGAGACTAGTAAAAAAGAAGTCCTGACAGGGTGGTTTAGTTGGATGGAGCATTGTCCCATACACCAAAAGGTGGTGAGTTCAATTCCTGGTCGGGGGGGCATACAAAAGGCAACTCTCTCCCTTACTCTCTCTAAAATCAAATTTTTAAAAATCCCAACCGGCATAGCTCAGTGACTGAGAGTCAACCTATGAACCAGGAGGTCACGGTTTGATTCCTGGTCAAGGCTCATGCTCAGGTTGTGGGCTCAATCCCCAGTGTGGGGCCTGCAGGAAGCAGCCAATCAATAATTCTCTCTCATTGATGTTTCTATCTCTCCCTCTCCCTTCCTCTCTGAAATCAATATATATATAAAGCCATTACACTCTGAACTCCCCATTTTCTCCAATGAACTCATTGTTTCTAACATCTCCTTTAAACAGCCCCCTTTCCTCTATAAAAGAAGAGTTCCTCCCTTTTGTTCTCTGGACTTGCACATGGTTTGCAGGCCCTGAACTGCAATACTTTGCTGTTTCCAAATAAACCCATTTTGCTGGAGAAATATCTGACTTTGTTTAAGGTTGATACCTTGAAATAAAATAACATATTTAAAATACTTAATTACATGATTCATTTTAAAGCTATGTAAGACTTTATATTAAATCAGTAACATCTCTGCTAGCTCAAATTCATATAATCGATTAGTGATAATTATGGGTTCTTTGTCTATTTTTAAAAATATATTTTTTTATTGATTCAGGGGGGGGGGCAAGAGAGAGAGAGAGAGAGAGAGAGAGAGAAACATCAATGATGAGAGAGAATCATTGATTAGCTGCCTCCTGCATGACCCACACCAGGGATCAAGCCCACAACCTGGGCATGTGCCATGACCAGGAATTGAACTGTGATCTCCTGGTTCATAGGTTGATGCTCAACCACTGAGCCACACTAGCCAAGCTCTTTGTCTATTTTTAATAAAATAATTTATTTTTATATTATATTAAATAAAAACGTTTTTAAAGCCCTAACCGGTTTGGCTCAGTGGATAGAGCGTCAGCCTGTGGACTGAAGGGTCCCGGGTTCGATTCCAGACAAGGGCACATGCCTGGGTTGCGGGCTCAATGTCCACAGCTGATCAATGAGTCTCTCTCACCACTGATGCTTCTATCTCTCTCTCTCTCCCTCTTCCTCTCTCTCTGAAATCAATAAAAATATTTTTAAAAAAATATTTTTATAGTACTATATAAATACTAACATATTTGTATAATCTATAATAATAAAAGCGCAATATGCTAATTAGACCAGACATCCTTCTGGACAAAGCCGGGGCTGTGAGGGAAGCCCAGGTCCTGGATGCCAGAGGGAAGCCAGTGCCAGGAGCCGGGGGAGGAAGGCCTACTCTTGCACGAATTTCGTGCATCAGGCCTCTAGTAATTTAATAATAATGACAACTGTAACAAGTAGCACTTAATGAGCACCTACTGTGCCAGGTATTATCTTAAGTGATTTACAATGCATTAATTTAATGCTCAGCAACTCACTAAGAGACAGATTCTGTGATCCCTATTTACAGATGAATAAACTGAGGTGAGGATAGATGAAGTCTTCCTGCTTAGTTACACACCTAGTAGGTGGACCTGACTTTAACTTCAGGCAGTTTTGGACTCCAGAGCCTACACTTCTAGCCATCTAATACCTCTCTTTCTAATGATTAGACTATCATCTTTTCCAGGACAGTAAACTATATCACTTTTGTTCATCACTGTACCCCAGGATTGCATAGTGCCTGGTTCATAATAGGCACTCAATAAAGACTTGTTGAAGGAAGAATGAATGAATGAATGCCAGCCATAATTTAAATTACCTTAGTATTACCATCTATCAAGCAGGCCTCATTCACTTACCTAATTGTGTACTTATTCTTTTAGGAGAAATTTAGACATTATAATTATTTTGTCAAATTCTTGTGACTATATTCCTACACATATACAGGGTGTCCAAAAAATGTATACACACTTTAACAGCTGATAGCTCTATGTTTCTTTCTTTTCAGATTTAGCTGATTGGAATTAGTAATTATTCCAAGTGTGTATACATTTTTTGGGGGGACACTGTATTTTTAAGGGAAAAGAGGTATGATCCCATGTTTTAGAAACTCTTCATGTACAGAAAAGAGTCTGGAAAGGTTTTACCAAAATCTTAATGGTGATGTTGTTTTTGGTGGGTGAGATTACACGTGGTTATTTTTCTTCTTTATAAAATCTATGATTTCTCTATATTGAATACTTATTACTTCTATAATTTTATTTTTAAAGCCCTGGCTCAAATAAAACAAAATACCCTATCTCATGATTACCTTTACAAGATGAGTTAATGTGCCTTCTTTGTTTAAGGTCAAGATCCAAAGTCTAGGACAATGTATTGCACATAGTTGACCTTCACAGGAAGATGCAATGTTGAAACCACCAATCACTTACCAACTTTGAGAAAAGTTTTTAGTTCCAAGGGTCGCAGCACTGGTTGTTTTTCTATACGACCGTAGGTTTCTGCTATGCTCTCTACTTCCACTTTAGGGCATTTAAACAGCTCATATGTCCCATCCCGGTTCTGGATAAAACTTCGGGTAATTTCCAAGGGCATCTGGACATGGAGACAATACCAAGAAAGGTGAGAAAGAAAAACTTTCAAAATAGACAAACACTTGGATGAGAATAGATTGTTTATGTATTCACGGTTCCTCATTAAGCACAACCAAATTAATTAAAACTTCCCCTTGTATTTTCAACTAAATCCTGTCAACAAATCTGCCTTGTTTTCCTTATACCATTCATATCTTGGCTTTCCTTTTTTCTCTATAACTTTAATTTGAACCCCAACATCTTCATGTCTACAGGACCACTACTGGCATAGACCTGCTCTAAATTTGTTTTTTTCCCTTCCCCTATTTATCTGCTAGAACATTCTCCTAAAAACTCTATTGATAGCACCTACAGCTGACCTCACCATCCTGTGTGCTTCACACCATCCTTGGGACTGAGCCAGACAGAACTTGAACTGAATTTTGTCTTTGCCACTAAACAGCAGGGTGAGCATCTCATAGCCTGTTTCTCATCTGCAAAATACATGAATGAGGTGATACAGGTAAATAACGCCCAACAGATAGAAGCTCAATGATCATTAGCTCTTTTCCCTCACTTGACTTTGCTTTGGGTTGCACATTGCCTCCCTAAACACCACTTATTCCAGGATAGAAGCTGCCTCTGTGATATCTTGCATTTAAAAAGTTCCTCAAATGTCTTTAGTGCTAACATAGGCCTTTTATTCTTCTGAACATAACGGCTACCAAGAAATTTATTCTTCTTCTGAACATAACAATGTCTTGAAAATAAACTTCTCTTAACACATCAAATCACATTATACTGAATTTTCTACAATATTCCATTATTGTAAGAAGGGAAAACCCTTACATTTTCAGGATCTGCTGGACAGAAATGTTTTAAAATATCTTTCCCTTGTGAAAAAGAACACAAACTGAGGGTCATTTCTCTAATGAGTTTGGGGAGGAGCAATTAATTGTGCTAGGCCCATTAATTTCACAAATGGTGTATCATCTCAAAATATTTACATATTTTTTTAGTTAATTTAGGGTTCACCATAGATAGATCATTATTTAATATATAGGAAAAATCATTCTTGCTTTCTGATCCCAAAGGCAAAGAAAAAGAATACTCCAATTTAAGATACCTTTTCAAGCTCTAGGAAATACCCATTAAAATTAGAGTCAGCACTATAAAGCCATGAATATTTCTGAATAATCTCTTTTTTTAATCTTTTATTTATTAAATTTATTGGAGTGACATTGGTCAACATGAACAGGTTTCAGTTGTGGGTGTCTATGTTACATTGAATAATCTCTTAATATGAAAAACAGAATTATCTTTGGTGTCTGTAACTCAAGGAATTGGTACAAACATACTTCCCAAACTTGCTTCCCTCTCTTCTCCTCTCTGCCCTCCCACTACTGTAGAAATAAACTCTTACCTCAGGGGTATCTAAGATTTGTTTAACTTGCAGGATATTAGTGATATGCCAGGTATACTTGGAAAAGGTTCCCAATGGCAGGGCATCTTTTCGAACAAAAGCTTCAATGTAAAAAGGGAACAAAATTAGCCTACCAAAACATAACATTCTCTTTCCCTATTTGTTACCCAGTTTCTAGAGATTTCAGTGCAGTATTATTCTTTCCTTATAGAATCTCAGCAAATTCCAAAAAGAAATTCTAGAGGCAAATAAATAATAGGGTTTGACATAAATGTGACATCCAGTGATAAAAATTTCTACTATATGAAGTCTCTGATGCTTCGAGATGCTACTTATTTCTGTTACCTTAGAAACTTGTTTTTTTGTTTCGTAAAGCTACATGCACAGACTCCATTATAAAACAACTTCTTACACCTCTTACAAATTTAGATATATCATCAGAGGTCAAATTATAGTCCTTAAAAATTTAATTACACGGCCGAAGCCGGTTTGGTCCAGTGGATGGAGCGTCGGTCTGCAGACTGTAAGGTCCCAGGTTCGATTCCGGTCAAGGGCATGTACGTTGGTTGCGGGCACTTCCCCCAGTGGGGGGTGTGCAGGAGGCAGCTGGTCGATGTCTCTCTCTCATCGATGTTTCTAGCTCTCTATCCCTCTTCCTTCCTCTCTGTGAAAAATCAATAAAATATATTTTTTAAAAAATTTAATTACATGGAGTTTAAGCCTGCTCACATGATTGCCAATCCACTGCCCTACCTGCAGGATTATAAAGGGGTTCCACCGAAAGTCTGCAAAACTAGCTAAGGGGTGAGTTAAAATTAATGTATTAGCCTAAAATTTAAAATGGAAGAAAGAATCAACCTTGCTTGAAAAGTCAGAAAGACAAGCTGTGAAGACAAAGATTTTCATGGCTCTAAACATAGTGATTCACAGCTTGCATTATTCAAATACAGAATTAAACTTCAAACCATCCCTATTATATCATCAAATAACAATTTTTTAAAAAAATATATTTTATTGATTTTTTACAGAGAGGAAGAGAGAGGGATAGAGAGTTAGAAACATCGATGAGAGAGAAACATCGATCAGCTGCCTCTTGCACACCCCCTACTGGGGATGTGCCCGCAACCAAGGTACATGCCCTTGACCGGAATCGAACCTGGGACCCTTGAGTCCGCAGGTCGACGCTCTATCCACTGAGCCAAACCGGTTTCGGCAAATAACAATTTTTTAAAAAAATTATTTTTTACTGATTTCAGAGAGGAAAGGAGAGGGAGAGAGAGATAGAAACATCAATGATGAGAGAAAATAATTGATTAGCTGCTTCCTGCACAACCCCTACTAGGGATCAAGCCTACAACCCAGGCATGTGCCCTGACCAGGGAATTGAACCATGACCTCTGGTTCATAGGTCGACACTAAACCACTGAGCAACATTGGCCGGGTTCATCAAATAAATTTGTTGAAGAAATAGCATTGATTGCTAGCTGTCATTACTGAGTAATTCTTTCTTCCTCCTTTTCTCTCCCTTAATTCCTTTTGCTACCCAATAAGTATGTTGAGATGTCTAGTAGAAAGACGTTATGTAAAAGCAAGAAATAAGTACCAGAATAACATAATGATAAAGTGTTCCAAGCCTAAGAATAACTCTAAAATCTTCATAAAAAATTAGGAATCACAAAAAAATAAGTTTTAGGTGTTTGTATGTGTGTATGTGTGTGTGTGTGGGTGTGAGTGTGTTTAAATATATTTTTTATTTCAGAGAACGGAAAGGGAGAGAGAGAGAGAGAAATATCAATGATGAGAGAATCATTGATCAGCTGCCTCCTGCACACCCCCTACTGGGGATTGAGCCTGCAACCTAAGGATGTGCCCATGACCTAGGTCATAGGTCAACGTTCAACCATAGAGCCACACCAGCTGGGCAAGTTTTAGTTTTTGACACATACTATAATATGCCTCCAAAAAGCCAGCCCAATAATGATTGGAGCCTGCAATGCTTTTGTTGAAATTGATTCATATCTAGAAAATATCAGACTTCTTGGTGGGCACATTTATTGCACTTCATTGTTCTTTTACTAAGTCTGTGCTTTCTGAATTGTTCCATTAACTTGCACTGGAGTAAATATGGGGTTGCACTGAAGAATGTGATCATTATTCCAAGAGCTGACTGGCTAAGGCTTCATGCTCTCAGCATTCAGCTAGAAGTCCTAATCCTGAAAATTCCACACGATATTTCCAAACATAATTCCCTAAGGATAAGACATGTGTGGCTATTGCTGAAGAAAAAATCCCATACCTGTAGTGGAGTTGGGAAGCCGTTTTTTTGTACTTCCAATAGATATTCTCTGTTGTAGGGCATCAAAAAAAGACTGAGGAATGTGGAACACCAGTGGCTCTGGTTTGCCTTTAGGAAATAAGAAGAAACTCATTCAGTTAAAACAGACCAAATTTTTATGCCAGAAATTTGAGAGCTCCTAGCTGGAGGCACAGTTACTTCAACTAAAAGTGTAATGTTGAAACTGTGTTCATTTGCACTCTGCAATGGCTACGCTTATGAAAGTATCTGGCAGCTTTGTTCAATGAATTAATGTTATAAGGAATTATCTATGTTGTCATAGTATTAAATCATAATGTCACTTCAAAATTCAGTTCTGTAGGATTTTTTTATAACTATGTTTTTATTGATTTTAGAAAGGAAGGGAGGAGGATAGAGATAGAACCATCGATAAGAGACATCAATTGGCTGCCTCATGCACACCCCTTACTGGGGATTGAGCCTGCAACCGGGCATGTGCCCTGACCAGGAATCGAACAGGGGACCTTTTGGTTCCTGGGTTGACACTCAATCACTGAGTCACACTGGCCAGGCAGTTCTGTAGGATTTTGTTTTTTTTTAATGTATATTCTGGGTAGCTTTAATTGGTAAAAAATGAAATTGTGATTTAAATACTATATAGTGTTGTGATTTTTTTTATATGCACAGGCTTTATGAGCCAATAAAACTATTTCAAAGTTTAAAAAAAAGAAGACCACAAAATTAGGAGACTATCCAATAAACACCAGTCTTTCGCTCTGAATATGATCTCAAGGCAGGCAAAATGTTTGAAAATACTACTTAACCTTTAAAGAAGCTCACAAGACACTAGGTCAACAAAAGTCAACAGAATATTCTGTTCAAGGGAGGCGTTGAAAGAGTTCTGAGTTTTTCTTAAAAAACTGTGTCCAAGGGGCTACCTAGCCCCAGCGGAGAGAAAACATCCAGAATTATGTGGATAAACAATTTAAAGAATATCTCTTACAGAATGACTCTTTTCATTAATTTATTTTTTTATATTTTTATTGATTTTTTACAGAGAGGAAGAGAGAGGGATAGAGAGTTAGAAACATCGATGAGAGAGAGAAACATCGATCAGCTGCCTCTTGCACACCCCCCACTGGGGATGTGCCCGCAACCAAGGTACATGCCCTTGACCAGAATCGAACCTGGGACCTTTCAGTCCGCAGGCCGACGCTCTATCCACTGAGCCAAACCGGTTTCGGCTTACAGAAAGACTCTTAAGGACAGTTCAGATGCCTTTTTGGAACAAAGGTCAAGCTAACACCACCAAAGATCATACCCTCAAGATCAAAGCTATCTACCGTTACTTATTATTTGCTCTGTTTTTCCTCTTCCATTTCTAAATTCATTTTGCTGATACTGCATTTAAATTATGTGAGTATTTCCTTCTTTCACTTAGATTTCTGCTTTTTGTGGCCCAATGTATTTGGGAGTCAAGCCCAGTTATTTTTTCTATCAAAACAGAGAACTCACCCTAGCCAGTTTGGCTCAGTGGATAGAGCATCGGCCTGCAGACTGAAGGGTCCCAGGTTCAATTCCAGTCAAGGGCACATGCCCAACAAAAACAACAACAAAAGACAACAACACAGAGAACTCTAGTCCAGCCAGTGTGGCTCAGTGGTTGAGTGATGGCCCTTGAACCATGAGGTCATTAGGGCATGTGTCCCGGTTGCAGCCTTGATCCCCAGTAGGGAGCGTGCAAGAGGCACCTGATCAATGATTCTCTCTCATCATTGATGTTTCCCTCTCTCCCTCTCCATTCCTCTCTGAAATCAATAAAAATATATTTTAAAAACAAAACAGCCCTAGCTGGTTTGGCTTAATGGATAGAGTGTTGGCCTGTGGACTGAAGGCTCCCAGGTTCGATTCCAGTCAAGGGCACATGTCCATGTTGCAGGCTTGATCCCCAGTAGGGGGCATGCAGAGGGCAGCCGATCAATGATTCTCTCTCATCATTGATGTTTCCATCTATATCTTCTCCCTTCCTCTCTCTAAAATCAATAAAAATATTTAAAAAACAAAACAAACAAACAAAAAAATAACAGAGAACTCTAGCACAATTACTTTAATTTATCCTACTTTCAGCAACAGCCCAGTTGGGTGACCAGTACTTACCATCAAATTGATAGTGCATGGTTTGATGGATGCGTTCTGTGACACTGGCCAGCCAGTCTTGGAAGGATAAGGTCACTTGTGCCTCATCTAACAGCTGACTGCAGGCTAGTAAAAACAAAAAAACAACGTTTAGTAACTGTTATTTTTTCTTACAAAAGAAACAGTTAATTGAAGTTTGAAAAAGTTAAGGCGTTTGCACAGATAAAAAAAAAGAACAAGAAGCTGAAATTCAAAGAAATTAAGTAAAATAGAAGATTCTAGAATTTTTTTTCAAAGAATCCATTTAGGAAAAAAGAAATGAAAAGCTCTGAGATACTAATAGGTCCAAGATTAGTAACCACAGAAAGTTTGCAGCCTTTCAACACTAAACTGCAAAGTGAAGAATGGCCTTGTATAATGGCTTTTAGAGACCTATAAATTAGTCCTATTTCTGGTTAACATGTCCATATGCACAGAAATATTCTATCCTATTCTATTCTATTCCTTCTCCTGAAATGTTTTCACATTTCTAATGCCATAACTACTATCCATTTGAAATTAAACTTCTCATTGGTAAATGCATATAGTGATAATTTAGATTAAAAGCTATTTTATTTCTTCTTTGTGCCAAAGAAAGTGATGAGAATTTGTAGAAAACCTTCTACCTGATACAGTTGATCTGTTTATTTACTGACCTTCCAAAGACATTTATTCCTGGGATGTGTAAGTTCTTAATTAGATTTGGTCTTGTATTATATTTATGTATTCATCTTCAAAATCAGAGTATGAGGGCAGAGATGATATCTAGTTTTTAATCACCCAGTCATATTACTTGGCCAATAATATCTTAGCAAGTATTCAATCAATACTACCAAAATTGAACTAAACTATTTTTTAAAAAATATATTTTATTGATTTTTTACAGAGAGGAAGGGAGAGGGAGAGAGAGTTAGAAACATCAATGAGAGAGAAACATCAATCAGCTGCCTCCTGCACACTCCCTACTGGTGATGTGCCCGCAACCAAGGTACATGCCCCTGACCAAAATCGAACCTGGGACCCTTGAGTCCGAAGGCCGACACTCTATCCACTGAGCCAAACCAGTCAGGGCTGAACTAAACTATTTTTACAGAATGTATAAGTAGAGATTTATAAAAGGTTGATTCCCCAAATAGCTAAGCTTAATTATTCTCAGTAGAAAAGATATATATATGTATATGTAAATATATGTTATTTTCAAATTTAGTTATTCTGTCTTCATAAATTCAGAACAATAGCCATGCTATTGTTTTTAGGTATGTTTTCAAACTTCACTAACTGTGGAAAACCGATTATATTATTGGTCTTTCTCAACAAATATTTATCACTGAATAATTATAAATATGTTTCTTCTTCAACTTTGGCTGCCCTAGCTGGTTTGGCTCAGTGGATAGAGCGTCAGCCTGCTGACTGAAGGGCCCCAGGTTCAATTCCGGTCAGGGGCAAATGCCCAGGTTGAGGGCTCAGTCCCCAGTGGGGGGCGTACAGGAGGCAGCCGATCAATGATTCTCTCTTATCATTGATGTTTCTATCTCTCTCTCCCTCTCCCTTCCTCTCTGAAATCAATAAAAACATATTTTAAAAAACAACAACTTTAAGTCTCCATACTAAGTGCATGTGACTAATAAACAAGAGGGAAAAATCTTACAAAATATCTCTTCCAAAACATGTCATTAATTTTTGTTGGATTTGTTACTTAAACAATACAATTTGTTGTTGTTTTTAATTTATTTTTATTGATTTCAGAGAGGGAGAGAGAGACAGAAACATCAATGATGAGAATCATTGATTGGCTGCCTCCTGCATGCCCCCTATTGGGAATCAAGCCCCCAACCAGGGCATGTGCCCTGACCAACAATCAATTTGTGTCCTAGGTCAATGCTTAACCACTGAGCAGCACTGGCTGGGTTACAATTTGGTTTTGAGCATGATTTGAGACCCGTGGGACAGGACAGACTTCAGCCTCAGTGCCTACTCGTGTTTATCTTAACATTCCTTTGAGGACACCATGCAATGTTTCTTTGGATTTATTGTTTTTACCTTCTTTCAGATGATTTCCCACCTTTTTAGCTTATTCTGGGGCAGGGAAACTTACCCTGCCTTTTTAATGAAGAAGCAACCACAGGCTTTTTCAGGCCACTTTTCCTTAGATTACTGCTCAGTGCATCCTGAGGCAACAGTGAACTGTTCGTCTGTGCACCTAAACCATAAATCATTACAGTGTTTAATAACATGCCTGTAGAATATAAATAGATTCTATATTCATTTCTAAAGAGTCTAAAACATAAAAAGTCTTTGATAATTTCTAAGTTAGCTTTGATAATTTCTAACTTAGGATTAGCCTTTATATATCACATTTTAAGTTTCTGAAAATCTAGGAAAGTGGGGAAAACCAGAAGTGAAAGAGGGAAAAAAAATGTCACCCATTGTTTCCACCTCTCAGACAATCACTATTAATTTTCTGGTGAACTATCTTCCTTTTTTTCCCTATGAATAGATTATTTTGCTGGTTTTTGTGATTTTTAAGTAACTGTGATTTTACCAGGACTGCTAGATTTAGCCAAAAAGTAAATAAATAAAATTTCAAATAAATGAATTTTTAACATAAGTATGTTTCAAATATAGCATGGGAAATAATTATATTAAAAATTATTCATTGTTTATCACAAAGTCAAGTTTGAGCATTCTGTACTTTGTCTGGCTACCTGAGTGACCTAAAAATTTCTCCAAATTCTATGTAATCATTTTTAGTGGTTGCCTGATATTCTAGCAAGTGGTTTTATCATGGTTTGTTTAACTATCCACAGTGGTTGGGCTTAATTGTTTCTAATTTTTTAATATTATAAACTAGAGGCTTGCATTGGTGGAGTCCCTTGGCCTGGCAAGCAATCGGGCCAATCGGGGCCGTCTCACCCACTCTGGCCCAGGCCGGCCAGGGGGAGGGACCGCAGGAGTTTGGCCAGCAGTGGGAGGTTGGCTGTGGGAGCGCACTGACCACCAGGGGGCAGCTCCTGCATTGAGCATCTGCCCCCTGGTGGTCAGTGTGCATCATAGCAGCCGGCCAGTCATCAAGTCTTAACAATCGCTTAGGCTTTTATATAGACTAGAGGCCCGGTGCACGAAATTCGTGCACAGGGGGTGGGGGAGGGTATCCCTCAGCCCAGCCTGCACCCTCTCCAATCTGAGATCCCTCTCACAATCCAGGACTGCTGGCTCCCAACTGCTCACCTGCCTGCCTGCCTGATTGCCCCGAACTGCTTCTGCCTGCCAGCCTGATCACCCCCTAACCACTCCCCTGCCAGCCTGATCGACACCTAACTGCTCCCCTGCAGGCCCGATTGCCCCTAACTATCCTCCCCTGCAGGCCTGGTTGCCCCCAAATGCCTTCCCCTGCTGGCCCGGTCACCACTAACTGCCCTCCCTTGCCAGCCTGGTCGCCCCTAACTGCCCTCCCCTGCCAGCCTGGTCACCCCTAACTGCCCTCCCCTGCGGGCCTGGTCGCCCCCCACTGCCCTCCTCTGCTGGCCCGGTCACCCCTAACTGCCCTCCCCTGCAGGCCTGGTCCCTCCCAACTGCCCTCCCTTGCTGGCCTGATCGCCCACAACTGCCCTCCCCTGCCGGTCATCTTGTGGCGGCCATCTTGTGTCCACATGGGGGCAGCCATCTTGTGTGTTGGAGTGATGGTCAATTTGCATATTACCTCTTTATTATATAGGATAATGATAAAATGAGCATTTCTGGATAAAATGCTTTTCCTGTACCGAGCATTATTTCCTTAAAAATGATTATTTAGAAGTGGACTACTGCATCAAAGGGAAAGAACTTTACTATTTGAATTTCAAGATTTCCTGGGAAAGACCAATAAATAAACATTTAACAACAATCTCTGCTACACACTGCTGCTAGAATTACCTCTTACAACATGAAAGTGATCGTGTCACTTTGTTTCTCTACCTTTCTCCAACTTCCCAGCACTAAAACTCCTGTGCATAATCACCTGATCCACCTTTAGCAATTATCCCTATGAATAGTAGTATTTTTCAGGTTCTTAACAGATAATCATGGCAATTTACACTGCACTAGCCATGCCAGAGAGCCTGAACTTCACCTCCTTTACCTGTGGTCTCATAATTTTAAAAATATTTGCTAATTTGGTAGCAAAAAGTATCTTATTTTAATTTTTGTATTTCTAAAATTTTTGCATTTCACCAGTAGTATATGAGGGTTCCTTTTTGGGGGCGACCAGGCCTGCAGAGGAGAACTCTGTTCACTATTGAGTTTGGAGTTGTGTCCACATTTGTGGACCAGGTAAAATTTTCTCTTTATTTAAAGTCTATGTCTTTTGACACTTATCTACTAGGGTACTTCAGCAATTTCATATTGATTTGTAAGGGTCCTTAACTGACAGTGGTATTATTACTTGTTATTTTCAAGTAACAAACTATATTCCTATATTAATGTAGAAAAGATAATGAATTATTGTCACAAGTTTTAAAAACATTCTATGGATGAAAACCTTGTAACACTGTCCGAAGGCTGGTTAAGGTTTAAGACTAGTCTGAATGTTTAAGGGATGAACAAACATATTCAATAATAAGAGCTGAATTTGGTTTGATCTTATATTTAATCAGTAAAACCAATTCTTAGCTTGACTGGAGAAAGAATTATCACTGGAGGATATAATTTTTTTCAGAAAAAGAAACACATAAAAACTGATTCTTATCATTGCTAAAATCCAGTGAAACACATAAAACAGTCTCTAAAGATAAAACCATAAAAAAGAAAACAACCATCATATAAACAAACCAAATAGCTTCTTACCAGATACTTCATCCTTTTTCCTCTTCTTCACCTTAGATGGAGTAGACTCACAAGCTGATACTGTTGATTCTGAATGGCAATCCAACTGGGGCACAATAATCTCTTTAAGACCTAAAATATAACATATTTCTGAATTATTAATACTACCCAGGAGGAAGTATGGGTCTCTACTTAGAGAAAAATTAACTTATAAAAATCCAAATCCCCAAACAATGGAGTGATTGCCTACATTAAAAAAGTTCCTTTGAAGTGCAAATCAAAATGACAATGACATGTCACCTCATACCTGTTGGAATGGCTATTATCAATAAAATAAGAAATAACAAGTATTGGAGAGCATGTGGAGAAAAAGGAACCCTCATACACTACTGGTGAGAATGAAAACTGACAAAGCCACAATGGAAAACAGTATATAGGTTCCTCAATAAATTAATAGAGCTACCATCTGTCCCAGCAATCCTTCTTCTGGGTACCTACCCAAATAATTTGAAAAGTTATTCATAAAGATATATGTACCCCTATGTTCATGGCAACATTATTCATGGTAGCCAAGACATGGAAACAACATAAGTATCCTTCAATGGATGACTGGATAAAGATGATATGGTATATATGTACAATGGAATAATACTCAGCCATAAGAAAGATTAAAATACTGACATTTGCAACAACATGGATGGATCTTGAGAATATCATGCTAACAAAATAAGTAAGATGGAAAAGGACAAAAAGCATATGATTTCACTCATATGTGGAATATAAAACTAAAAGCAACAAACAAACAAAACAAATTCATAGACACAGAAACAGTTTGAAGGTTAACAGAGGGTAAAGGGGTAGGAGGAGGAAGAGGGTAAAGGGGGTCAAATACAGGGTGTCCAAAAAAATGTATATACACTTTGAATAATTATTAATTCCAGTAGGTTGAGCTAACAGCCATTAAAGGTGTATACATTTTGGGGGAACACCCTATATTTGGGAGACTACTCTAAGGGTGGTGAGCACACAATGCAAAATACAAATGATGTATTATAAAACTGTATATTTGAAACTTATACAATGTTATTAACCAATGTCACCCCCAATATATTTTAAAAATAGATTGTGGACCTGCAATAAAAAACAAGTTCTTTTAAAGGGCAGCCCAAAACATGATTTTGTTCATAGAACATTAACTTGATAGGAGGCTTTACAGAGAAATATAAAACTAAAAAGTTAGAAGCTGCTACCAACTAAAGATTATTAAAAAATGAAAAGAGCCCTAATTGGTTTGGCTCAGTGGATAGAGTGTCTGCCTGCGGACTAAAGGGTCCCAAGTTCAATTCCGGTCAAGGGCATGTACCTTTGGTTGCGGGCACATCCCCAGTTGGGGTGTGCAGGAGGCAGCTGATCAATGTTTCTCTCTCATCGATGTTTCTAACTCTATCCCTCTCCCTTCCTCTCTGTAAAAAAAAAAAAAAAAAAGAAAAGAAATGAAAAGAGCCCTGGCCGGGGTGGTTCAGTTGGTTGGAGCGTCCTCCCATGCACAGGAAGGTAGTTGGTTCGATCCCTGGTCAGGGAGCATACAGGAGGCAACCAATAGATGTATCTCTCTCACATTAATGTTTCTCTCTCTCACTTCCTCTCTCTCTTAATAATCAATAAAAATATGTTAACAACAAAAAAAGACTTGATTTAGAAACTTTAAAGGTTTTCTTTTAATCCGGGTACTTGTTTTCTCCATCTTCAAAGACAATAAAAAAGTAAACAAGCCAAAATAAAAGGGAATATTTTTGTTCTATGTTTTTATTAAATAAGGTATCTGTGGAAGAGTAAAAAAATGAAAGCAGAGCTAACTTTACTAGATTCATTGTCTCAATGAAAATGTTCAAGTCTCTTGGTCATTAATTTCAACCAAACAAACAACCTTTATGCAAGTGATGACTGGGATTAAAAGGAGGAATGCTTTTCACTTGAATTATCTAGCAACTGCTTCTGAAGGTCGCTAGGACAATCTCCAAATGCCATTAGTGGAACACTTTCATTGTCATTTTAGTAAAACAGAGTGTGTCACCATACCACCTACCGCTGGAATCAAAATTTAGGAAGTCTGAGAATTCCTGAGCCAATGTCTCATCACTGGCAAAGGCACAGATGCAAGCAAAGAAATGAATGCATCTCTGTGCTGCCTCATCCTTAGAGGCATTCGACTTGTGCGACTTCAGAGTCTGGCAGGAACAGAAGAAACGGCGTTCAGGCAAGCTTTTGGCATTGATTTTCTGCACAAAGGACGTATGCAAGTACCCCAAACTATGCTTCTGGCTCGCCTTGCATTTCACCACCAAAATGTTTTTAGTAATTCTCTGTACGAGCGGACCCGTGGGTTCTGTGGCCAACTGCCAGATGGTTTGCTTGGTTTCCGAGGAGGCCTGCATTGCATTCAGGACGGAGCTCTTTAGAGTCAGAGGGGTGGCCTCTGCCTGACAGTTTATTGCCAACTTGATGTGCTGGCACTGGTTTTCCACAACACCCTGGGTGGCAGCTTTCAGGCAGGAGGGGACATAACACCGTCCAGAGCTCAGCTGAGTGATGATCGTCCCATCTACCGTTTGGATTGTCGTCTCTGAAACACCTAGCTCTACAAAGCATCTGTAGTCGGGGCCCCGGTCTCTTTGCCGCACTGAGTAGACCTGCAGATCAGAGCCTGTTATGATTTTGACAGCTTCAACACTAGGCTGCTTCCGTGCACCATAGCGGAATATAGTTCCACATGTCTTGTTTTTACAGCTCAGTCCCCGGGTTCCATTGTATGTGCCGCATCGGGGACACTTTCTTATTCCCCTCAATGTGGCCTTCCCCAAATCAGATAAGAAAGCTGGGACTTTAGTCCTCAGAGAGTTTGGTTCCATTTTTCATAGGCCCCTAGAAAAAGCAATAAGCCCATCAGCATACATACACACATACAGAGTTAAAATCACTTACGATATTTAACAGAGAAAGTGAAACATAAAGAAGCTATCCAGGTGCTCTCCTTACCTGGAATACACCAGTGCTTTTTTCTTTGTCTTTCCCTCTCCCTTTACCCCACTTCCTCCCTGCCCCGGACAGGTTACCATTAGCTTCCTCACTCCCAAGCTCCAAGGGCCCATCCTTTACCTCTATAACTTGTTTCCTAAGCTCATTTCTTCTAGGAATTACTTCTACTCTGTGATTTACCAAGTAAATGTTCTCTTACAAAAAAAAGCAACTATCCACTATCTTCAAATTGTACCCTCAAACACAACATCAATTTAAACCCTCAAATAGCCCTAGCCGGTTTGGCTCAGTGGATAGCGCGTCGGCCTGCGGACTGAAAGTTCCTGGGTTCAATTCCAGTCAAGGGCACATGTCTGGGTTGCAGGTTCGATCCCCAGTAGGGGGCGTGCAGGAGGCAGCTGATCAATGATCCTCTCTCATCACTGATGTTTCTATCTCTCTCTCCACTCCTCTCTGAAATAAAAATATATTTAAAATAAATAAATAAACCCTCAAACAAAATAAAAGTGAAGATCTCTATAGTTTTAAAAACCAAATGTAACAATTAAAGCATTTCTTTAGGTTCAATCCTGTTTCATAAAACAACCTAGATTAGTTAACCTAATCTTTACATGCACAGATATTTAACTTAAGCAAGGACTGGAGAATGGAAAAGGTTAGCTCTTTCCCTTCCACCCTTCCACACAACACCCAGCCCAATCTTACCTGTTTCAGTTGCCAGAGCATCCGGAAAATGGTGTGACCTAAATTCATAAGACCTAAAAAGGTGTTTCATTAGTTTGTGATAGTCATAGAGGACAAGCGAAGACATAATCATTTACAGAGTAAATGTTACTGCTTAACCCAGACTTCTGAAGTTTGAACTCCATAGTATAACAATGCAGACATTCGGCATCCTCCTGCCCAGTGTTTCACAAAGAAGATTCCCTCTGCCTTATGTGGAGACCTTGGCAGTCTATAAATAAAACAAGAAAAAATACTAAAGTTTGCAAAGACAGAATGATTCTTTCCTTCAGAATAGGAATCTAAGTCTTTCACAAATATTTGAGAAATATTTGACAGAAATTGTTATGGAAATGATTGTTTTGTACTTCCAATTGCAAGAAAATAGTGTGAATGGCACTACACAGGGAGTTGTCAAGAACACCTAGAACCATGGTGTATAATTGGTCATACACTCATCCTTCCCAATAGTAATGCCTTACATTTTTATTTTAGAGCACTTTATGCTTTTCCAAGTGCTGTTACATTCATGATTTCATTTGAACACCACAATATTAGTATCTTATTTAAGCCAAACATCAACCATTCTTCAGATGAACTTTTAAAATTTAAATAACTTGTTGCCCAGCTAGTGTGGCTCAGTGGTTGAGTCACCCCATAAACCAAGGGGTCTCCAGTTTGATTCCCAGTCAGGGCTCAATCCCCAGTAGGGGGTGTGCAGGAGGCAGCTGATCTATGATTCTCTTTTCTTGATGTTTCTGTATCTCTCCTCCTCTCCTTTCCTTTCTCTGAAAAAAAAAAAATTTTTTTTAATAAAAAAAATAAAAGTTAAGTAACTTGTCTGAGGTCCCCCAGCAAAATTAACTATGTGGTTTACAATAATCCTATGTCTGTTAAGAAGAGTATGTTTTTTATTTTCCCCCATTATGAAAATTTTCAAACATATAAAAAAATAGAATTATACAGTGAACCTCCATATACTTACCCACTAGATTATACAATGAACATTTTACTGTATTTGCCTTATTACATATCTATTTATCCATCCCCTTCATCATCCATCAATTCCTTTTTTACTTTGACTCATTTCAAAGTAAGTTTCAGCCATCAGTTTAGTATGCATATTATTAAGTAAAGTTCAATATTTTAAATGCTTTTTTAAAAAGGTAATTTGCACCCTAGCTGGTTTGGCTCAGTGGATAGAGTGTCGGCCTGCAGACCAAAGAGTTCCGGGTTTGAGTCAGGTCAAGGGCACGTACCTTCGTTATAGGCTCCTCCTGGCCCGGGCCCTTATCAGGACGCAATCAATCGATGTGTCTCTCTCACATCGATATTTCTGTCTCTCCCTCTCTTCCACTCTCTCTAAAAATCAATGAAAAAATATCCTCGGGTGGAGGATTAAAAAAAAAACACATAGGTAATTGGCTTGTGATTTTGAAATAGACTGTTAGCATTGCTTTCCCCCCATCTTTTTCTACATCTTCTTAGTCCACTGATTAACAAATTGAAAGGTACAAATAAGAAAAGTCTAAGATGCCGAAACCGGTTTGGCTCAGTGGATAGAGCGTCGGCCTGCGGACTCAAGGGTCCCAGGTTCGATTCCGGTCAAGGGCATGTACCTTGGTTGCGGGCACATCCCTAGTGGGGGGTGTGCAGGAGGCAGCTGATCGATGATTCTCTCTCATCGATGTTTCTAACTCTCTATCCCTCTCTCTTCCTCTCTGTAAAAAAATCAATAAAATATATTTAAAAAAAAAAAAGAAAGAAAAGAAAAGTCTAAAAGTCTAAGAATGACCATCTTTTCACTGGTGCTATAAATTAATCCCCCAACTGTAATATTTGCTTACTGAGTATCGACTGAGTGAATAAAACTTTCTGAAATATGGTCTATAGCAGGATTTCTCCAACTTGGCACTACTGACATTTAAGTCTGGGTAATTCTTAATTGTTAGAGGAGTATCCCATGCACTGCAGGATGTTTAGTAGTACCCACTAGATGCTAATAGCAATCAACACCCCCTCCCCAAGTTGTAAAAAAACAAGAATGTCTCCAGATATTGCTAAATGGTCTCTGCTGAGCTAAAATCACTCATAAAAAACTACTGATCTAGAGACATTAGCATGTTTACACAGAACTGCCTTCCCAGGTCAATAAATTTCTTCAGTAGGTATTCTCATTCAGCCAGACATGGGTTCAAAAGTCAAAAGATGGAGGATTTAGTTGGCTCTTTACCACCAATTCTCTCTGTGACTAAGACTTTTAACTTTTGAGCTACAGGGTGTTTTTCATTCGCAAAACAGAAAAAGAGTTAATATCTATGAAAGAGCTTAGCTGAAAACTACACTGATATGATTTAAGTGGAAAAACACACAACTTTGCTCATTAAGGCAGAAACTGGTTTGCCATACATGTGAAGCCTTAAGATGCTATGGTTTTTTAGCATCATCATGGGAATTCCATTCTTTTATTTTTCTTTTTTACTTTTTTTATTATGCTCTGTAGAGGGCAATTTGTTAGTATCTTTCAAAATTGCAAATGCACATTTCTTTTTGAAAACCTTTTAATTTTGAAATAAGTTTAGGTTTATAGAAAAATTATAAAGATAATACAGAGGGTTCCTGTATACTCTTTATCCCACTTTCCCAAATGTTAACATCCTAATTACCATGGGACATTTGTCAAAACTGAAGTTTTAACATTGGTACAATACTATTAATTCTATCTACTACAGACTTTATATGGATTTCAGCAGTTTTTCCACTAATGCCCTTTTTTATTTTTTTAAATATATTTTTATTGATTTCAAAGAGGAAGGGAGAGGGAGAAACATCACTGATGAGAATCATTGATCGGCTGCCTCCTGCACGCCCCCTACTGGAGATCGAGCCAACAACCCTGGCATGTGCCCTTGACCGGAAGCGAACCTGGGTCCCTTCAGTCTGCAGGCCAACACTCTATCCACTGAGCTAAACCAGCTGGGCACTAAAGCCCCTTTTAAAGAATAAACTTATATAGAATAATTTTACATTTTCCGAAAAGTTGCAAAGATAGAGACATTTGTCAAAACTAAGAGGTCAACATTGGTACTTTAAAATTAATTAAACTCTAGACTTTGTCCTTTTTTCTGTTCCAGGAAGATCCAATTAAAGACACCACATTGCATTTAGCCATCATGTCTCCTTAGTCTTCTCAGATCTGTGAGTTTATCTTTTCTTATTTTCCACTAGAGGCTTGGTGCATGAAATTCGTGCACGGATAGGGTCCCTAGGCCTGGCCAGCGATCAGGGCTGATCTATGGGGCGACCAACGGGGTGACAGGAGGGCCCCCACTGGCACCCACTTTGGCTGGCCTGGGGCCTGTGGGCTGGGGGCAGCTCCTGTGTTGACCATCTGCCCCCTGGTGGTCAGTGTGCATCATACCGACTGGCTGTTCCTCCGGTTGTTCTGCTGTTCAGTCGATTTGCATATTAGGCTTTTATTACATAGGACTAGAGGCCCGGTGCATGAAAATTCGTGCACTCGGGGGGTTCCTCAGCCCAGCCTGCACCCTCTTGCAGTCTGGGAGCCCTCAGGGGATGTCCGACTGATGGCTTAGGCCCGCTAAGCCACAGTCTGGCCTCCCTCTGCGGGAGGCGAGTGGGTGGGCCGATCAGGGGATGGCACTAGCCAGCAAGTGGCCGGCCCTGCCCCCCCCCCCCCCATTGCCTTTCCCTCCCTCTGCCCGCTGGCACGCGCCTTGGCTGGCCTGGAGCCGCCTGCTCACCGGCCCTGCCCCTTGCCGACTGATTGTTCTGCTGCTCGGTCAATTTGCATATTACTCTTTTATTAGGTAGGATAATCTTGACAATTTTGAAGAGCCAGGTGTTTTACAGAGTATGTCCTTCAATTTTAGTTCATGTTTCCCCTGCATATTCCTTTTGACCCAGTAAGTCCACTAATAAAAATTTATCTTACAGCCCTGCCTGGTGTGTCTAAGTGGTTAGAGCATTGGCCCTCGCACCGAAGGATCATGGGTTCAATTCCTGGTCAAGGGTGCATACCAGGGTACATACAATAATCAACCAATGAACCCTAGCCAATTTGGCTCAGTGGATAGAGCATTGGCCTGCAAACTGAAGGGTCCTGAGTTTGATTCTGATCAAGGGCACATACCTTATACTGATGTTTCTCTATCTCTCCCCCTCCCTTCCACTCTCTCTAAAAAATCAATGGAAAAATATCTTCGGGTGAGGATTAACAGAAAAAAAGTTTCTGCCCTGGCCTGTGTGGTTCCTGTGTGGTTCAGTTGGTTGGAGCCTTGTCCCATGCACCAAAAGGTAGTGGGTTTGATCCCCAGTTGGGGAGTGAGTGATAGGCAATTGATTGATGTTTCTCTCACAGCAATGTCTCTCTATCTCTTCCCCCATTTCTCTAAAAGGAAAATCAATTAAAAAAAATTTTTAAAGGTTAACAGAGGTTTGTGTTTATTAGTTTTCACATTTTGAACCATGTAAATCTATGATCTTTTTAAAAATGTAAATTTTTAAATATTTAGAGATAAAGTCATGTTATAAAATGATAATGTAAAAGCAGACTCCAGCCCTAGCTGGTTTGGCTCAATGGATAGAGCGTAAGCCTGTGGACTAAAGGGTCCTAGGTTTGATTCCAGTCAATGGCACATGCCAGGGTTGTGGGCTTGATCTCCAGTAGGGGGCCTGCAGGAGGCAGCCAATCAATAATTCTCTCTCATTATTATTATTATTATTTTTAAATGTATTTTATTGATATTTTACAGAGAGGAAGGGAGAGGGATAGAAAGTTAGAAATATCGATGAGAGAGAAACATCGATCAGCCACCTCTTGCACACTCCCCACTGGGCACGTGCCCGCAACCAAGGTACATGCCCTTGACCGGAATCGAACCTGGGACCCTTCAGTCCGCAGGCCGACGCTCTATCCACTGAGCCAAACCGGTTAGGGCCTCTCTCATTATTGATGTTTCTCTCTCTCTTCTTCTCCCTTCCTTTCTGAAATCAATACATTGTTTTTTTAAAAAAAGGAAAAGTTATGAATAAAAATTATCATTAAAAATATCATACTCATTCTGTCTCACTTTCTATACTTAAATAAATTCCAGGAAGATAAGTACAAAAGGTAGAACTGTTAAGATAGAATTTAAAAAGGGTGAGATTTTAAAAAATATTTTTTAAGGATATCAGAATGAGGATGGCCTAAATGACACAAATCCCTTTCTGTGTCCACAAAATACTGATTAAATTTTTTCCTACTGTATTAGTGTTTTTTAAAAAAACCTCTTTATTTTTTTAAATATATTTTTATTGATTTCAAAGAGGAAGGGAGAGGGAGAGATAGAAACATCAATGATGAAGCCCTAACCGGTTTGGCTCAGTGGATAGAGCATCGGCCTGTGGACTCAAGGGTCCCAGGTTTGATTCCGGTCAAGGGCATGTACCTTGGTTGTGGGCACATCGCCAGTAGGGGGTGTGCAGAAGGCAGCTGATTGGTGTTTCTCTCTCATCGATGTTTCTAACTCTCTCTCCCTCTCTCTTCCTCTCTGTAAAAAATCAATAAAATATATATTTTTTTAAAAAAAGAAAGAAACATCAATGATGAGAGAGAATCATTGATTGGCTGCCTCCTGCACGCCCCACACTGGGGATCGAGCCCGCAACCTGGGCATGTGCCCTTGACTGGAATCGAACCTGGAACCCTTCAGTCCGAAGGCCGACGCTCTATCCACTGAGCCAAACCAGCTAGGGCAAAAACACCTCTTTATTGAGGTATATTTTATATACCATAAAATTCACCCATTTAAGTGTAGAATTCAATGGTATTTATTAAATTTATAGATTGGACACCCTTCACTACAATCCAGTCTTAGAACACTCCTCGAAAAGATCCCTCTTGCTGTTTGCAGTAATGATTCCCACCCCCAGAAAATCACTAATCTGCTTTCTGTCTCTATAGATTTACCTTTTCTGAACATTTCATTTAGATGGAATCATATAATATGTGGCTTTTAAAAGTCTGGCTTCTTTCACTCAATATAATGTTTTCAAGATTCCACCACATTGTAGCATGTATCCATACTTCATTCCTTTTATTGCTGAATAGTAGTCCATGGTATAGATATCATTTTGTTTATCTACTCACCAGCTGACAGATATTTGGATTGTTTCCAGTTTTTTACTCTTATGAACACTGCTGCTGAGAAAATAAACATGCAAGTCTTTGTGAAGACAAATGGCTTCATTTCTCTTGGGTAGATACCTAGAAGTGGAATTGCTGGATCAGATAAGTTTCTGTTTAACTTTTTTAAGAAACTGCCAAACTGGCTGTATCATTTTACATTCACATAGGCAACATATGAGAGTTCCTGTTTCTCTACTTCCTGTTTCTCCAATCAATACATGTTACTGTCTTCTCATAGCCATTTGATTATAGTGTGTTGAAGTGGCATCTCACTAATGTTTCACATGCTCATTTAACCATATGTCTATCTCATTGGGGGGAAATCTATTAAAATATTTTATCTAAGCCCTAGCTGGTTTGGCTCAGTGGATAGAGCATCAGCCTGTGGACTGAAGAATTCCAGGTTCGATTCCAGTCAAGGGCACATGCCTGGGTTGCGGGCTCGGTCCCCAGTGGGAGGCGTGCAGGAGGCAGCTGATCAATGATTCTCTCTCATCATTGACGTTTCTATCTCTCCCTCTCCCTCCCTGTCTGAAATCAATAAAAACATACTAAAAATATTTTATCTAAGAAAGCCCCAAATATTTTATCCATTTTAAAACTAAAACTGATATTTGATTACATAAAAATGAAAATTTTCTGCATGTCAAAAATCACTATAAGCAAAGTGCAAAGATGAAAACAAACTGAGCAACAAAAGCAGACTTGTACACTAAAAACTACAAAACATCGTTGAAGGAAATTAAAGACCTAAAAAAAATGGAAAGACATCCCATGTTCATGGACCAGAAGACTTAATATTGTTAAGATGACACTACTCCCCGAATTGATCTACAGATACCATGAAATCCCTGTCAAAATCACAGATACTAACTCCCTCCTCCCCCAGAAATTAACAAGATGATCCTAAAATTCATATAAAAATACAAGGGATCTGGAAGAGCCAGAATAATCTTAAGAAGAATAAAGTAGAAGGACTCACACTTCCTGATTTTAAAACTTACTACAAAGCAAATTAAGACAATGTGGACAGAGAAGGAAAAATACTGTATGATATATCACTTCTATATAAAACCTAAAAAAGCCAAACTCATAGAAAGATAATGGAATGGTGGTTTCCAGGGGCTGGGGAGTGGGAAAAATTGGGAAATATCAAAGGGTAAAAATTTCCAGTTATGATTAAGTTCTGGGGATCTACTATACAGCATGGTGATTACAGTTAATAAGACTGTATTGTATACTTGAAAGTTGCCAAGATCTTAAGTGTCCGCACCACAAAAAAGAAATGGCAATTATGTGATGTGATGGAGGTGTTAGCTAAGGCTATGATGGCAATCAGATTGCCTGTGCTATTCCCTTTCCCCTCCTCTTCCCCCACAGGTGTGCATCTCTTAAACTCTAAGGGACCCCACAAGATTTGCAACCAAGGGAGCAATGGGCAGCAGCAGCTCAGCTTGCCCGGGCTAACCCCCGGAACCTGTCTCCAAGACCCCTCTTCTCTGACTTCCCAGTGAGCTAAGGCAGCCCAAGCTAGGCTCTCCTGTTACTTCTTTTATGCTAAGCCCTTCCTTGTTTCACTGTCCCCAGGACTCGGATTGTGAAATCTTTCCTACGCAAAGTCAAGAATACACACTACTGGCTGGCCTTGGCAGACACGCTCAGGGCCAGGCCCGCTATCTGGTAACAGAAGGGAGAGTTACATTTCACTGTTTTCTAATATTTGAATTTTAAACATGTACTGGTATCACTTATTAGATTCTATATTGAAAGCATATTCAAACAAGTTAACACAACTTGTAAAGAACCTGTATTTGAATCCTGCCTATAAAAGGGTGTCTCAGCAAGATGGTGTAAAGGGAGTAGTGCTGGAAGAGCGAACCCATAAATGCTCCCTAGAAGGAGGGTTGCCATTCAATTACTATTTGGCTGTAGAGCTATACATCTTGGTGGATGCTATTTAATGTTTGTGAAGCACACTAAGTGAAGAGAACAAATGATCACCATGAATAAAACATAAAACTTACTAATGTTTACTAAGTACAAGTTAGCCCTTCCCATGCATTTTCCTCATGTATTTCTCACCATTGTGGATGAAAAAGGAGCCACACACTAAAGCAGACAAGCTCAGAGGAGGCCGAAGGCCTTACAAACTCAGACACCTAAAGAAACCACATAGGCCGAAACCGGTTTGGCTCAGTGGGTAGAGCATCGGTCTGCGGACTGGAAGGTCCCGGGTTCGATTCCGGTCAAGGGCATGTACATTGGTTGCAGGCACATCCCCCGGTGGGGGGTGTGCAGGAGGCAGCTGGTCGATGTCTCTCTCTCATCGATGTTTCTAGCTCTCTATCCCTCTCCCTTCCTCTCTGTGAAAAATCAATAAAATAAAAATAAAGCCACATAGGATGGTCTGAAATTTAAAATTCCTAACTAAAAGTGAGTCATGGAGCCCTAACCGGTTTGGCTTAGTGGATAGAGCATCGGCCTGTGGACTGAAAGGTCCCAGGTTCGATTCTGGTCAAGGGCATGTACCTTGGTTGTGGGCACATCCCCAGTAGGAGGTGTGCAGGAGGCAGCTGATTGATGTTTCTCTCTCATCGATGTTTCTAACTCTCTATCCCTCTCCCTTCCTCTCTGTAAAAAATCAATAAAATATATTAAAAAAAAATAAAAAAATAAAAGTGAGTCATGGCTATAATCATGTCCTAGGCCAGTATCTTCCTTTTTTAAAAAAAAAAAAAAGTATTTTTTATTGATTTCAGAGAGGAAGGGAGGAACATCAATGATGAGAATCACTGATTGGCTGACTCCTGCATGCCCCCTACTGGGGATCGAACCCACAACCCAGGCATGCACCCTTGACCGGGATCAAACCTGGGATCAGTCTGCAGGCCAATGCTCTATCCATTGAACCAAACCAGCTAGGGCCAATATCTTCCTTGACAAAAGGTCTTTACCTTAACGGAGCCTATTGTGAGTTTTTTTTTTTTTGGGGGGGGGAGGGGGAGGGTTTGTTTTTTGCATCTACCAATAACATACTTTTGAAATGTCAGGTTAATTTCCTTTTTACAAACCCCTCAGGGCATAATTCTCCCACCAGAGCAGGAGACCACAGAACCTCTCATTGTTACCATTATCATGTTAACTGTTAACTATCCTGTACAAACCTGTGCAAAAGAAGTAGGTTGTCTATTTATTTATCAAATCCCAGAGATTTCCCAGCTTTGCTTTCTACCACCTCCCTAATCTATCAACAATGAATTTCATGGATCCCCCTTACATCTTCCCCTTTGATGCTAATGTATAAAGTGCAAAACTGCCCTTCTCTGGAGCATTTCCTCAACCCGTTGAGATTTTTGCTTTCTGGAAATGGTTTGGCTCAAATAAAGTCATACAAATTCTCCCAGATGTGGATGTTTCTTTCATGAACACCATCATCCTGCGACGTCGGTACTACTGCACTCATCTTTAGAGAGGAAGAAACTGACTCAGAGAAAGTAACGCTGTGATGAATGTCTCACAGTCAGCCACCAGATAGCCTAGTGTGATTTCGGAATCTGATGGATTCCTTGACAAAACACAAATGAGAGGAAGGGGCAGGCCTAGAAGCCACAACTCCCGACTCATGGTCCAAGGTGCTCCCATTAGCCCTGCGCAGCGTCGCATACCGCAGAAAGGCCAATGGAAGAAATGCAGACTCGTGTCTGGGAAAGGGGCGTCCTAGCCTGTACCTCCCTCCTGGATTCCGGGACCCAGCCCGCCCCCCCACTGCACCACCCAGGGCCAGTTTCCCGGCATCCTCCCCGCCGCGAGGGCTCACTTCCGGTTCTAAGGAGGCCCAAGCAGAAGCAACACCTGGCTCGCACCCTGCTCCTTGGACACGCTCTCTGTTGGGATTCTAGGCTCTACACCCGTTCCACCGCCGCCCCCGCCTTCTGTCCCCACGGCCCCCTTTACCTGCCCTGTGCCCACACCCCCCCACCTCGCGGCCCAAGGCCCCAAGCTGACGACCGCCCTCACCTCCTCTCTCTTCGCCTGCCGCGGTCTTTTACAAACGCGGCCAAGCTGTTCGCTGTAACGACAGTCGTTATTGGTCAGAGCCGCCCATGCGCGGTGAGTGCCCGCCCACCTCAGTTCGCATTGTCTGATGGGAGTTGAAGTTTCCTCCTCCTGCAGGCGGCTGGGCATTGCTGCAGAACACGCCGTAGAATCTGCGCTTACCTGGGGAGTTTCACTCAGGTTCTTCACTGCAGGGGCTGCCGTGTTTCTGGCCTATGCTCCTAGATCGGAAGGCACTGACAGTTCTAGGGCTGGTCTGGACTATTTCAGGCCTGTGAGAGTCCTGTTTCTGAGTTCCATTGGTAATGATGGGGAAAAAAATCGTCTTAGATTTTTCTACGTTATTAGCAGATATCGGTTGCGTCTTACCGTTTTATCAAAGGAGGTCTTGTTCAACAAATTATGCGCTCTATCACTTCTATGTTTATATTAAGCTATCTTTTTCTCCCTTAACTATAGTCTGACATATTATTTTAACGTTTTCCCTTATAATGAGTTTGAAACCGGCGTCCTACGTCCTAGTTCTGGTCCTTGGGATCACAAAGAATGAATATAAATGCTTTTTTGTTCGTGAGTGAAGATCGCTCCTGAGTGCAGTGTGTTAAGGGTGAGGGCTGTGTGTGTTGATTTCCTGAAACTATGGCCCTGGTCTTGCTACTTGCTAGTGCTGGCTCTGTGGGCAGGTTGCCTGGGAAAATGGTCCTTTCCAGGAGGTAATAGGGAGAAAGGCACACTTTCGTCTTGAGATCATATTTTTTAATTATTCTCCCCCGCTAAGATATAATTTATTTTGTTTACATTTTCAAGTATAAGCATATTGTTATTGGTATTCTTAACATTTTTTCTTCTTCGTTTAAATTAATAAACTTTTTTAGAGCAGTTGTAGGTTCACATAAAAATTGAGCAGGGTGGGAGGGAGGGAGGTGGAAGAGAGTATGGGGGGAATAAATGGTGATGAAAAAAATAATAAAATAAAATTGAACAGAAAGTACAGACAGTGCCCATCTATTCACTCCTTGTCCCTACACACTATTGACATCCTGCACCGCAGTGGTAAATTTGTTACAATCAATGAACTTCATTGAAACATCATTATCACCTAAAATCCTTAATTTACACTAGGGTTCACTCTTGGTGGTGTATAGTCCATAGGTTTTGACAAATGTAAATAACAGGTATTGACCATTGTAGTATACAGAATAGTTTCACTGCCTTAAAAGTCCTCTGTGCTCTGCCTATTCATCCCTCACTTCCTCCTAACCCCCTGAAACCACTGATACTTTTACTGTGTCCATAGTTTTACCATTTCCAGAAGGTTATATTATTGATATTACAAAGTATGTAGTCTTTCAGATTGGCTTCTTTCATTTAGTAATATGCATTTAAGTTTCCAACTTCTTTTTAAATCTTGGCTGTATCTATAGTGAAAACCCTCTTTTTGTTCCTAATTTTACTTGTGCTTTCTTTTTCCTGATCAGTTTCACCACATGATGTTATATATTTTATTAATCTTTTCAAAAGAACAAATTTTTTGGCTTATTTGAGCTAGTTTATTATATATTTGTTTTCAATTACATTAATATTTGCTCCCATTTCATTATTTCTTTCCTTATTATTCCTTTTCTGACTTCCTAAGCAGGAAACATAGCTCATTAATTTTATCCCTTCTTTTCTATTAGCATTAAGGTTATACATTATTTTCAAAGTGCCATTTTACCACAAATTTTGATATGTATTATTTTCTTTTTAAAAAAAATACATTTTTATTGATTTTTTACAGAGAGGAAGGGAGAGGGATAGAGAGTTAGAAACACCGATGAGAGAGAAACATCGATCAGCCACCTCTTGCACACTCCCCACTGGGCACATGCCCGCAACCAAGGTACGTGCCCTTGACCGGAATCGAACCTGGGACCCTTCAGTCTGCAGGCCAACGCTCTATCCACTGAGCCAAACCGGCCAGGGCTGATATGTATTATTTTCATTCATTAACAATTTTATATTTAAACATTTTTACTGTGGTATCGTCTTTGGCTCATTAGTTTATACATGCGTTTTGGAATTTCTACAAATTTTTGTTACTGATTTTTAAAATTGATTTTAGAAATAGAGAAACATCGATTTGTTGTTCCATTCACTAGTACTCATGCATTCATTGGTTGATTTTTTTTTTTTTTTTTAGGAAGAAAAGAAGGGAGGGAGGGAGAGAATGAGAAACATTGATGTGAGAGAGAACCATCAATCAGTTGCCTCCTATATGCACCCTGACCGGGGATCTAACCCACAACCTTTCGGTGTGCGAGATGACACTCCAACCAACTGAGCCACCCAGCAAGGTTCCTGAAATATATGCTTTAAAAGTTTATTTAGTATTTGATTAATCGTTGGTAAATTTTCTTGGCTTTTATTTTTTTTACTAGAGGCCCGGTGCACGAATTCATGCACAGGTGGGGTCCCTCTGGGTGGCCTGCAGGGATCAGGCCTAAACCTGCAGTCCAATGCCGCCTGCAGCTCCTACCTGCCGCTCCTGCTCATTCCAGCCCCACTGTGCCTGCCACGGGCTCGCATCCAATCAGTCCCCTTTGGGAGAGGCTTCTTCTGCCAAAGCAGCGCTCACCAGCCATGAGTCCTGCACCTGGTGCCCTCCCAAGGGGAGTGGCCTGCGGGATCGACTGAAACCAGATCTCTGACATCCCCAGAGGGGTCCCGGATTGCAAAAGGGTGCAGGCCAGGCTGAGGGACCCCACTGGTGCACGATCAGGCCTGGGGAGGGCTCCAGGTCGTGTTCGACCCATCTTACTCAGTCCTGATCGCCTGGACCTCATCAGCAAGCTAACCTACCGATCAGAGCATCTGCCCCCTGGTGGTCAGTGCAAGTCATAGTGAGCAGTTGAGCAGCCTTAGCATATCATTAGCATATTACACTTTGTGTGTTTTTTTTAAAATATATTTTATTGATTTTTTACAGAGAGGAAGAGAGAGGGATAGAGAGTTAGAAACATCGATGATAGAGAAACATCGAACAGCTGCCTCTTGCACACCCCCCACTGGGGACGTGCCTGCAACCAAGGTACATGCCCTTGACCAGAATCGAACCTGGGACCCTTGAGTCCGCAGGCCGACGCTCTATCCACTGAGCCAAACCGGTTTCGGCAGCATATTACACTTCGATTGGTTGTTCGGTTGTCTGCTGTTTGGTCTATTTGCATATTACCCTTTTATTATATAGGATTTTAACCTCTTGTTGTATGATTGTTTTAGGTTGGTTTTTTTCTTTCAATATATTGAAGATATTATCCCTCTGAATTCTGGCTTATCAAACTTGCTGTTGACATATTTGATGTCAATCTAATTGTCATATCATTATAGTATTTTTTTTTCCCTCTGCTGCTTTTAAGATCTCTGTTTTTTAAAAATATTTTTTTATTGATTTCAGAGAGGAAGGGAGAGGGAGAGAGAGATGGAAACACCAATGTTGAGAGAGAATCATTGATCAGCTGCCTCCTGCACACCCCCCATTAGGGGTCAAGCTCACAACTCTGGCATGTGCCCTTGACCAGAATTGAACCTGGGACCCTTCAGTCTGCAGACCAATGTTCTATCCACTGAGAAAAACCAGCTAGGGCTAAGATCTCTTTGTTTTTGACAATTTGTAATTTGACTATGTATGTGAGTATGGACTTCATTTTATCCTTGGAATTCAGTGTGCATCTTGAATCTGATAATTCCTACCTTTCAACATTTCTGGAAAATTCTCAATCATTATCTTTTTGAATATTGACCATCTCAAATTGTTTTCTGTCTTTATGGAACTCAAGTTGTTGTTTTTTTAAATTTATTTATTTATTCATTTTTAATATATTTTTATTGATTTCAGAGAGGAAGGGAGATTGAGAGAGATAGAAACACCAATGATGAGAGAGAATCTTGATTGGCTGCCTCCTGCATGCCCCCCACTGGGGATCTAGCCCGCAACCTGGGCATGTGCCCTTGGCTGGAATCGAACCTGGGACCCTTTAGTCCGCAGGCCGACATTCTATCCACTGAACCAAACCGGCTAGGGCTGGAACTCAAGTTTTAATGCATTTTAGATCTCATTCTGTTCTCCATGCTCTCTTCATATTTTCTACCCCTTTGTACTGTTCCAATTTACAGACTTCTTCAGCTGTATGTAATTTGGTTCAGTCCGTCCATTTAATTTTTAATTTTAGCTTTTTTTTTGTATCTGTCACATGTTCTTTTATTTTTTAATTTAAATTCTATATTGCTTAAAGTATTACATATATCTCCTTTCCCCCCATTGACCTCTCCTGAGCTGCTCCCAACCCCCACACACACACTCACCACCCCCCCGCATATGTCCTCACTCCCTTATTGTCTTTGTCCATTGGTTATGCTTATATGCATGCATGCATGCATGCAAGTCCTTTGGTTGATCTCTTACAACTCCCCTCCCCTGCGCTTCCCTCTGAGGTTGGATGGTCTGTTTGATGCTTCTGTGTCTCTGGACCTATTTTTTTTTTCATCAGTTTATGTTGTTCATTATATTCCACAAATGAATGAGATCCTGTGATATTTATCTTTTTCAGACTGGCTTATTTCGCTTAGCATAATGCTCTCCAGCTCCATCCATGCTGTTGCAAATGGTAAGAGTTCTTTCTTTTTTACAGCACCTTAGTATTCCATTGTGTAGATGTACCACAGTTTTTTAATCCACTCATCTGCTGATGGGCACTTAGGTTGTTTCCAAATCTTAGCTATTGTAAATTGTGCTGCTATGAACAAAGGGGTGCATATATTCTTTCTGATTTGTGTTTCTGGTTTCTTAGTATATATGTATTCCTAGAAGTGGGATTACTGGGTCAAATGGGAGTTCCATTTTTAACTTTTTGAGGAAACCCCATACTGTTCTCCACAGTGGCTGTACCAGTCTGCATTCCCACCAGCAGTGCACAAGGGGTCCTTTTTCTCCGCATCCTCGCCAACACTTGTTTGTTGATTTGTTGATGATTGCCATTCTGACAGGTGTGAGATGGTACCTCATTGCCATTTTGATTTGCATCTCTTGGATGATTAGTGACTTTGAGCATATTTTCATATGTCTCTGGGACTTCTGTATGTCTTCTTAGAAAAGTGTCTATTTAGGTCCTTTGCCCATTTTTGATTGGATTGTTTATCTTCCTTTTGTTAAGTAGTATGAGTTCCCTGTAAATATTGGAGATTAAACCCTTATCAGATATAATATTGGCAAATATGTTCTCCCATGCAGTGGGCTTTCTTGTTGTTTTGTTGATGGTTTCTTTTGCTGTGCAGAAGCTTTTTCTTTTGATGTAGTCCCATTTGTTTATTTTCTCCTTAGTTTCCATTGTCCTAGGAACTGTACTGGTAAAGATATTGCTATGACATATGCTTGATACTTTGCTGCCTATGGATTTTTCTAAGATTTTTATGGTTTCTTGTCTTATGTTTAAGTCCTTTATCCATTTTGTTTATTTTTGTGTATGGTATAAGTTGGTGGTCTCATTTCATTTTTTTGCATGTTACCTGTCCAATTTTCCCAATACCATTTATTGAAGAGACTGAATTGACTCCATTGTATGCTCTTGCCTCCTTTGTCAAATATTAATTGAGCATAATGGCTTGGGTCAATTTCTAGGTTCTCTGTTCTGTTCCATTGGCCTATATGTCTGTTCTTGTGCCAGTACCAGGCAGTTTTGAGAGCAGTGGCTTTGTAATATAGCCTGATATCTGGCATTGTAATCCCTCCAACTTTGTTCTTTCTCAGAATTGCTGCGGCTATTTGGGGTCTTTTTTTTATTCCATATGAATTTTTGGAGAGTTTGTTCTAGGTCTGTGAAATATTCCGTTGGTAGTTAGCTGTTTTTTGTGGGGTTTTTTTTTAGCTGTTGTATTTTTAATTTCTAGAGGTTCTATTAGTTTCTTTTAAAATTCTGCCTAACCATTCAATAGTCACTTCTGTCTTGCTCATATTTTTATTGCATCTTTTATTTTTAAAGATGTGAAATTTAGTTATTACATATTTTACATATGATTATTATGTCTAAAATCCTTGGAGTTCAAATTCCACTGTTCTTTGTTTCTGCTGAATCCCTTGTAGTGTCTTGTTTCCTTGTGTTTGATAGTTTTTGATTGTGAGCTCCTAGGTGATTTCAATCTGAGGTAATCCTGAGGGGCCTGTGTGGAGGATACATTCTTCCAGAGAGGATTTGTGAGTACCCAAACTACTAGTTCAGAGGGGATTCCTACTAATTGATAAAAATAATCAATTTAACCAAGAAATGGATAGAGGAGCCCTAGCTGGTTTGGTTCAGTGGATAGAAGGTTGGCCTGGGGACCAAAGGATCCTGGGTTCGATTCCGGTCAAGGGCACATGCCCGGGGTTGCAGGCTCGATCCCCAGTGGGGGGTGTGCAGGAGCAGCCAATCAATGATCCTCATCATTGATGTTTCTATCTCTCTCTCCCTTTCCCTTCCTCTCTGAAATCAATAAAAATATATATTTTTAAAAAAGAAATGGATAGAGGCCAGAGAAATGGACAGACTTGTCACAGAAAAGAAATACAAACAGCCAGTTATCATGGGAAAATTATTAACTTTACTTGCAATCAGGGAACCTATTTGTTTGTCATGTACTGAATATATACAGCATTGAAGAAAACAGTCATCAGCTTTTAGTTTAGTGGGAGAACACAGGGTTTAAAGTTAAAACACAAATATATAATACAGGATACCCAATTAAATCTTAGTTTCAGTTAAAAAGGTAATTTTAGTATAAGTATATTCCATGTAACATTTGAGATTGCTTTATTTGCTAAATCTGGGAAACCTAGACCAGCTCTGGCCCACGCCCTCTGGCATGCTCCTTTACCAGGCTCCACATTCCCGTGGTAATCAAGCCCTCTTTGAAAAGGTCAGAATCTGTCAGGGCTCTCCCAACCCATTAGTTCCTTCATTGCCCCACTGTCTATTAGGAGCTGCTTTTTTAGCATCTGCAACTTGTGGGTCCCTTTTAGTAGTTAACTACCTTAGTTATTATTTAAAAGTCATTTACATTAAAATCTCCCTTTTCAAATTTTAGTGTTGGTCTGTCTCCTGACTGGACCCTGGCCTGGCTGGTGTGGC
Source organism: Cnephaeus nilssonii (assembly GCF_951640355.1). Lineage (NCBI taxonomy): Eukaryota > Metazoa > Chordata > Mammalia > Chiroptera > Vespertilionidae > Cnephaeus > Cnephaeus nilssonii. The sequence continues at coordinate 42,005,278 of NC_137086.1, forward strand.
TTGGTTGGGCATCGTCTAGAGCACTGAAGAGTGGCTGCTGGTTCAATTCCTGGTCAGGGCACAGGAAGCATGTTAAGGAACAGAGGTTAGAAATGAGAAAAGCAAACAAAATGAGAATGAAGAACAAATGATAGAAACAGATGATAGACAGGAGATCCACCATAAACAGTAATTGGAGTTTCAAAGAAAACCAAAGCTCTGTGAATTGTACAAATATATTACAAACCAGGAAAATGAAAGTATTATCTTTGTGAATTTACTTGGCTCAGGAAGGGAATGTTTCCTTTCTTATACAGGGTTTTTCCTGACAATTTCCGCTTTTCTTTTGCCTGATTTAAAAAAAAATATATATATATATATATATATATATATATATATATATATATATATATATATATATAAAAATTGATTTTTTACAAAGAGGAAGGGAGAGGGATAGAGAGTTAGAAACATCGATCAGCTGCTTCCTGCACACTCCCTACTGGGTATTTGCCTGCAACCAAGGTACATGCCCTTGACCGGAATCGAACCTGGAACCCTTGGGTCCGCAGGCCGATGCTCTATCCACTGAGCCAAACCGGTTAGGGCTTGCCTGATTTTCTTCGTGTTTTATCAGTAAGTCTTCTCACGTCCTCCATACTATATAACTATCTGCATAGCCCAACCTGTCTGATAATCAAGTCTAGCCCTCTGAACATCAATCTGGACAAGGTGCCAAGTTGCTTCACAGCAGTTACCCTGGGACTTCCATTTACTTCACTCCTGTTGGATCTCATTTCCAGACACTTCATCTTTTTTTTTATTTACTTGCTTGTTTTGACTGAGTATATCCATTAGCTGAGAACCAGTGAATTGAAAGAAAATATTTTGAGAACCAAATATCTAAATATGCTTTTATTCTATTTTCATTGTGACAGAATGATTGGATAATTCATACTTTTAAAGACAGTACCCCATTGATCCCCAGTTTCCAATGTTTCTGTTGAGTGTTATTATTCTCAACCCTTTGCCACCTGGTAAATTTTAGAATATTCTTTTTATGTCATGTCTGGTGTCCGAAAAATTCCATGATGGTATGCCTTTTTAAGGGTCTTTTTGTTAGGATCTTTATTATTTATTGTGCTAATAGTGTTTGTTTGTTTTTAGAATAATTTCATCAATTCTACCCATTCCCTTATTTTCTGTTCTCTTCCTGGAACTCCTGTTGGTAGTATATTAAGCGTTCTGAATTGATCCATATTTATTTTTCCCCCTCTACTTTTGACTTCTATTCTAGAAGATTTATCTTTATTTTGTTCATCCTGAGGATATTCTTCCACTGATTTTTAGAGGAGAAAGGTGTGAGAGTGAAAGAGACACATTGATTGGTTGCCTCCCGCACATGCCCTGACCGAGGATGAACCTGCAACCCTTTGGCACTCGGGCTGACGCTCTAACCAAGCTTGGCCAGGAGTAGAACATTTGTCTTTTAATATTGTCAGTGAATTTATTCCTATTTTAATTTCTTGTTCTGACATTTTACTATTATCACTGTTCTAATTTCTTGAATACATCTTCTTTCCTCTCAGGATATTACAGTTCTTGGAAGTTTCCTGATTGATAGATGCTTTTTGTTTAGATCTACCTTTCACAATCAAAGTTTCCTTCAATTTCTGGTTATCTTTGGCTGTCCAATTTTAAAAGTGAAGAGCTAAAAACCTGTTTGAAGATTTGTGTACATGGGAAGGACTTAATGACTGGCATGCTCCCACTCACTATAGGGGGATTGGTGGCCATTTGGCTTTTTTTCCTATCAAGAGTTTAGCATGGTCAGTGTGGCACAGTGGTTGAGTGTCGACCTATGAACCAGGTCACGGTTCAATTCCTGATCAGAGCATATGTCTGGGTTACGGGCTCTATCCCCAGTTTGGGGGGTGCAGGAGGCCGCCAATCAATGTTTCTCTCTCTCTCTCTCTCTCTCTCCCTTCCTCTCTGAAATCAGTAAAAAAATATATTTTTAAAAGTTTAGTTTTTCCACAGAAGGATCCTCCAAATTCCCCTTTGTGTGTCCAAGTGTGGCGTTCATGTGTCAGAGCTGAACAAGGAGGAGGTAGGGATCTCATTTATCCAGTATGTAAAATTGTACTTAAATCCCTATTTTCTGTAAGATATTTCATCCTAGCCTAGTAACCCTGAGTCAGACGTCTATTTTTTCCTTTTTTAGTTGAATTATTATCAGAATAACTTCAGCCTCCAATTTGAGAGGCTGTAATGTAAAATCCTATTCAATTGAGACACACTCACATAAATTTTATTAAGGCCCTTAAATTAAAATTTCTTGTTTTAGAGGTATATTCTTCAAGTTCTAAACATGACAGTAAAATGCAGTGACTGGAAAAAATGTAATAACCTCCTCCAAAAAATGATTTTTAGAAATCCCTCTTTCAATGAAAGGGTGTGCTTTTTATTTCCTATGAACCCATTTTATTTTTCAAACTGACTATCACCTCAAGAGCACCAATAGCACTTAGTAAATCTAACTCTCTTTGTATATGCAATCTAGTCCTAACAACTGCCTTCTCAAATGTAATAGAACTCTAACACAAAAGGAAGAGAAATACAAAAGGAGAGGAGAAAACACAGGGATAAAACAGGAAAACAGGAGAATAAAACTATAATGTGAATTTCATTTTCAACAAAGAGATAATAACAAGGAAAATGAGATCTTGGTTTATAATGAGTTGAATCTAAATAATTCCAGTTCTTTGTTGTATTAAACAGAAACACAATGCAAACCATGGTTTCTGGAATAAGATTTTAAAAAATCTAACAAATATCTGAATGAATATAACAACATGGCTAGACCAAAAAGAAAAAAAGTCTATCACACAATAATCACTGAAGATCCCACAAGTTATAGAAAACATAAAGGAACTTTAATATCCAAACAGGGCAAAAAATACTGGATTAATGACCCATTAAATGTGAGTCACATCAGGTTCTTTACAGTACCAGATGTATTTAAAAATAAAATTTGAATGCATATTGTAAAGAATAAAACCATTTTTAAAACTCCTAATTTCTTTTTCTGATACTAATGCCAGTAAGTTTAGACTAAAAAAAAAATCTTTAAGTGATTTAACATTCAGAGTAAGATTTAAATCAAAATTAGCAACGTTCCTAAATATGAATTTGTTCAGTAGTAACCTTTTCATCATACCACTTTTTTTTTTCTTCCAGAAAGTAGTCAATGTACATTTTAAGATTTGTGCAATAAAAAAATATACTGGCTAATAAAAAGTGTTACTACTTGACATCGTCAAAATAAAAGAAAAACTATACTTTTGCTTATTTATGCCCAAATAATTTACCCTGCACTCCACAGATGTGTAGTAAATATTTCTGAAACAGTGAAAAATAAAGGTCCTAAAATAGAAACATAAGCCAGAATAATTTAAAAATAGCTTCCTGATATTTTATTTTTTGAGTTATTTCACTTACACTCCTTTTGGTTGCATGCCCTGATCTGTAGAAGTTAACAAGGAAATAAAATTTCCAAGTATTTAAAAAATTTACTCATCTTTCATAAAGCAACTTTTAATGTAGCAACACTTAAAAATACACAGTGACTTAATGAAACATTAGTACAACTGCATAGAATTGAGCTCCAGAGAATTATATACTAATGAGTTGTCTTTCCTGGGCTCTGGTTTACAAGAGTATTGGCTTAGAGACCAGCTTAGAGTCATTTGTTCCCCTTTAGGAGATACAGGCCTTTTCTGTTCCTAAATAACGTACTAGGAGCTATCTGAAGCTCTTAAAAACAACTGACCATCCAAATATGTATACTGGGGACCCTTCCCCTTTGTGAGTCAAGGAAGGGAGTTTGTGACTTTCAATGAAAACGAAACAAAACAAAACTATTCTAAGAGACTCTGAAATGTACTAGAAATTTCAAAACTAGAACAATGCTATCCAAGATTAAATCTCTTAATGCTCGGAGCCACCCCAAAATATAATAAAATTGGGAACTCCAGGAAAACAGGTACCAAAAGAATCAAAATAATGATTGCACTGAGGATTCTCCTCTTTGAAGGCTGTTTAAGGAGGTAGGATTTTAAAGGTTTTTTTTGTTTATCTTTTGGCCTCTGAATATTTAAAAAATGCTTTGCCCGGCTGGTCCTTCAGGCTAATTTTGGAGTTCACAATGAACCCCAAGCCTGACATAAGGATATTCTACAGTTTCACAGCTATTATCTGTACATATTAAAATTAAGTTGATTTACTCTTTTTGAGTAAATACAAACTAGGAAATGGCAAATTAATATATTCCTTTACATACAACTCTGTCTAAAAATTCTCGAAAAACAAGAGCAGATGACTTTGTATTCAAAGACTACCAAAGTGTATATTTGATAATCACATGCAAACAACTTAAAACCTTACAAATCTCCTGTCAACTCTGCATGATACCTTAAAGAAGGAAATGACATACAAAGTTTGCTAACTGTGCAAAATATTAAACTGCTAAAACATTTTACATAATGAAATAATACATGTAAATGTAGAAGTTGACACATGAAATTAGCACAGTTCATAAGAACTTATCACATTTCAGAGATTTTCTTTAGTAACAAGTTTTTTGTTTTTATATTTTCTGGTACACAGCAAAATTTATCACAGAAGATAAAAATTCTTTTAAACAAAGTCAACAGGGAGTTCTTGAGGCACCTTCTCATATAAAACACAAGATGAATGCAATTAACAATCCATCTGAGAAAAATTTTCAATCTCAGTGAACATTTGTTTTTCCATTTAAGTATATTATACAGAACTTTAATAAGGCAAGACAAATTTGTGAAAAAATGTAGATACAAAAATGATGTAAACTAATAATTTATATTAAAAAACCCCAAAGGGAAAACAGTGGAGATGGGATAGTTAAAACAAACCTTTGTAAAAAGACTTAAAACAGAATTGTGCACAAGCTGAAGATTATAAAGAACTTCGAGACTCTGCACAGTTTTGGTTTTTCATGTTTTGTTTTTTATATCTTTATATTACATGTTTTAAATCATATCAGGAATGCAAACTAGAACTGCAACTACTTTAGTGGAAAAAAGTTCAACATTGTGCAATTTTCTGCCTCTTAATTTTTAAAAAGTGGCAGCAATCCCTGCATTTGTGTTTGAAACAAGGATCTGAGAAACTTTATTAAAAAAGGTAATGAAGGCAAAAATTGGCAGACATCCAGCATCTTGTTTCTTTTTAAAACAATATGGATGGTTAAGTAATTTCATGATTAAAAAATGAACATTTTAAATAAATACATTGTATCTGACATTTGCACTGACTGATTTGATTAAATCTTTAAGTAAACAACGGCTTTACTACACTCTCTGTAGCCTCAAGCCACTGGCTTTAGATTCTGGAGTCCTTTTTCACTGGGTTTCATACCCTGCCACGCGATACCCTGCAGGCTGACTAGGCAACATGCTGCCGTTCTGTCCTGGAGGTGGCTGCATTCCATAATTTGGTCCCATCCATGGCGGAGAAGTCTGTGTCTGACTGGGAGAGCATGTGAAAGAAGAAGAGGGGAGGGAAATCCACTCATTAAAATGAAAGGTAACACCAAGAACAAATAACATATAGAGAGGAAATATACTTTTTCTTTAGTTCAAAAAAAGAATTATTATGCCACGGAAAGCAAAGGTACAAGCATCCTCATAGGTTTAATTTGTACAGCTTAATCTTATTAGTTTAATTACAGCTAAGAAAATACCCTTAACCTGTAAACATTTATCCCCTTTGACCTCAGAAAAAAACTCATCTTTCATCTCAGGAAGAAATGCTATACAACTGGGCTGGACATATGGTGAACAAACCACTTCCTGAAATAAACCTGACCATTTGATATGATAAGACTAGCACTTACATTACTCAAAGAAAAAAGTAAAACAATTATTAGCATATATAAGCACATAAATTTTTTTCAATATTATAAATACAAGCTTCTTTTTTAAATAAAAACTGTAAAGTATTTTAATCTTTACTTTCCCAAATTGTTTTTCAGAAATTTAAGTAAAATTGCATAATTCAGGGTGTATAAAGAAGCTTCCATGTAATAATAAACTTTTTTACACAGAAAAAATGAAGAACAAATAAAGCAACTAGCAACAAAGTAATTGTATTCAAGAATGGCCAAGGGGACCATTAGTCACATAACTTAAAATGCTGGTTATACCTCAAAGCAACATATTTCTAGGCAAAACTTTAAAGAGATATACCTAAAACTATAAATTAAAATCTATTCTAAACTAAGTCCTTCAAAGGTTAAAGCTATGCTTTGGAAAGAGGGCCATGCTTCCTACTAATTACTTAAAATCTCTTCCTAAGTTCTTGACATTTTCAAAGACTAATAATAAATAAAAAGAGCTAATATTCTTACTTAAATCCTGGCTGGTTCCATGGCTGGCCATACATTCCATATGCAGGTACTTGCCAACCATTAGGCATATACTGGCCAATTTGTTGAGCATTTCCATACCACTGGCCCCATTGGCCATAAGCTTGCGGATATCCAATTTGATTCTGCTATTACGTAAAATTATAACAGATAATTTAGTATTATTTGAAGTTATATGTCCTAATATACCACAAATAACTAATATACATAGCCATACCAAATAGGGCCATCATTACAATTAAAATGAAAGGATAAACAAGAGTTTAGAAAGTGACTGCTAAAAAAAAAAGTGAGGTTATATTACTATAACTTGACACAATACTCTGAATAGCATATTCTTTGTAAGGCAGTGGATAATGTTCTAGTAATAAATATTAAATTCAGTATAATGTTTAGTGCTTTATAAACTATTCACATGACTGTTTCCTTTAGCTAAGGAAGATACAAAGATTATTTTTACATTCAGTTTTCTTACTCCTATCTTAATGCTCCATTTACAATTCCCTCATAGAAATCTTTGTGGGATCCAGTTAACCACTAAAGCTGCCTGGAAAAACAAAAGCAGCAAAATGCCAAGGCCCTAAACATAAATATAACTACATTTTTATTTCAATCAAGTCAACAATGCTTGTGAATTCTCCATATAATATGTGAATAAATCTACCAAGTATTAAGAAAAAATTTAATACCCTGTTAGGTTTGTCGGAGCATTTTAAAATCCACTGTGTATGAGTCAATTGAGGCGGTCACATTCATCATGTCACCACTGCAATCCATGAGCCACCACTCTGGAACTATAATACACGTAGGATGAGCCCTTATATATACTATCATTTTAGTATGAACTAGAAACTTATTAACATGGATTACAAACAATTTCATTCTAAAACAATATTATTAGTATTAGCCCAGTAATTACTTTGCAAAGTCAAGAACCCTCTCACCTGTTGCACAGGATTTATCATATCAAGAGTTTCTTTGCCCCAATAGCATTTCACAACATGACCTTCAATAGTAGTTCCATTAACAGAAACAATTGCATGTGCTGCACTTTCATGGGAGTTGAATCTATTGAAAACAATATTAAGAATCACCAATATAAATTGTTTAAAAACTTAAAAATAAAACTTATTTTTTAAAATCAAGTTGAGCCCAGATGGTGTTGCTTAGTGGTTGAGTAGCGACCCATGAACCAAGAGGTCACTGGTTCAATTCCTGGTCAGGCACATGCCAGGTTGCAGGCTTGATCCCCAGTAGGGGATATAGAGGAGGCAGCTGATCAATGTTTCTCTCTCACTGATGTTTCTATCTCTCTATCCCTGTCCCTTACTCTCTAAAATTAATAGAAACATATTTTTAAAAAAAATCAAGTTGAGCCAGGCAGTTCACATAAAAGAATCAATAAAATGTCATATTCTCCCCCTTACCCCCCTCAGATCCTGTAATTCTGGAGAAACTTCTTTTAACAGAGGATGTTTTACTGGCTTTGTGTTGAAAGATGGAAACTATTAAAAAACAGTGGCAGATATGCTAAATGCTAGAGAAATTTTTATTTCTTTATAACGGAAGTAAATTTTTAAGAAAAACACTAAGTTAAATATATAAAAATAATTTTGGGGGAATTTTTTTATAAAGCCACACCTACCGAACAAATGAATATCCTTTATCTGGAAAGACTCGAATTTCCATTATTTGTCCAAATGGCGAAAAAGTCTGACGCATTAATTGTTCTGTTAGATAAAAAATACAAACACAAAAACACACCCATTATATTAAAATCCACAAATATTAAACTTTTCGGTTTAAAAATTAACCTCAAGATGCCATACAGGTAAAGCTCCCATACCTGTTAGCCCAGAAGTGACACCTCCACAGTATACAGTACAGTTGCTTGGACTAGACTGATTTACGACCTCATCATATGACAGCTGTTTGGTGTTCGCTGGGGATGGAAAGTTTTATATTTTTAATTCATTAAATAAAATGTTCAGAAAGAGAAATTCAGTATTACTAGTAACTACACTACTGTAATAGTAATATCTACCTTGAACAAAATGCTTACATAATACACATATTTGATTGATGATTAAACCTCCCCCAAGAATGTCTTAAAAATTACTCTATTTAATAGGAGACTTCACATTAGAGATAATATTTACTATTTGTAATTACAAAAATGAAAACTAAGTACATTTTAGAACAGTAGTCTTGATTTGCTTCTCATCTATTTCTGCAATAAGTCTCCAGGAACAGCTCTAACATTTAAAATCTAGTGTATTTTCCTCCAAAATTCCACATTTCCTTTTCTTCTCCAATACACCTACACTCATATGTACTCTTTGGAGCTGGAGGCTTTCGGGTTGCCCAGTTAGTTCTGATTTGTCTTCCTCCGAGCCACTGGCCACCCATCTGTTGAATGGCGTTTTCCGCATCCTGTTCCACACAACATTAGAAATGACAAAGAAGACATTATTAGTTGATGTTAAACTATTAGCAGTAGAGAAAACTCGTGTTTGCTTTTCACCAACGTTTTTTGAGTGAAAATGCTTTACGAGATACACAATATGTGATAGCTCACCTAAAATGCAATGAATGGCGCTTTTAAATTATCTTTCTTTTATTTGGGTATCAGACTTTGGTTATGTTAATCACCCGAAAAAGTCCAAAGCCCTTCTAAGGTAGCTATTATAAAGTTCATGTAACAACTTAAGACTATTATGGATGAAAATCTCACTTTATACAACCCAACAAGTAAATAAATATTGAACAGATATCATGTTCTGGGCAGCAGGTTAAATGTTAGGGATATGTTAGTGAATGAGGCAGATGTGGGCTCTACTGCCATGGAGGTGACAAAGTAATTACAAATTGTATATGCTATGACAGAAACAAAATGCAGATATACAGATTATGGACTTGGGGATCTACTTTAGGCAGCATGATTAGGGAAGGTCTCTTTGAAATGATATTTGAGCTGAAACTGAGAGGAAAAGGAGCTATCCAAGTCAAAACACCTGGGAAGAAAGTCCTGGAAGAGGGGAAAGCATTGTAAACTGTGTAAAGGCAGCAAAGAGACTGGTATGCATCTGAAAGAAGAATGTGAAAGATGCCTAATTTCAGTGGAATCTAGTGAACAAAAGGGTGACAGAAGAAAAAACTGAAAGATTTTAAGAAAGAGTTGAGCATGATCTGATTTATGTTTTTAATATATCTTATTGATTTGACAGAGAGGAGAGGGACAGAGTTAGAAATATTGATGAGAGAGAAACATCAATCAGCTGCTTCCTGTACGCCTCCTACTGGGGATGGAGCCTGCAACCAAGGTACATGCCCCTGACCAGAATCCAACCCGAGACATGCCCAGGTGGTGTGGTTCAGTGGTTGAGTGTTGACCCATGCACCAAGAGGTTGCCGGTTCGATTCCCAGTCAGGGCACAGGCCTGGGTTGCGGGCTTGTTCCCCAGTATGCGGCATGCAGGAGGCAGCTGGTCAATATTTCTCTCTCATTTATGTTATCTTTCCCTCCCTCTCCCTCTAAATCAATAAAAATATATTTTAAGAAAAAATACCATTCTTAGTGCTAGAAGAAGAAAAACATTTTATGAGACTAATATAATATCCAGATTTTATTTTATTATTTTAAAAATATTTCTTTATTGATTTTAGAGAAGGAAGGAGATATAAAATCATCAATCATGAGAGAGAATCACTGATTGGCTGCCTCCTGCACACCCCCTACTGGGAATTGAGCCCGCAACCTGGGCATGCACCCTTGGCTAGAATCGAACCCGGGACCCTTCAGTCTGCAGGCCGACACTCTAGCCACTGAGCCAAACCAGCTAGGGCTAATATCCAGATTTTAAAAATGTTGGTGGTCAGGACTAGTACAGTAGTAGTGAATGTAATCTAAAGGAAGTCAATGGAACTGGGATGGGGGTGCACAATAAGTAAAAGGAGAGGAATCAAAGATAACTACTATATTCCTGCTTGGGCAGTAGGAAGGACAGTGTTAGCATTCACTGAAATAAGAAGCCTAGGAGGGAGGAGCAGAACAAGTCTGAGGAAGAAAAAAAAAGCTCCACTGAAGACACAGTAAGTAAACTTAACTGGAGATATAAAATTAGAGTCAAGAAGACAGACTAGGGAGAGAAAAAAAAAAAAAGCATCCTGGAATAAAGCCCTGAAAAACAGCAAAATCTGAAAATTGAGTAAAGGAAAAGTTGCCAGCTAAGGTGACAGAGGAGGAGTAGCTAGTGATGAAGAAATTTACAAAAGTGTATTGTCACAGAGCCAAGGAAGCAAAAGTCAAAGGTGAACCAGAAAACCAGTGTTGGTAGACAGTGGTAGAGAACGAAAGCCAGCTTAGAATGAACTGAAAAGTAAATGAGGTAACCTGGCCAACGTTGCTCAGTGGTTGAGCACCAACCCATGAACCAAGAGATCACGGGTTTGATTCCCAAGCAGAGCACATGCCCGGGTGCAGGCTCAATCCCCAGTAGGAGGCATGCCTGAGGCAGCCAATCGATGATGTTTCTCATCAATGTTTCTCTCTCTAACCCTCTCCCTTTCTCTCTCTAAAAATCAATTTAAGAAAATAAATGGGGTATAGCTTTGGTCTGCCTGTGTCAAATGTGGGCTTAAACTAGAAAAAGAACAGGCAAATTCAAGGCTAAATGTCATTCTTGAGACACACAAACAGTAAATACACACTGTAGCCTCCCCTTATCTGTGGGGAATATATTTCCAGGACCCCCAGTTTATGCCTAAAAATGCAAATAATACCAAACTCTATATGTGCTATTTTTTCCATATATATATATATATACTTAAAATACATACATACCTATGATAAGGCTTAATTTATAAATTAGGCATAGTAAGAGACTAATAACCATAATTAATAAAATAGAACCATTATAACAATATACCATAATAAGTTATGTGAATGTGGGGTCTCTCTCAAAAGACCTTACTATACTCACCATTTCACTTAAAGAAAAGCATTTATGGCCCAGATGGCTTAGCTCAGTGGTTGAGCGGTGACCTATGAACTAGGACAGTGGTCGGCAAACTGCGGCTCGCGAGCCACATGCGGCTCTTTGGCCCATTGAGTGTGGCTCTTCCACAAAATACCACGTGTGGGCGCGCACGTACAGTGCACGTGCGATTGAAACTTCGTGGCCCATGCGCAGAAGTAGGTTTTCGGCTCTCAAAAGAAATTTCAATCGTCGTACTGTTGATATTTGGCTCTGTTGACTAATGAGTTTGCCGACCACTGAACTAGGAGGTCACGGTTCGATTCCCGATCAGGGCACATGCCTGGATTGCAGGCTCGATCTCCAGTAGGGGGCATGGAGGAAGCAGCCAATCAATGATTCTCTCAAATCATTGATGTTTCTCTCTCTCCTTCTTTCTGAAATCAATAAAAATATTTTAAAAAAGAGAAAAAAAATAAAAGAAAAAGAAAGCACTTTATGGCTTCTCTTTGACATAGCTGAATTGCCAGCATCACTACTCTTGTGGGGCCATAACTGAGTAAAATATGGTTACTTGAGCACAAGCACTGTGATACTGCTATCGTTGATAACTGAGACAGCTAAGTGACTAGTGGGCAGGTTAAGTGTATACAGTGTGGAAACATTGGATAAAGGGATGATTCATGTCCTAGGTGGGACGAAGTGAGATTTCATTATGCTACTCAGAATGGTGTGCAATTTAAAATTAATGAATTGTTTATTTCTGGAATTTTCCCTTTAATATTTTCATGAATTTTCCATTTAATATTTTAGACAGTGGTTGACCTTGGGTAATTGAAATCAAGGAAAGTAAAACTACAGATAAAGGGGGGGGGGGAGGGGGCACTATTACATTCTCTCCCGTCCTCTCTTTCTAAAAATCAATGAAAACTTATTAACAACAAAAAAGTCCCCTCCTTGCCGAAACCGGTTTGGCTCAGTGGATAGAGCGTCGGCCTGCGGACTCAAGGGTCCCAGGTTCGATTCCGGTCGAGGGCATGTACCTTGGTTGCGGGCACATCCCCAGTGGGGGGTGTGCAGGAGGCAGCTGATCGATGTTTCTCTCTCATCGATGTTTCTAACTCTCTGTCCCTCTCCCTTCCTCTCTGTAAAAAATCAATAAAATGTATTTAAAAAAAAAAAAAAAAAGTCCCCTCCTGGAGCATTTTATTAGCTACTCTTAAATTATCACAGGAATATAAAACAGGGAGATAATGAAAATATCTGTTAGTGAGGGTGGTTAATTATCAGTGAAATGAACAAATGGCAAATGAAAGAAAAGACTATTAAAGCAAAATGAGTATTTTAATTCTTTACTCTTGAAGCACTGTATATGCACTTTTTCTTTTTTTTGCACATGCACTTTTTATTGAGCTCACCCATTTGTTGAAAAAGGAGACAAAGCCATAGCCCTTAGACTTTCCTGTTGCCATGTCTTTTACCACTCGGGCATCTCTGAAATTAGAACAATCAGAAGTTTAGGTTTGCAAACTCTTCTGTGTATATCAAGTGAGAATTTCACATACAACTTATTTTCATGTTTCATCTTCATTAAAATGAACCTTTAATGCAAATTCACCTTTTATTCTATAAAATTTATCATGTATTAGAAAATGAGGCTTAATTTTATAAACATGCAAATCAATAACTTCTTAAAATATGTATATATACATTGTACAAAAACTGCTTCCCATTTCAAAAAGTTTTAAACTTAAATATTAAGCATGGTGAAGACAGCTATTCAGATGAATTATTTAACCACTTACAGGGTTCACAGGCACATTAGATGAATGGCTTTCTTTAACCATGCAATTTATAACTTGCTATTTGATACCATATACTACCTAATCATTAAAATAGAAAACTGGAAACTAAGAGAATAAAAAACTTGTATATTCCCTAAATTAAGTACATTATTTTCTCAGATCAATTCATACCCCCGCCCCCTTTTGGACTATTGGTAAACTTTGAAAACTTGACATTTTCAGAAATGCTAAATAATTGAAGAAAAAAACTAGACACACATTTTAGTTTTAAATTATATATGAAAGGATTTTATACTGAATTTTAAAATAGCAATCATGTAAGATTGATTGGAAACTACAAGATATAAGAGCAAAATCTTAAAAAGTCAGAAAGTAAAAAAGCACGCCAACATTTATCCACTGTGAACCGTAGCTTGTAGTTAGCCAGGGCAATTCTGTCCATTCTTCAGAGATACTCTGCAAAATAACCAGAGCCCTATTATTTGAGATTGAGTAAAAAACCCAGCCATGATAGCTAAAACTCCATACCTCAAAAAATTGGACTCAAATTGTGCTTCACAGGCAAATCTGCTTTTAAGTTAGCCAGGTATGTTACAATGCTTGTTCTCTCAGGACACATGAACAAAACAGGCACTTTCACAACAAAAACCCAAGTCAGAAAGCCATGCAATATAATTTATATTAAAGTATACATAAGCATATTTTGATCACCTTAGAAGTGATTTATGAAATGTTTAAGGTCAAAATGACAAAGAAGTAGTGGTAAAAAAGGAAAACTAATGTAAGTCACTTCTTAATATGTAAAAATACTTATTATCTGTAAGGTACACATGCATTAATTTGGTATCTGATTCACTTCTATATCAAAATTTGTTAATTATCCAAAACTTAAGGAATAGAAAGTTTACTATATTAATTAGAGAAAGAAAGTACTATATTTTTTATACTAATATTTTAATAGGTCACCATTTACTGCATGTCTTCTATAACTCACTGTTGTAGGATCTCTACTGAGACTATCATAAGAACCTTTCAATATACTAGTATAGTTATCAACTTATCTCCTTTAACAAAAAAAAAACACAGAAAATGATGCTACCCTACTGAAAATGGTTCTTTTAAATTTAGGAACACACTGCTTGAGTAGCATAAAGTTTAAATATTATTTATATATTACCTCAACTGAAAATTATAAAATTTAAGGGAAGGCCTTACCCAAGAAAAACTAATATATCAATAATCATGGTTGGCCTTAATAAAATCTAGACTATAATTATGATACCAACATATTTAACAAAAAGAAATTATTGATCCATGATTAAAAAGTCATAAAATTACTAAAATTTGAATGTCATTTAACTTGAACTCACTGACTGTTAATCTTTATCTAATCCAAAACTAAAATTCCCGTTTTCAGAATTTACTTCAATCAAAATTAAAGCATTTAATAAAATAGCTATATAACCTGTTAAAATGTTAGAAAATTTTCTTTCTAGAATTAAGTTTTAGGAAATGTTAGCCTTGAAATACATTTAATTCTTACTTATTTCTGAAAGGATTTCTAAGGAAGAAGCAGCAAATATCTAGACCATGGTTCTTTAATCTTTCTTTAATCCTTTTATGCCTATGACTACTCTGAAAATAGAATAAAACTTACAAAAGATACTCCACACCAAAAGGAAAACAAACACAACACTTTGCATACAGAGATTTATAGAGCCTTTGAGAGGCTAAGGGTTAATACCTTCCAGTCTAGATACTTGAAAGCAAGTTAACCATCATCAAAACCCTATGACAGATTAAAGGGAACAATAAATTAGAACTTATTTTTCCAATCAGTTCTCATAAAGGAACAAAAGAGTCTGTTTGTATACCATAATTTCACAATTGCCTCTAAAGATGGTCTCTTACTATGCATGTTCATCATCCTACCAATGAATTACAACTCTTCAAACGAAAACTCCCAAAATTCATCACCTGTTCTATTGGCACTTATCTTTCTTCTCACCTCATCTTTGCTGTTGGTCTGTTCATGAAACCAAACCAAAGCTAGTGTTTCCTTCGTGTTTTAGTTAAGATAATTTACTACTCTTCTAGCTGGAATAATAATAAAGTAACCAGAAACCCTAAAAAAATTCTGTTTTCTAAATTCAGTGATTACATGCAAAAAAGTACTATTATCAAATTATTATTCTTACTCTATTATGGCATGTTTTTAAAAATATCAGAATTTTTTTATGATGTATTCATACCTTGAGTGAGCTATTTACAAAGGGCTTAAACTGTATATTTAATAACAAATGCAAGCAGGAAAGAGCTTCACAAAAAACTAAAAGGCATTATTACTGTTGTTATTAGTAACAACAACAAAAGGGTTGGTTGCCTTGAAATTAACACTTAGTAACTATTTGGGGGTTAAAATGAGGTTTCTTTTTGTTAAAATATATTAACATAAAATGCATGGTATCATAGAAGTGCCCAAAAGGTCTAAATTCCTTAGTCACAGCACAAGTTTACTAAAGACTATGACCAAGCTAGCAAGACACTTATACATGAAGCAAAATGTAGAACAGTAAATTTGTCTCTTAAAAGCTAATGCTAATTGAAAAATAAATTTTAAGATAATTGAAGACCAAAGATTTATTTAATGGGAAAACAATCTTTGGCTCTTAACTGCTTAAATAGCTTCTAAACAATGTAATACCTTATATTCAAGTGTTAAAATTAATAAAATTCACAGTATATTTTCAAAGTACTTCTAAATAAGATTGTTTCTAATTAAAAGTATCTTCTATTACTTACGATATTCTTCCAAATGGCGCAAATGCAGCTTTTATATCTTCAGTTGTTATTTCTGGACTTAGATCACCAACAAAGACATGGAAATGATCTTATAAGGGGAAGGTAAGGGGAAGTGAAAAGAAAAATAAAATTTTAGAATTTAAAAATACTGAAATTTATTCAATAAATTATTCTTAAAATAATTTATGGATTATAGTAACACAAGTAAAACACTACTCTATATCTATACAAAGTCTATCAATTTTAAACATAATGAATCAAGGTGATAATCCCTCCTAAAGACTGATATATCTGACAGTTATATTTCTGCTTACAGCCAATTATTATTCTGGCCTAAGAAAATAAACTAATAATATATAAGTTTTGCATAAAAAAATAATGACTTCATTACTGTTTTAATAATTATTTACATTTAATCAGTTTACCACTATATTAAAGCTTTATAATTTAAAATAAAATAGTGGTATTGTGAGTTATGTAGACTAGATTTGCCTCAGTTAAGACAATTCACTGAAGCTAGACATGATATACTTGGCTTAACCATATTTTGTGAAGAACAAGCAAAGAAATACCTTGCATTGCAACAGTTTGATGTTAAAGTATTTGACAGTTTTCTCAAAAGCCAACAGTTTTGGTTGCCCAGACATTACACCATTCAGTTTATGTGAATCCATGTGCATGTGAACTAAGACTGAAGGCAACAAAATGAAAACAGTAATCCCTTCACTTTATATTAGAGCCATTTAAAAAGCATTGGAGAGAAATAACGATCCCATGTGAAGTTAAAAAAAAAAAAAAAGACAATGCTCAAGAAAAGAAACACTTAAAAAATACAAAATAGTTGTATCAACATTTTAAAATAGACATATATATTAATTTTGACAAAATATATTTGGAAAGAAAAGTTACCCCTACTTGGCAGGCCTTAAGCAACATATTGCGTTGCCATTTGGGAAACAGTTTCAGGAGCAACTCAAGCAATCAGAAGATCTGGATATGGAGCACAGATCGTGACCTCAAGGAAGCAGGGTATCTTGCCCTTTAGTTGGTGAAAGTATTTCTAAGGCATCAGCTGCCTCCAAGAGGGTCAGAGAGCTTGAAATAGCACCAAAGTAGTGGACAAGCCACACTTGGTCAACACTGGGAAGAAGGGGGAAAAATATTGCCAGAGACAAATAGAAATACAACCACCTCCCTCCCCACTCCCCCCAATATCAAACAAAAAAAAACTTCAGGTGGTTAGTGAATACCCTTTCAAGAGATTTCATTTTATGTTTAAGAAGATACAATTACCTTGTGAACGCTGTGTGCTGACAACGGTACTACCTGATGACAAAGATTAGATTTGTTCTTAAATTTATTAACACAAACACATTCAATCATATCTTAGGATAAAGATCAAAATATTACTGCAAACACGTATGATGTTTTTATGCTTTACAATAAAACTACTGTGTACAATAAAAACAAATGTTCAAAAAGTATAATATATACTTACTGCTTGTATCTTTCTTTTGACTGCTGGGGGTTGTTGCCCAATTCACTTTGACTTCCTAAAAAAATTTTGTTCAACATTTTTATTCCATAAAAATAAAGCTCAAAATCAGATATTACAAGATTTGCATCTGTATACACATAGGAATGTGTATCTTTAAGATGAAATAGGTATCAGTTCTGGTCAAAGTTTCTCATCATTTAACCTACACTTATGCAAATAATGTTGTCAAATCCTAATCTTACATACTTATCTGTTAATATTGAATCAACCTTTTTTATCTAAAGTACCACTGAACTTTTGCCTTTTAGTCTTCCACATTAGTATCCAATGTTCCTAGATGTTTCATCCAAGCTTGAGTAATTCAATAAATATTTTAGTATTTATCACGTGCAATAAACATGTCCTCTAAAAGCTTTAGCCCACCTTTTTAATAATGTGGATTTTTTGTGATAAAGTGAATATAATGTTTCTAAAAATGAAACAAAGCTGTGCAACTGAAATTTCTAGTTTAGCCTGGCTGGTGTAGCTAAGTGGTTAGAACGTCGGCCCACGACCAATCTCAGATTTGATCCCCACCCCAGTTAGGGTGCAGGCGTAAGCAACCAATCGATGTGTCTCACATCTGTGTGTGTGTGTGTGTGTGTGTGTGTGTGTGTGTGTGTGTGTGGTGTGTGTGTCCCTCCCTCCATCCCTCCCGCTCTCTCTAAAAAAATCAATGGACAAAAATACCCTCAAGTTGAGGATTAACAACAACAAATTTCTAGTTCAAGTCACCTTCAATTATGACAGCTTACCTTACCCATTATCTTCCGCCCATTCATAGCAGCCAGTGCTGCAGCTGCATGACGATGCTCATAAAACTCCACAAAACAATATGGATCATTTCCAGCTGTCTGTTGAAGAAAAAAACACAATAGCCAATTTTAAGTTGTATACTCCCATTACCTTAAAATTATAACACCTCATTTACCAGGCCAATGGAAAATAGAGGGTTCATTCCACAAGTAAATCTTTTTTTTTTTTAAATATATTTTTATTGATTTCAGAGAGGAAAGGAAAGGAAGAGATAGAAACATCAATGATGAGAGAGAATCATTGATCAGCTGCCTCCTGCATGCCCCCTACTGGGGATCAAGCCTGCAACCTGGGCATGTGCCCTTGGCCGGAATCAAACCGGAGACCCTTCAGTCTGCAGGCCAACACTCTATCCACTGAGCCAAACCGGCTAGGGCTCCACAAGTAAATCTTTAGATAAGGAAGTAAACACTTAAAAATGAGCTATTTATGCCAGGACGGTGTCGCTGAGTGGTTGAGCACTGACCTATGAACCAAGAGGTCAGGATTCGATTTCCAGTGGTTTGATTCCCGATAGGGGCCCGTGTTGCGGGCTCGATTCCCAGTGTGGGGCAAGCAGAAGGCAGCCAGTTAATGATTCTCTCATCTTTGATGTTTCTCTCTCTCTCTCCCTCTCCTTCCTCCCTGAAATCAATAAAAATATATTATTTTTAAAAATGATCTATTTTTATAGAAAGCTATCTTTTAAAAAATATATATTTTATTGATTTTTCACAGAGAGGAAGGGAGAGGGATAGAGAGTTAGAAACATCAATGAGAGAGAAACATCCATCAGCTGCTTCCTGCACACCCCCTACTGGGGATGTGCCCACAACCAAGGTACATGCCCTTGACCGGAATCGAACCCGGGACCCTTTAGACTGCAGGCCGGCGCTCTATCCACTGAGCCAAACTGGCCAGGGCTAGAAAGCTATCTTGATCAACAAGTTATACTAATCTACTATATATAATTTAATTGTTTATTAATAATTAAATGTCCTAATTATGGACAGATGAATATATAGCTACATTCTTCCCATCATCATACAATACAATCTTTTTTTAAGCTACAGCAGTTAAGTATGACTAGTATCCTATATTCTCAAGTGTTGGTATTGGTTTTTCTGCCGCTTCCCCATGATATTACTTTTTATGTACATAAATGTACATATAGACTTGCTACCTCTTAGTGAGTAGCAGAAAATATCAACCAACTATCTTAAGCTTGTTTATAAAATATAAATAAATAGGCTCTGAAAACTAAAGAGGTCCTTTGCTAAGTAAAGTTTTAGAATAGGTTTTAGAATTTGGACTTTCTGACATCATTTTTCAGCTGCTTAGTATTCTTTTAAAAATTCTCTCCTCTTTTCTGCTGGTGTTCCAAGTAGTTGACATTTGATAATATGTGAAGCCTGGATGTTTTATTGTAAATTAAGGCAGAAAAAATACCCAATATCTTATACCTGTCAGTGAAAAATATCAAATGACTTCATAGAGTATTTAAAAATTCTTTCTATACTCTCCTAAAGTAAGAAAGTAAACAGCTAGAATGAGCCCAGCCAGTGTGGCTCAGTGGATTGAGCGTGTCCCATGCACCAAGAGGTGTCTGGTTTGATTCTGTCAGGGCACATGCCTGGGTTGCTGGCTGGATCCTACGCAGGGTGTGCAGGAGGCAGCCGATGACGATGTCTCCCCCTCCCCCTTCCTCTCTCTAAAATCAATAAAAAAATTTTTTTAAAAAGACTAGAATGATGCCAAAATAAAGGTACCATTTTGTTTCAAGCACAATAGTTTAAAAAATTCATTGGTAATGATCTTTAAGAAATTTAGAGGCTCTGGCTAGTGCTGCCCCGTGGTTAGAGTGTTGGCCCATGCACAGAAGGGTTATAGGTTTGATTCCCAGCCCCAGTCAGAGCTTGTGTGGGAGGCAACCAATCAATGTCTCCCTTTTCCTCTCCCTCCTTCCCTTCCAGTCTCTCTAAAAATCAATGGAAAAAATATCCTCGGGTGCAGATTGAAAAAAAAAAATAAAAAAGAATTTTAGAGTAAAGAGGTAATCACAAATTGATATTGACATTACCCATTATTTTATTTTAAAAACATTAAGGAATATAAAAATGTTTTAAAAATTGTATAATTCAAACTAACACTACACTTAATGAGAATTCAACTACAAAGATCAATGTTGATAGGCATAGAAAAATAATATATTTAAGAGTAGAGCAATTAACTGAAAAAGAATGTCACTTTAGTTAGTTGATTTGTACCCCCAAAAAACTATTTTTTAGATAAAAAGAATGTAAGCATACACATCATCAGTCTCAATACTCCAGTAAGTGTAAAATCCATAAATATGAACACCAGTCCTACAATATGAATAGACTGAAATGTAGACTTTAATAATAATAAAAACAAAATGTTAATCCAAATTTATACAAAGTGGCAAAGGCTAATAACACAGCTAGTTATTTCTGAAGGTCAAGCAGTCATTAACATTTTGCCTAGTGATCTTTACCAGACAAATATCAAGAATGACCCAGACAAGGAGAGAATGGCAGACTATAAACCAATGAAGAGGATTTATATTCAGATAGTTCAATCTGGATTTACATGCTTGCTTTGCCTTATTTCTGTTTTTTTTTGTGTGTGCTTTTTTTGGGGGGGAGGTTGTTATAAATCCTCACCGAGGTATTTTTTCCATTGATTTTTTTTTGGAGAGTGGAAGGGTGGTGGGAGGAGAGAGAAACATTGATGTGAGAGAGACACATCGATTGGTTGCCTCCCACACGCTCCTGACTGGGGCAGGGGATCAAACCTGCAACCCAGGTACACGCTCTTGAATGGGAATCAAACCTGAGACCCTTCTGTGAACTCTAACCACTGAGCACACCAGCTAGGGCAGCTTTGCCTTAATTCTGCATATATTATATGGGAATAATGTGCTTTACAAAGTTTCTGTTTAACATTTGTGATAATGCATCAGGGTTAAAATAACAGGTAAGCATTTAAAAAATGCTATTACTGGGACAAGGAAGTAGACCCACATCAAGGAAAAATTGGTTTTAAATTCTCCATCATTTTCCAGTCTCTACTTTATTTTTCTCTATGGGTACAGGAATCTTTTCTTCTTTATCCAAGGGCATACATATATTAAATATAAAGAAAACACTTAAGAAAATAAAGAACAAAAACATTAATTGAAGCCATTTATATTAAATGCAGAAGACCCTGCTACTTAGAAGAAAGGTTTGACATTTTAAAATCGTAGACAACAAAACAAAGCCAATTGGCTACACAATTACTTTAAAAAATATATTTTTATTCATTTTCAGAGAGAGGGAAACATTGATCAGCTGTCTCCCGCTCGCCCCCTACTGGGGATTGAGCCTGCAATCCAGGCATGTGCCCTGACTTGGAATCAAACAGGCAAACTTTATGCACTGGATGATGCCCAACCAACCTGTTTAACCCGTCAGGCTAAACAATTACTTTCTAAATACGAAGTAAAAAGAGAGATAAACTGGAAAACAATAGAAAAAAAAGTAGCAGATACACATACTGGTATATGGTTTTTTTCCCTGGGGAAAAGAAAACCAAAAGGAGAGACTGTGGATAAATGGATTCTCATTAGCACTGTCTTCCCCATCAAAAAAATTTTAAATGTCTTTTTATGCATGTTATAATTCAGGGTTAACACCAATTAGATGAATTAATTTTTTCTATACATTAAGGTCTAAGGGATGGTAATTGCCATAATGCAAGAGAAACTTGAATCATGGCCTTTAAAAATAAAGTTACAAACATTTCACAGTATCACATGTCTATTTTTTTTTTTACCCAATGTCCTAATCTAATTGTAATAACTGAATTTCTTGATTAGGCTACCAACTGATACGACATATAAACAATTCTGATACATCAATGCACCTTAAAAAGGTGTATACTTCTCATCTACTCTAGAAATGATTAGTTCTGCTCTTCCTTTATTTAATAAAACAAATTAAACTCAGGTCCAAAACTGATTCACCTCCAATTCACTAAAATCCCTATGCATTCAGACTATATAAACTAATTTGAGAGTTCCTGGAAGTAATGGATTTAAATAATAAACATAAAAAAAGAAGAAAGTTAACTAAAGTAAAATACCCTTACATCCATAATCATTTTGCAGTTTTTACAAGGTCCAATCTGGCTAAAGAGCTGAAGAATTAGAGCTTCTGTCACATCTCTGGAAAGGTTACCGACATATCTGAAACACAAAGAAAAATATTTACCATTTAAATTTGCTTCTTTTTAAAAATATATATTTTATTGATTTTTTACAGAGAGGAAGGGAGAGGGATAGTCAGAAACATCGATCAGCTTCCTCCTGCACACCCGCTACTGGGGATGTGCCCGCAACCAAGGTACCTGCCCTTGACCGGAATCGAACCTGGGACCTTTCAGTCCGCAGGCCGGCGTTCTATCCACTGAGCCAAACCGGTTTCGGCTAAATTTGCTTCTTTTGATCAGTTTCTATAGTTGCTTATTGAAAAATGAGTTTAGGAGTAGGTAGATCTTTACTCTAAACTACACTATTTGGGAATAGCTTATAAAAGTTTGCCGAAACTTTAAAATCTCTTTCAAAACAGATGTATTATGTGCAACCTGCAAGTATATTACACAGCTAGTAGAGGGAAAGCTAGTGTGTGTTTTTTAGTCAAGATGTTGCAAATTAAACCTGTTGTTTATTTCCAAGTTCCTAGGCTTACTGTAGAAAGATATTACTTTAAAAATCTCTCAAATGAATCATTAGATATACAGAACATTATATACAATCAATTGTGGAAACCTTTGCAATTTTTTCTACTACAGTATTACTAAGAACAATAAAATTTCCTCAATTTTTAATTCACGATTCTCCTAACACTATCCAATTTAGGTTTACTTTGGTTTACACAATAAACAAATTTTTTGAAAAATCACAGGTAAATAATTTATCAGGTGTTGTAAATGCTCACAAAGGGATAAAAAAACCTTTCAGTGGATATCACTGATCAGTGGATATGTAGAGTAGGAAGATGCCAGGAGAGGTCTTTAACAGATAATATGAATTGGTGACTAGCAAACTTAACTAGTATAATGTATTAGAAGACCACATGACTAAGATAATCTTTATTTAAAGAGTTTACAAATAAATTTTCAAAATGGGACTTTGAAACCAGATTACCTCTAGACTTGTTAGAGTTAGAGGTTTATCACTTCTGAAATAAGAGAATGTAGACTCTCAACAACTGTAGTTTCTTATTCTTCTGCCAAGAATCCTTCAGAAACGGAAAACATGTGTTTAAAGATCCAGACTTGCCCTGACTGGTTTGGCTTGGTGGTTAGAGGGTTTCAGGCTTGATCCGGGAGGCAACCAATAGATGTGTCTCTCTCATGTCAATGTTTTTCTCTCTCTTCCCCCTTCACTCCCTTCCATTCTCTAAATCAATGGAGCCCAGTCAGTGTTGCTCAGTAATTGAGTATACACCTATGAATCAGGAAATCAGGGTTTGATTCCAGGCCAGGGCACATGCCCTGGTTGTGGGCTCGACCCCCATTACAGGGTGTGCAGGAGGCAGTCAATTGATGATTCTCTCTCATCATTAATGTTTCTATCTCTCTCCCTCTTCTCTCTGAAATCAATAAAGATAAAAATTTTAAAATATATTTTATTGATTTTTTTACAGAGAGGAAGAGAGAGGGACAGAGAGTCAGAAACATCAATGAGAAACATCGATTAGCTGCCTCCTGCACACCTCCTACTGGGGATGTGCCCACAACCAATGTACATGCCCTTGACCGGAATCAAACCTAGGACCCTTGAGTCCACAGGCCGACGCTGTATTCACTGAGCCAAACCAGTTAGGGCAATAGTTTTGTTTTTGAAGTGAGAGAGAGAAGTATTAATGTGAGAGAGGCTGCCTCTTGCACATGCCCTACTGGGGATCAGCCCGCAGCCTGTGCATGTGCCCTCACTGGGAATAGAACCATGACCTCCTGGTTCATAGGTCAATGCTCAACCACTGAGCAACACTGGCTGGGAAAAAAGCTCTCACTTTTAAAATAGGGTTGGTAAGTGATCTATGTGATAACTTTGGCACCCTGAAAATACTCATGGTATAATACCCATAGGACTTACAGTTAATTTAATGTGGTCTGCCTAAGTTTATTGATTAGCATTTTTCTGTAAAGAAGAGCTTTTCCCTCATCAACTAGGGCTATTAGATTACACTACACTGAAGTTTCTAATCAAAAGGCAAGGTAAATGCTTATAGGAGATAATGCTTCTTTCCCTCCAATTACTGAGTTTCAGAACAAGGACTTGGTATAATACTAACCTCTGATCCTGGAAAAACTGTTATTGGGTAGATGTTAGCTTTGCTTTTTTGAGTATCATTATTCTACCTGATAGATTCAGTACTTCTCCTTTTACCATTTTAACCTATTCCAGTGCCTTCGCCACTCAATATATGTTTACTAAATGGGTAAATGGAAGAAAGGAAATGAATCCGTGTTTTCTGACATGTATAAATGTTTATTTTTCTGGGAAAAGAGTCCGTATCTTTTTTTGTTATTAATCCTCTACCAAGGGTATATTTTCCATCCCTCTCTCTCTCAAGTCAATAAAAACATTAAAACAAACAAACAAGTGAGAGCTTTGGCTGTTTTAACATTTTGACCCAGTGATCAAACTTTTAATCACTTTATAGATGGGCAATGAGACATTGTGTATTCAATATGAATTATACAACATCACCCGTGAAGTAGTCAACTCAAAAAGGTCTAACTTGAATCTAGTCAAGCTTAAATTTAGACTAAAGCTTACCAAATATTGGACATATAAAACAACTACATATATTTAGATATGGGATACTGTATAAGGCAACTTACTTGATCTCTTCAAAATATTATTATTCTAATAAAAAGTAATAAAAGGGAGGCCCAGCCAGTGTGGCTCAAAGGTTGAGCATGGACATATGAACCAGGGGGTCACGGTTAAATTACCAACCAGGGCACATACCTGGGTTGTGGGCTCAATCCCTAGTGTGGGGCATGTAGGAGGCAGCTGATAAATGATTTTCATCCTTGATGTTTTTCTCTCTCTTTCCCCCTTCCTCTCTGAAATCAATAAAAATATATTTAAAAAAAGTGGGGGGCTGGACTGTTCTTGATTTAAAAGGACTTAAAAGACACTGACAACTAAATATAATTAATAATACTTGACTGAATCCTGGATGGGAGAGGAGAGATAGCTTTTTCTTGCAGAACTCTAATAAATGTAGAAGGAATGAGGAAAATGATCATTAAAATACCATAGTAGTAACTGCAAATGGCAAAACCCACCCATGGATATTTTATAGTTAATGTAACTTTAAGAAGAAATAGGGTGTGTAGAGCCTTAAAGTATCTCCCAAAAAATACTTATTAATTACTGGTTTCAACCAATGAAATGATTGTTTTAATGTATATTCACAAATTCTTTGATATGTCTTCTTCTATGAAGTGGAGCTTATTTTCTCTTTCCTTCAGTCTGGGTTAGTCTTAGTGACTCAATTCTAATTAATAGAGTTATGTTGAGAAAAGTAGTCACTGTACAGTGAAGAAACAGTACCCTTCAAAAGTGCCATGATCATTAAAGTTATCTTCTCATATTAAAGGAGAATAAAGAGACAAAACTAAATACAGTGATATCTTGGAATGGATCCTGGAATAGACAAAAGACATTAGTGGAAAAACTGGGGAAACTGGAATAAACCTTGTATTGTACCATGCTAATTTCTTAGTTTTGATAAGTATACCATGGTCATGTAAGTTATTAACAGTAAGGGAGGATGCGTGAAGGTTATATGAGAACTGTACTTTCTCTGAAACTCTTCTGTGTCTCACTTGACTCTTGTACCCATAAGAAATTCTCAGGATTGCAATGTCTAAATGAAAAAAAAAAGGCTCTTCCAGGGTGTGGTAGAAGATAGGTGGAGGGAGGTAAAGTGTGTGTGGGGATGGGGAACATCTGTAATGCTGTCAACAATAAAAATATACGTGTGTTTTTTAAATGGCTCTTCTGGCCCTGACCGGTTTGGCTCAGTGGATAGGGTGTCGGCCTTCGGACTCAAGGGTCCCAGGTTCGATTCCGGTCAAGGGCATGTACAGTGGGGAGTGTGCAGGAGGCAGCTGATTGATGTTTCGCTCCCATCGATGTTTCTAACTCTATCCCTGTCCCTTCCTCTCTGTAAAAGATCAATAAACTATGTTTAAAAAATAAATAAATAAAAGAAAAAATAAATGGCTCTTCTGAAAATTTAATTCTAACATCTATGTATTTTGAAAAAGCTAGATAACCTAGTGACAACTGCATAGTATTTAGGGAACCTGGATTTTACCATCTGAGAAACATTTTCTGAGTGACATTAACTAATTTGAAGACTTGAAGAAAAAAAAAGATTAAGCTACTCTAAAAAGCACTATGGGGCCTTGGGCTGGGTATATCAGTTGGTTAGAGGGTCGTCCCAATATGCCAAGGTTTCTGGTTCGAACCCCAGTCAGGGCACATACAAAAGTCAACCAATAAATAAGTGGAACAACAAACTGATGTTTCTCTCTCTCAAAATAAATAAATAAACAAACAAACAAATAATCAATCAATCAATGTGGTTTGTATTGCCTTTCATTTGTTTATTTGATGTAAGCTCCAGGAGCCTCTATCAATTAATTCTACACACAGCTGTTTGTAGAGAAATGCTCTTCAGAGGAAGTTACAGAAACAACTTGCTCTCAGCCTTAGGCACCATTACAATAAACTACAAGTAACATATATAACATTTTCATATTAAAGAAATCAAAGGACAAAATCTCTTTCTTGTACTAATAAAAATCTCATTACTTTTTTTCTTTTTACAAATAAGTTAATCACTAATACCTATCTCAAAATTTTAAAAACTGAATGCTATAACTTTCCAAGTGTATTTGCTAAGTAGTTTGAGACAGAAAGACCAAATTTGAAATCTGCAGATCCGTTTTATAGACAAAACTAGAGGCCCAGTGCATGAAACTCATGCACCCGGGGCTGGAGGGGTCCCTCAGCCAGGCCTGAGCCCTCTCGCAGTCCAGGAGCCCTCAGGGAACGTCCGACTGACGGCTTAAGCCCACTCCCAGCCGTCAGTCAGACATCCTTAGTGCTGCTGTGGAGGCGGGAAAGTCTCCTGCCACCGCTGCTGCACTCGCCAGCCATGAACCCAGCTTCTCCTGTGGGAGTGCACTGACCACCAGGGGGCAGCTCCTTCGTTGAGCGCCTGCCCCCTGGTGGTCAGTGCATATCATAGCAACAGGTCATTCTGCCGTTCGGTCGATTTGCATATTAGCCTTTTATTAATAGGATACTTTCAACAGAAAATACACAAGTTTCAGCCCTAACCGGTTTGGCTCAGTGGATAGAGCGTCAGCCTGCGGACTCAAGGGTCCCAGGTTCGATTCTGGTCAAGGGCATGTACCTTGGTTGCAGGCACATAGCCAGTATGGAGTGTGTAGGAGGCAGCTGGTCAATGTTTCTCTCCCATTGATGTTTCTAACTTTCTATCCCTCTCCCTTCCTCTCTGTAAAAAAATCAACAAAATACATTAAAAAAAGAAAATACACAAGTTTTTTAGTTTGTAGAATGCTCCATACTTTACAAAGTTAATTCTCAATTTTATTTATTTTTAAATATATTTTTATTGATTTTAAAGAAAAAGGGAGAGATAGAAACATCAATGATGAGAGAGAATCATTGCTCTACTGCCTCCTGCATCCCCCTTTACTGGGGATCAAGCCCACAACTCGGGCATGTGCCCTGTCTGGGAATCAAACCCTGACTTCCTGGTAAATAGGTGGGTCGATGCTCAACAACTGAGGCACTCTGGCCCAGCAATTCTCAATTTTATATATAAATGCTATTTAGTTGTTTCATACTAAACAACTGACCAAAAGATTTCCCATTAACAGTATGAATTTAAGTTAACATGTTTAGAGAATTATTTTTTTGACCACCAAACATCTTCCTATTTTCAGAAAAATCCTCATCCTAAGGCAGAGCCTGACTTCTCTATAGAAGCTGAAAAACCTAGATATGGTTTTATAATCTTTTTTGTATTTGATCTAGGCTAAATCAATTAGAGATACCAGTCCTCAACCTATAGGGCTTAAAGAAGCAGAGCATGACGAGAATCCATTTTGGTGGCAAATAGCAATGGAGTCCCATGTCAGTGAATTTGATCCTTAGTGGATTCAGTACTAGTATCTTTTCTGGGATGGCCTGTGGCTTGATTAGGAATATGGCCTGACAGTTTTCTTTCCTGAACATTTTCCAAGACAGGATCCATAACCTTCCTACAAATTTTGGTAGCGTCCTTTATCTTTGTTTTGTTAATCCTCACCCAAGGATATTTTTTCCATTGAATTTTAGAGAGTGGAAGGGAGGCAGGGTGGGGGAGGTAATGGGGAGAGACAGAGAAAGAGAAACATCAATGTGAGAGAGACACATTCACTGGTTGCCCCTTGCACACTGGGACTGGGGATTGGACATGCAACCCAAGTATGTGCCCTTGACCGGGAACTGGTCTTCAGGCTGACACTCAAACCACTGAGAAACACCGGCCAGGACGTGTCCTTTATCTTTTTTTTTTTTTTTAATATATTTTATTGATTTTTTACAGAGAGGAAGGGAGAGGGATAGAGAGTTAGAAACATCGATGAGAGAGAAACATCGACCAGCTGCCTCCTGCACACCCCCCACCGGGGATGTGCCCGCAACCAAGGTACATGCCCTTGACCGGAATCGAACCTGGGACCCCTCAGTCCGCAGGCCGACGCTCTATCCACTGAGCCAAACCGGTTTCGGCTCCTTTATCTTTTTAATAAATTCCTTTTATGGTTAAAATTTTTTGCTGCTTGCATTTAAGAAAATCCTGACTGATACAAATATTGATACTCAGAGCAGTTGCAAGCCAAGGTTCCCTATTATATCTACTGGACTACAAAACAAAATTATAACTTTCTTACATTTATTAGTTTTTATTTTTCAAAATATTTTTTTGGGAAATAACATTAAAATATCCCTTTTTAGCTGTTCCATGGATTTCTTGTTAGCAGCATGGACTGAAGTATCCCATGTTATATCACCTCTGAGATCATATACTAACCTTGTGCAGAATGGCAAGTAAAGACAAGAAGAGAATTAACTTTAAGGCATATAGACTTCAATGAACTAAGAAATGCCTTCCTCCCTGGCTGAGTAACTAAGTTGGTTAGAGCATCATCCCAGATAGGTAAAGGTTTCAGGTTAGATCCCTGGTCAGAGCACATACAGGAATCAACCAATGAATGCGTGAATGAGTGGAGTGACAAATTGATGTTTCTTTTTCTTCCTCTCTCTAAAATCAATAAAAAAAAATTAAAGATAAAAAATGTCTTCCTTGGACAACTGGATAAATGAATATGAACTATATATCAGTTAAAAATATTGTATCACCGTGGCCCCTGTGGCTCAGTGATTGGAACATGGGCACCAAAGGGCCTCAAGTTCGATTCCAGTTTCAAGGAAACATACTTGGGTTGCAGGTTCAATCCTCAGCCCCAGGGCTAGGTGCTTGCAGGAGGCAACCAGTAGATGTGTCTCTCTCACATCAATGCTTCCCTTTCTCTCCCTCCCTTCTACTCTCTCTAAAAAAACACCAACAAAAAAACCCCCAAAAAAACGCAATGGAAAAAATATCCTCAGGTGAGGATTAACAACAACAAAATTTGTATCAATGTAGTCTCCTTAATTTGAAAATTATATCATGGCTATGTAAGAGAATGCCCTTGTTCTTAGAAAATATATGGTAAAATAGGCCTAAAGTGTAATGATGTTTTCTCAAATGGTTCAGAAAAAAAGGTAACTGCATTCCCACATAATTACTTTTGAGTATTTGGCTATTAGCAACGGATAAATCCACACAAAAGTTATGTAACTCTTCAATGTACTATTTTTTGTTACTTTTCTGTTTTAAAATTTTCGGAATAAAAAGTTATTAATGAAAACTTGCCATTCTGCCAGGGATAGAATTTTATATCAATTTAACATATATTTTTGAAGCTGATAAATAAGTTCAGAGTTATAAAACTGGATTCTAAAACATACATTAATTTATATTACTACAGCTCTAGAAAATTTAACCTGAAGAAAACATTTACAAAACAGAAAGCTGTGATGGGTTGTTCTAAGCCACAATCTATAATAATAAAAGCATAATATGCTAATTAGACCAGACATCCTTTCGAACGCCCTTCTGGACGAAGCCAGGGCTGTGAGGGAAGCCCGGGTCCCAGATGCCAGAGGGAAGCCGGTGCCGGCAGCTGGGGGAAGGAAGGCCTACTCTTGCACAAATTTTGTGCATCAGGCCTCTAGTTACTGTATAAAAATGTAGGTGGACGAGGTCAATGGGGGAAAACAAGGGGACATCTGTAACACTTTAAACAATAAAGATAAAGTTACTAAAAAGTGCAGAATTTGATACTAAGTCTCTGTGAAAATTTTAATAAAAAACATAAATAGGTTTTTAGCTA
The DNA here is from genome assembly GCF_951640355.1 of Cnephaeus nilssonii. Classification (NCBI taxonomy): domain Eukaryota; kingdom Metazoa; phylum Chordata; class Mammalia; order Chiroptera; family Vespertilionidae; genus Cnephaeus; species Cnephaeus nilssonii. Next base: position 42,036,241 of record NC_137086.1, read on the forward strand.
ATGATAAATCTGATAAATTTTTATTTATACTATACTAGAGGCACAGTGCACGAAATTCGGCGGGTCCCTCAGCCCAGGCTGCGCCCTCTTGCAGTCTGGGAGCCCTCAGAGGACATCCTTAGCGCTGCCATGGAGGCGGGAGAGGCCCCAGTAACCGATGCTGCGCTTGCCAGCCGTGAGCCCCTCTTCTGGCTGAGCGGTGCTCCCCCTGTGGGAGCTCACTGACCACCAGGGGGCAGCTCCTGTATTGAGTGTCTGCCCCCTGGTGGTCATTGCACATCACAGACTGGTCATTCTGCTGTTCAGTCGATTTGCATATTAGCCTTTTATTATATAGGATATCTACTGTCCAGAACCCTGCCTGGGACACTATAAATGCTCTATAAATATCTTTATATTTAATATCACATAATTACTTTTGAATATTTGCAGTTTGCTAGGAAATTATCCCATTTTGCCTGAATTACTTTAGTTCAGGGGGAAAAGGTGCATCTTTTACTAATTATGAAATTACATAGAAGAGTAAATGCTTATATTTGTATATAAGCATTTATATAGGCAAAAGTAGGTATACAGTTGTGAGTATGCTAATATTTTTATTATTTCCATATGGATTGTAAACCTACCTTTGCCTACACACACACACACACACACACACACACATTCTACACCAACATCATAACTTTAGTATTAAACAACTGTCCACTCTTCACAAAGGATAGTCTGTATGATAGCTGAAACCCTCTTATGTTATCAGCTACGACCACCTTCACTTGGAGATCAGGCTATATTTATAAACCAGCTTGAACAAATGTATCTAATACTATGCCTGAAATTACACATTGGTAAATAAACCTACTTATTGTTGACTTCATTCTCACATCCCACATCCAAACCACTGGTAACTGCTGTTGTTCTACTTTCAAAATAACTCCAGAATCAACCCACTTCTCACAATATATGTTGAAAGTATTGCTGACAAGAAACTGAATATTGGCAATTTCTAACTTAACAAGGTGATGCTGAACACTAATTTGCTGAAAATGAAGGCATATTCTCTGAGCCAAGCATGTCAAACTCGTGACCCATGGGCCGCATGTGGCCCACAACTAATATTTTTGCGGCCCAGCCAATATAATGGTATGTAAGAAATGTTTTAATAAAAATTTCATAACTTACTTTTACAGTATCCTGTTATACATAATTATTAATAACGAACTACAATGTTCGCTAATGACTGATTACTATAATCGTGTTGCATTCATTTCCTTTACATGCCTTACGTGCAGGTGCACCATTTCTCTCCACTAAGACTAGCAGCGAATATTTCAGCAGCCGATTGCCACTTCATTAGTCTTGTACTGACTTGTTTGGTGTGCACAATAGGAAATATTTCGTTTTCGGAGAAGAAAAATAGGTTTATTTTCATTATGCTTATTTGTGCAGTTACTCAGTGTCTAGTAAGTTAATGTTCAAGAAAAAAATATTAATTTTATTAAAATATTCTTTTATTTTATGTTAACGGTTACTCATTAATTTCAGCCCTTTTGTATTCAGCATGTCTCTATCGAAATAAACCTATGTTTCTATGAAAATTGAAGCTTTTGCTTTTTTGCGGCCCACATAAACTTAAACCTTATTTGGCCCCTGTTAGCCTTTGAGTTTGACATGCTTGCTTTGAGCCATTTAGGTGCCATGGATGATACTGAGATTCAGACGATATCTTACCTCCAAGAATGAGTAATATCTGGGTTCACTGCTTGGAACTGTATCAGTTTTTAAAACAAATTTATTGACCACTTACCACAAATCAGATACTGTGCTAAGAACGTATTAAAAGCCCTTGACTTCCATGGTCATTAAAACAAACATTTTATATTAAAAGTAAAAACACTGCTGGGAAAATTTAGGGGTTAGCAGCTACTCATATTTAATTAGACTGGGCTCCCTGGAAGAATGGGAGCTTTGGTTGAAGGTTGTAGAAGCAGAGGAAATAGTAGGACACGTTAGAGCTTGGACTACTCTGGGAAAAAGGTTCTTAGATGGGGTGTTCTAGTGAAGTATACATGGCAAAATAAGTCATACATGTAAGACCTAAGAGCTGAGGACATAAGAGTTGCAGGAAAATGGAACAAAAAAGTTTATGACCTTGGGTGACTTTAGCTTTTCCCCAGCTGTAAAATAGACCCATTTACTGCAGAGTTCTGATGAGGATTAAACAAACAAGTAAAACACTTTACACAGAACCTAGCAAATCATAAACACTCCAAGTACTTGTTTGAATAAAACTTCCTTCATTATTCCTCTTGCAATGGTTGGTTTCCTGCACTGCTTTTGTAGAATGGCCTGAGAAAGGTGAAGTTGTCTTCATTATTTGATATTCCCAAATCAACATGCTAAAAAGGTTAAGATCCCAGATATTTCTGGCAGTTTCTGAAATTAAAAAATTTGAAGTAATTTAAGAATCTTACGTTTGAAGACATTATAAAAGATGAGCATTGTGTAACTCAATATGCTGTTGGCTATCATACTTCTGGCAAAGAGGCAAGAGGAAAAAAAAGATTTCCATAAACTCTATGGGCCAATAGTTTTCTAGGGAGTCTTCACCTACAGATACAATCTTTCAAAAAAAACCAAGGTCATGCACTAATTGCTGCATCCTATTAAAAAGATACTTCAGGTAACTAACATTATCAGGTAAACTATGAAAAAGTTTAATCTATTAAGGAAACAAGTGTGACTATTATTTCTCATGTAGATTACAAAATAGAAACTTTTGGTGATGAAAAAAACAATTACATTGTACTTCATAACAACTCTAATGTCTAGAGTTGCAGAAAGAAACCTAAAATTATGTTTTTAACGTACAGAGTTCTCAAACTGTCAGTATTTTAAGAATTCAAACAAAAAGGTATGTAACAATACTCATCAGACTTTTTCTTCTTTTCCAGAAAAGTAACAATGACAGAATCAACTCTCCCAACACACTTTGAAAAACAAAGGAGGATGCTGTGGGGGAAAAACCACACAACAAAGAAAAGCTGAAATAATTTAACGCTAACTGTAAAACTTCTGAGGTGACTAAATATATGTTGAAGGTATTTATCCACCGTTGTTTCATAAAAGCTGCCTGCTCCTTCAGCAACATGTCAATCCTAACAGTAGCACACGATGATAAAAATGCATTATATCTACTCCCCCTCGGTTGATATATACCTCCAGGTGAGAGTTCCATTTTTCAAAAGCAGTTTCAAAATCCTGAGGGTGTCCGGTTTTAGGCTCTTTGGTTGGGGGGGGGGGGGGGGGGGGTGTTATAGAAGTGAATCCAAAGAGAGGTTAAAGAAAAAATCATTTGGCTGTTTTTCCAGTAGGCAATTGCGAGAATAAAGTTTAACTCACTGAACATGAGTACAAGCAGCCTCAAGAAAATTAATGAGGGAAAAAAAAAAAAAAGGAAGGAAGAGTTTCAGGAGAAAATCAAAGTAAAATGAAAGGCAGTTGGCTGTAAAGATGAAAAAAGGCTAATGAAGAAGTGGGGGCGGGAAAAAAAGAGAAGGAAAGCATGGGACAAAAGGAAGGCTCGCCGAGTTCTAAAAAGAGGTTTGAATGAAAAACTCTCTTCTCCAGGCCCGAGAGCGCAGCGGGCCGGGGGCGAGGCCAAAGGCCACGCTGTGGTGTAAAGTGAAGGGCTTCATTCCGAGGGCTGAGCCCCCCGCTCCCTCCGCCTCGTCCTCTCTCAGCCCGGCTGTCGGTCCCTAAGCGTTCAGGTGTGCGCTAAGGAGAGGGAGTCGTGGTACCGCGGCGTCCACCGAGGACAATAGGCTAGGGAGCAGCGAAGGGCCGAGGCCTCCCTCCGGGGCGACCACCATCCCGCCTCCCCTCATGGTTGCCTCAGACTCACAGAGTCTTGGGCATCTCGTCCTCCATGGCTGCTGCTGTCGCGGCGGCGCCTCTGGGTCCAGCTCCCTACCCTTTACTACCTCCCAAAACGTTTGAGTGGCTCTGGCTGCAGAATAGCGGGATTTCTCGGCGGACCGGAGGGTATCCCGCCTCCTTCTCCGGCGGCAATTACACTAAACCGCCCGGCCCAGCACGAACAATGAAGCCCCAATACAAGATGGCGGCGAGCCGGGAGCCTAAGAGCAGCCAGCGAAGTGACCCGGACCGCGCATGCGCAGAATAATCTTGCACTTTCAACCTTCCGGCCGCCAAGCGGCTCCTCAATCCATAGGTTCACTTGTTGCGCAGACGCCCCTCCACCCGACGGTAGGAATTTCTCCGACTGCGCAGGCGTAAGGCTTAACTATTTCAGGACTTGCTTTTTGTTTTTTGAAACTTTTTTGTCTGCCCTCTCCAGATTCGAATGTTTCAACAGTAAATTATGACATAAACATCTTCATACAAATTAAAAATTGTAAATGTTTCCGGAAAAGGAAAGGTTTAATAAACTCAAGTTATCTCGTAGCGAGAGTTAAAGAGACTGCGCCGCCCGGGAATCGAACCCGGGTCGCAAGAATGGGAATCTTGCATGATACCACTACACCAGCGGCGCTCGTGGGTGTTGAGCTTGCTGAAATATCTTAGAGGACTAAATGAAAGCAAACATTCCATCCCAGAGGAGGATGATTTGTTTATTTATTTAAAAACAAAAGTCTGAGAGTTTATAACCTGCCGTTTTTCGTTGATATAAGAAATGTATCTTCCCAAATACAATTGAATGGCTGTTCCTATTTTTTTCTGTATAGAAAAGTCTCAATTTTTAAAAATATATTTTTATTGTTAATAGTATTACAGATTCAATTAAAATACTTTTTATTTTAAAAAGTACGAGTTTCCAAACAAAAACTCATAGACAATAGTATGGTGGTTACCAAAAGGAAGGGGGAGGAGGTGAAGAGTAAAGGGTATCAAATACATGGTGAGAGAAGATTTGACTTTGGGTGGTGGATACAATTTTACTAACCAGTGTCACTCCAATAATTTTAATTAAAATAATAAAAAGCTATAATGTATACCTATTTTTTAAAAAGTAAGAATTTCATTAGAAGAATTTGTCTTGTGTTGACCAGATTTTTGAGAGCAAGGAAAATTTTTATAGATCATTGCCCAATTTTTCTTTTTATTTGCATTTTTATGGCATACTCAATGTACATTGGAAAATATTTTTAAAATAATTATTTAATACAAATTGGCCATAAGAACTCTAAAACCAAATGAGTCAGAAGATATATAAATTTTAGTTTTCTTTGAGGGGAGGCAGAAAAATAAGGGCTCTGAAATGTGGTTTAGTGTACTAATTAGGCATTTTGTATTGCATTTAATAAGTTATGTGAAATATTTCTTAATCATAGGCAATTGTGCACATCAAAAATGTGATGTCTTCTTTGAAGTAGTTCCTTTAGACTATGATACTTTTGGATTTGTCTTTGGAATCTGTGGCACATCTTTTGGATTTTATTTAAAGATATAAAATAGTTTTTTGAAGGTGAATAAAACAAATGTTAATGGTGGATAGTATTTCCTAACAGCTTTTTAAAAATATATGTTTTTATTGATTTCAGAGGTAGGAAGGGAAAGGGAGGGATAGAAACATCAATGATGAGAGAGAATCATTGATTGGCTGCCTCCTGCAAGATCCTACTAGGGATCGAGCCTGCTACGACCCCCGCGCCCTCCCCCCTTCTCTCCCCCCCCCCCCCCCCCCCCCCCGCATGTGCCCTGGCTGGGAATCAATCCTGGTTCATGGGTCTCGCTCAACCACTGAGCCACACCAGCCAAGCTAATAGCTTTTTTATATAATTCACATAATTTACAATTTTTCCATTTAAAGTACAGTTTAGTGGTTTTAGTGTATTCACAGAGATTTGCAACCATCATTATAATCAACTAGAGGCCCAGTGCACAAAATTTGTGCACTCGGGGGTGGGGGTCCCTCAGCCCGGCCTGTGCCCTCTGGCAATCTGGGACCGCTGGCTCCTAACCACTCGCCTGCCTGCCTGATTGCCCCTAACTACTCGCCTGCCTGCCTGATCGCCCCTAACCACCTCTGCCTCGGCCCCCGCTGCAGCGGCTTCATCCAGAAGGACATCCAGAATGATGTCTGGAAGGTTGTTCGGCTGTCCAGTCTAATTAGCATATTATGCTTTTATTATTATAGATTTTAGAATATTTTCATGACCCCAAACAGGAAACCCTTATCAATTAGCAGTCACTCCCTATTCCCCATCCCACCCCACTCTGCAGCCCACTAATCTTCTGACTGTATAGATTTGCCTATTTTAGACATTTCATGTAAATGGAATCATACAGTAATGTATGTAGTCATTTGTTACTTGGTTTCTTGATACTGGTTTCTTTAACTTAGCACTATGCTTTTTTGTTCATCCATGTTGGAGCATGCATCAGTACTTCATTCCTTTTTTTAGCCAAATAAAATTCCATTGTATGGATATAGCAGAAGTATTTAATAGGGCTTTAAAAACTCTATTAAATATTGTTTCATTTATTATACTAGAGGCCTGGTCATGAAATTCGTGCAGTGGAGGGGGTCCCTCAGCCCGGCCTGCGCCCTCTAGCAGTCTGGGACCCCTCGCTGGCAGTCAGACATCCCTTTCCCAGTCTGGGACTCTTGCAGTCCAGGACCCCTTGCTTTTTACCGCTTGTCTGCAGTGGAGGCAGGAGAGGAGGCGGGAGAAGCTCCCACCACTGCCAGACATGAGCCCACTGGTGAGCCCGGCTCTGACCACCAGGGGGCAACTCCTGCGTTGAGTGTCTGCCCCCTGGTGGTCAGTGCACATTATAGCAACCGGTTGTTCCACCGTTTGGTCAATTTCATATTAGCCTTTTATTATATAGGACATTATATTTAGTAATAAAGTTTTGTTGAAAACTTGATTAAAGTTTTCAAGTTGTCAAAGTAGTACATGCTCACTGAGACAAGTGAAACAAAATAGGCAAATAAGAAAAGGTTAATAATTCCCTCATTCTCCCTCTCTTGAGGTAATTAATGTTAATAGATTAGTCTATAAGCTTCCACATCTTACTTTATATGCATACAGATGCACATGTGTATAAGTACTTGTTTATTTTTTGTTATTTAAAAGAATGTGGTTATGCTATGGATATTACTTTGCAAGTTTCTTTTTTAACTTAAACGTACATTATAGATGTTTTCAATTCAACTAATACAGATCTATTTAATTTTAAAAATAATTGCAAAATATTCCATAGAATGAATGTGTCACAGTTTATTCAATGCTAAATTGTGTAAATAATCATAAATAGTATTGGTGAACATTCAAGTTATTCCTTTTTTTCAAACAATGTTGCAATAAGCATTCTGGTACGTATATATATATATTTATTTTTATTGATTTCAGAAAGGAGGGGAGAGGGAGAGAGAGATAGAAACATCAATGATGAGAGAGAATCACTGATCTGCTGCCTTCTGCATACCCCCAGGGGATCGAGCCCACAACCTGGGCATGTGCCCCTGACCGGAATTGAACCCAGGACCCTTCAAGCCGCAGGCTGATGCTTTATCCACAGAGCCAAACCAATTAGGGCTGGTATGTATATTTTTATAACTGATTACTCTATTTCTGTAGAATTAAAATTCTCTCTTTAGCCATCTTAAAATGTTTTTATGTAGTCAAATATGTTTACATTTTCTTATATCACTTTTGAATTTCCTGTCTTGTCTAAGACAGAATTAATATGTAGACTATTTAGAATAAGAAAGAAATAGATGTGAAGAAGTAAGATGGTATAAAAATGAATTTCTTCAAGGTAGTTTCAAAGAAGAAAAAAGACACGGAGCAGAGACAGAATTATAGATTTGAGTGCTGTCAAAGATAAACAAAGCCAGACACTAAAGTTTAAATTGTAATCATAATATACTATTACAATGGGGAAAAGAGTGCAGTGTGAACTGAACTTTTTATTTATTTTTTATTTTTTTGTTTTGAACTGAACTTCGATTTGCACAGAAGTGACTGGGTCCTTTAAAGGGAGAATGAAGAAATAGGGAGGGAGATGAGCAGGGGCCAGTAAAGTCAGGGAAGTAAAAGGTCACAAAAATCAAGAAGGGATGGGGGTGGGGGTGTTGGGGATTGTGACACAGGGCTCTATCTTCATGTGTTGGGTGGGACAAGCATTCAATAATTTGGGAACCTTGAGTTTTCTCAGACAGGCACTTTTAAGGGTGCTAAGGTTATCCCAAGGAGGCTGCTTTGAGCTGTTAGAAACTGTCAGTTGTTTTTTCATCTTTATAGGCCAAAGTTGAGGCCTAGTCAAGAGGAAGACTCGACTCGGAGAGAAGCTGGGCTAGAGTTTGCTGAAGGAGAGAATCTTAGTGTTTTGCTTCCTAGGGAGACTGCTTTTTTAAGCAACACTCTTGAATAAATGTTTGTTTTATTACCTTATTATTACCCGTCATATATGAGGTAACATTTCCCCCCATGATTAAAAAGAAACTTTTTAAAAAGGAGACATACCGTATGTAATATTTTAAACAATAAAAATAAATAAATATTTAAAAAATCTTTTTGAATTTCATTCAGTAGCAGTATTATTTTAAAAGGCCAAGAGTGCAGAATAAGACAGCCTTTGATCCACCTCCCACTTCTCCCACTTTGCAAGCTTTTTACACTATCTCTTCACTGTGTCCTTTCAGTAAATTCTTTTCCAAGGTTTCAGTAGCAGAAATGAAATTTTCCAAATATGATACTTGTTAAGGTGATTTACATGGCCAATTCTAATCAACCAACAGAAATTGAGGGCCTAGTAAGTAGGCTTAATGCACTGAGATGTTGTGGGCATAATGTAATTTGAAAATAGGAAAGTAAAAAAAAAAAAAGAAAAGAAAATAGGAAAGTAAAAGACACACATAGTTTAGTTCTTTCTTTGTAATTTCTAGATGTAGTGCAAAAGAGGACTTAATGGGTGGGGGGGGGTTGGGGGAGGAATGGGGGGATAAGGACACTTGTAATACCTTAATCAATAAAGAAATTTAAAAAAGAGGACTTAATCTTTGTATTTTCATGTTCTTACTAGTAAGTAGAAGTGTTTCTTTCTTGTATGACTTGCATCTTGTTCCATTAACACTTCCACTTTCTCTTCCTTACTCTGCTCCACTGGCCTCCTTGCTGTTCCTTAAACACACCAGCCAGACATTCTTCTTGCCTGGAAAGTTCTTTCCCCAGATATTTGCCTGGTCCACTCCCCTCACTTGCTCCAAGCTTTGTTCAAATGGCATCCAACTTAATAAGGCCTACTACCCTGACCATCATATTTAAAATTGCAATCCAGCCCTGACTGGTTTGGCTCAGTGGATAGAGCCTTAGCCTGTGGACTGAAGGGTCCCAGGTTCAATTCCGGTCAAGGGCATGTACCTTGGTTGCGGGCACATCCCCAGTGGGGGTGTGTGCAGGAGGCAGCTGATCCATGTTTCTCTCTCATCGATGTTTCTAATTCTCTCTCTCCCTTCCTCTCTGTAAAAATCAATAAAATATGTTTAAAAAAATAATAATAATAAAAAAAATAAAATTGCAATCCATTCCTATTCCTCATACCCCATTCTATATATTATATAATTTACTTATATACTCTAATTATCATCCGTCTCCCTTCACTAGAATGTCAGCTTCATTAGAATAAATATTTTAAAAAATTGGTTTTATTCACTGATTTTTCTCATTCACCTAGAATATTTCCTGCCACTTAGAAGGAGCTCAATAAATATTTGTCCAGTAAATTAATTTTTTTTGCACTGAATTTTCTACTTCCTTTCTCCAAGTTCAACTTTTCTTTCCAGTATGATTGATTTTCCTTAGAATCTGGACACAATTAACTGTAGCAAGACAGTGCTCAATACTCTTTAAAACTCATTTTAGGTTCTTTAAACTACCTCAGTATTTGTAAATATGAATTCACATTCAACTAAAATTTGACATACCAACAAATTTATTCAATATTGATGTAACTACAACATTTTATATGCAACCTATGGACTTTAATATAACAGAATTTTACCTTTATAAACTAGTTATTCTTTGCTTATTTGTCCTAACCTTATTTAGTGTTGCACCAATAGAACCCCTTCTATAGCTTTTGCTATGTAACCAGATTCCACCCCTTAAGACAAAGTGGAAAAAAGCAAAGTTCCCACCCAGAAAAAACATTAACAGAATTATCCAGTTCTAAAGTATCAGCAGATATAACATCAGACATAGATTATGGGCAACCCTTAAGTCTTTTACTTAAGTAGTACATAGAAAGTTACAGTGTTGACCAAAAACCACCCAGTTTCAACATTGTGGGTTTGATCAACCAATGAATGCATAAATAAGTGGAACAACAAATCAATGTTTTTCTCCCTCCCTTCCTCCCTTCCTCTCTCACTCTCAAATCAATAAATTAAACACACACACACACACACACACACACACACACACACACACACACACACGTTTCTCATTGTTTTAATGGGTCTCAGAATTCTGTGACAGCCCTGGCCCATGTGCTGGCTCAGTTGTTTGTGCACAGAAAGTTTGCCTGTTGGATTCCTGGGTAAGGCACATACCCCAGTTGTGGGCTCCATCCCCAGTAGGGGGCATGCAGCAGGAGGCAGCCAATCAGATGTTTTGCTCTCACATTGATGCTTCTCTCTCTCTCTCTCTCTCAAAAAAAAAAAAATCTGCAACAGATTTTGTCAAGTTGTTTCCATTAGAAAGTACTAATTTTAGCTGAAACCGGTTTGGCTCAGTGGATAGAGCGTCTGCCTGCCTACTCAAGGGTCCCAGGTTCGATTCCGGTCAAGGGCATGTACCTTGGTTGCAGGCACATTCCCAGTGGGGGGTGTGCAGGAGGCAGCTGATCGATGTTTCTAACTCTCTATCCCTCTCTCTTCCTCTCTGTGGAAAATCAATAAAATATATTTTTAAAAAAAGTACTAAAAGTACTAATTTTAAAAACGAATAACTTAAAAGCTGCCCCCCCCCCCCCACACACACTCCAAATGGTCCACAAAACATTCTCCTTTCCTTCTGAAGGTTTTATGATGCATTATAATCATTAATAGTCTTTTACACTTAAATGGCCAATTGAGATAAACCATTCTGAGACCGCTCTTCCACCACTAAGACTGGGGTGGCAGATATTAGGGATAATACTCATTTAGCCTTCTGAGCTTTCTGGGGAGACTTGCTGTCTTTGCCACTTCCAGCTGCCTTCTCATCCACTGCTTTGATGACACCCATAGCAAAACGGCCCCGAGGAGGATAGTCAGAGAAGCTCTCTGGGCTTGCTAGGAACCATATCGATGATGGCGGCATCACCAGATTTAAAAAACGTTGGGCCATATTCCAGCTTTTTTCCAGAATGACAGTCAATCTCCTTCAGCTCAGCAAATTTGCAAGCAATGTGAGCCGTGACAATCCAGCACAGGTGCATGTCCAGCACTAATCTGGCCTGGATGGTTCAGGATAATCACATGAACTGAGCAGCCAGAAGCTTCCAATGGTGAGTGCCACAAGGGAGTTCTTTGATAGACACGTTCTTGGCATTGAAGCCCACATTGTCCCCAGGAAGAGCTTCATTAAAAGTTTCATGGTGCATTTCAACAGACTTTATTTCAGTGTAACATTGATTGGAGCAACGATGACCACTATGCTGGATTTAAGAACATCATTCTCCAATAGACCCACAGGAACAGTACCAATACCACCAATTTTATAGACATCCTAGAGGTGGCATACACAGGGGCTTGTCAGTTGGATGAGCTGGTGGTAGGATGCAATCCACAGCTTCAAGCATTGTGGTTCCACTGGCATTGCTATCTTTACGGGCGACTTTTCATCCCTTCAACCAAGGCAAGTTAGCACTTGGCTCCAGCATGTTGTCAACATTCCAACTAGAAATTGGCACAAATGCTACTGTGTCAGCGTTGTAGCCAATTTTCTTAATGTAGATTCTGACTTCTTTAACAATTTCCTCATATCTTTCAGGCTGTAGGGCAGCTCAGTGGAATCCATTTTGCTAACAGCAACAATCAGTGGTTTCCTACCCAGTGTGTAAGCCAGAAGGGCATGCTCACCGATCTGCCCATTCTTGGAGATATCTGCTTCAAATTCACCAACACCAATAGCAACAATCTTGGAGATATCTGCTTCAAATTCACCAACACCAATAGCAACCAAATTCACCAACACCAATAGCAACAGTCAACCTGAGATGTGCTTATAATCATGTTTTTGATAAAGTCTCTGTGTCCTGGGGCATCAATGGTGGTCACATAATAGTTGCTGGTCTCAAATTTCCACAGGGAGATATCAATGGTGATACCACACCCATGTTTAGTTTTCAGTTTATCCAAGACCCAGGCATACTTGAAGGAACCCTTTTCTATTTCAGCAGCCTCCTTCTCAAAATTTTCGATAGTTCTTTTGTCGTTCCCACCACATTTATAGATCAGATGGCCAGTAGTGGTAGACTTACCAGAATCTACCTGTTCACTCATGACGAAGTTGAAATGAGTCTTTTCCTTTCCCATTTTGGCTTTGATTTAGTAATGGTTTTCATCACATCTGTGTTCTGGTGGCAAACCTATTGTGAAAAAGCTTCAACCTTTCTTTTATACAACTTATTTTCCTTCCACCTATACTGTTCTTCATATTCATATACTGATTTTTATTTTCTTTTTGGGTGTCTGGATGGGTGGGGTATTTTAATTACGGAAATGGGATCGTATAGTACCCTTCACCCAGCCACCAATTTTCTCACCTAACAATACCAGGACAATAGCTACAGGTCCTAGATTCTTTTTAATGCTTTGCCTAATGTTCCACCATATATATGGGTACACTATTTTTCACTTCCTTCACCTTGGAGCCCATCCCAGGTCGCCCTCATTTTCCCTTTCACATAACATCATTTACCCATTCATCTGTTACCCAACAAATCCCCGGAACATAGTGATCAGTAAGTATTTGAAGCTCCACTGGTCTGTTTCAGACAGGGATTAGCTGTGTGCATTGTTTGGGAGGGAGTGATTAAAGGGACAGAAGAGGACCTTGGTGAAGAAATAAGGTGTTTCATCCAAACAGATGGGAAGGAAGGAGAGCTGGGTGAGCTGGGTGCCTTTGGTGTCTCCTTGAAGTAGGGTAGACTTTTTGGAGTTCCTGGAAGGGATGGGTGGAACTGAGGTGTCAGGGAGCTGGCGAGGGGCGAACCTGGGCGGAAGCGGGGTGAGGGGTGAGGGGGCGGGGCGGGGGCGGGGTCGCCGGGGGGCGGGGCGGGCGGAGCACGCAGCCGCGCAGCCGCGAGCTGAAGCTCAGTGTGGCGCTCCGGGTCTCCCGAGTGCCGCGGTCCGGGAGACATGAGCCGTGCAGCGGGGGAGCTCGTCTCTTCGCTTCTGGGGCTGTGGCTGCTGCTGTGCAGCTGGGTGTGTCCCGGGAGCACCGAGCCGCGGGCCCCGCCGGACAGGATCGGTAGGCGACCCTGGGGCGGCGCGGAAGGCGGGGCGGGAGTGCGCCCTGCGCCGGGCGGCAGCTGCCTGGTGCACCAGGCCCCGCACTGGGTCGCGCGGGCCGAGCCCTGTGCGCTTGGGATCTTGCCGGGTTCGCGTCTCAGTGTCGCTTTCGGTGCCCCCCGAGAGCGGGCGTGGAAATGTGCCCACTTGAGGAATGGGCCGTGGGAGGGGGACCCAAGCGGGCGGGCAGGCACCTTCCAAGCGTCCCTGCAGCCCCTGTCTCGGAAGCCTGGTGGTAGAGGGAGACCGTGCGCCCTCTCGCCGCCTTCCCCTGCTGCTCCGTTGGGAGGCCAGTCTTCTGGTTTGTCTTAGAGCGACAGGCCGCTTACGCCCTGCAGGTGACAGGCGCACGCCGACTCAGCACATCGAGCGGTGAAAACCAGCTGACCCCGTCTGCTCCCCTTAATAGGGTGAAACCCCCTTCCCCTCCCCGCTTTGTGGCAGCAGGCTTGCTCTCAGAGGCCCCTGGCTTGCACAATTTCCCTGCCCAGGATTACTACACAGCTGAAATAATCCACTCTCTCTACTTTCAGTCGTTTTGTGTCTTTGCTTCCTGTTCGTTTTTGCTCTGCTTTGTTTCTTATTCCCTTTAAAACTGCTCTTTGGGGTCCTTATCCTGTCTCCACGAATGAAACAACAAATCTAGGCAAAAATGGCGGCCACTTTGTTTAAAATGTATGCTGGACAGACCCATCTCCTCTGTTCCCATGAGTTGGGCACAAAAAAGGTTGTGCAGGCCCATTGGTGTCTCCACAAAGAACTGTGAGAATCTTTGGGCATCTGGCGAATTAATGTCAGTTTGCAAGTTAATTTACTGCCACTTTTGTCGGAGGTCAGTGTTTGTGTCCAGATTCAGAATACTATCTTCACTGCAACTCTTTTTTTTTTCTCCACTGCAACTCTTACTGGCCTTCCCCTATCCAGGCTTCCCTAAATTGTTCATAATAGCCTTCAGTAACATCTGTTATTGCTTAATGGCCTTTCAAAAACAACAAAACCCACAAAGCTGGTAAGAGTGAAATAAACTTCCTTTTTTCCCTCCATAGCCATAATTGGAGCTGGAATTGGTGGCACTTCAGCAGCCTATTACCTGCGGCAGAAATTTGGGAAAGATGTGAAGATTGACCTGTTTGAAAGAGGAGAGGTGGGGGGCCGCCTGGCCACCATTACTTTACAGGGGCAAGAATATGAAGCAGGAGGTTCTATCATCCACCCTTTAAATCTGCACATGAAGCGTTTTGTCAAGGACCTGGGTATGTAATCTGGTCTTCGAGCTGCGCAGCTTTCTGTGTGACCATCCGTGGATATTTTTATCAGATAGGGAACTGAAACTTTTCCACTTTGTTAATTGTCTTTCACAGACAAGTTGGTGAAACTCGTTCCTCACTTTCCTTCTAGCAGTTGGTACTGCCTTAGTTAGGAGGCACTCTCCTGTAATGGGACACTAGTTATCAGTATCTTAAGTTATCTGGAATTACAGCCATGGTGTTGGGGGGGGATGGGGATGGTTGCTGTTGTCAGTTCTTCAACCTGTGGGTTTCTGTTGAATCCAAGAATGGTTTGAGTTAGCAGAAACCTAGTGAGCTCATGTTATAGCAGGGGGAAATGAGACTCAGAGGCTTGTGTCTGGCTTAAAGTCACTCACACAGCTATGGGTACAGACATGTGCTTAGAAACCAGAAATTTGACTACTCCCCTACCAGCATAGAAGCTGGACAGGTTGTGAGGGAAATCTGGCAAGCCTCTGCAGGCTCTTTTCTCAAGGAATATTGGGTAATATTGGCCTCCTTCCAGTTATCTGAAATACCCAGTTATGCAAAGTGGTATTTGCACAGGACTAGGATTCCTCCTTTCCCTTAGCTACCTTCCATATCTCCCGTGGATGCTTCCTGAGTTTTCTCTATGAGGGCAAATATATGCCAGGAGCAATTTATGCTGCAAAGATTCGAGTCTGCCGTGTCTGTTTTTAAGTTGAATTCAGTTGATACTCTGGCTTTTTCCTTTGACTTTTTAGTCTCTCCAGACTAAAAATAACCAGCCTAATTTTGATATATCTGCATGACCCCCCTCTTTAAGAGAATTTGCTTTTGGACAGTGTAGTGAGTGTATCATATCACTTATTCTAAAGATAGTGCTCCTTTGGTATATCTCCTGAGAACAAGGGGAAGCTCGGCATTCACTTCAGAGTGTCCCCAAAAAGTTCAGATTACCTTTCATTTGATCAGCATAGAAACTACTGACTTGGCTACCCTTTCTCTGTTTTTGCAGGTCTCTCTACTATTCAGAGTTCTGGTGGCCTAATAGGGGTCTCTAACGGAGATACTCTGGTGTTTGAGGAGAGCAGCTGGTTTATAATTAACATAATTAAACTAATTTGGCAGTATGGATTTCAGCCCCTGCGAATGCACATGTGGGTAGAGGATATATTAGACAAGTTTATGAGGTAATATTTTCCCCTTCCATTTAACCTTTTGTTTAGATGATCATTAGGAATTATGGTTTCTTGGAACAGTTCTCTACCTAACTGGAAGGCTTATTTGTTATGCAAAAAATTTTTTTAAAAACATATTTCTTTATTGATTTCAGAGAGGAAAGGAGAAAGAGAGAGAGTTAGAAATATCAATGATGAGAGAGGATCATTGATTGGCTGCCTCCTGCAAGCCCCCCACTGGGGATCAAACCTGCAACCCAGGCATGTGCCCTTGGCCGGAGTCGAACCTAGGACCCTTCAGTCCGCAGGCTAGTGCTCTATCCACTGAGCCAAGCCGGCCAGGGCAGGCAAAAAGTTTTGTATAAAATGCGCAGACCATTTACCCACTTGGAAATTAAAAGGGTAGCTTATTTTTGCTTCTGAAAATGTATTTTGCAAATGCTTGTTTAGTATTGCTAGAGATACTCTTAAAAGCTCTACAAATGTTAACTTGAATTCTCATAACAGCTCTCTAGGTAGGTACGATTTATTAGCTTCTTTTTACAGATATGGAAGGTGGAGCATGGAGAAGTTTCAAGTGTGCAAGTATACCCACCTATTAGTGGTAGAGCCAGAGATTCTACCCAGGCAGGCTGACTCTAGTCCTCACTCTTATTCACTTCACTGTGCTGGTGTTATGTATCAGATGAGTGAGGCCATGTGTGCAAGAGCTTGTAGAAAGGATCAGAAAAGTGGACTTTAATTGTGACATGATGTTTTAGTGAGCCAGACATCTGAGGTAGGGTATCAGTTCTGTGCCCTAAGAATTTAAATTAAGATAATATATTCCAGCCGAAACCGGTTTGGCTCAGTGGATAGAGCGTCGGTCTGCGGACTGAAGGGTCCCAGGTTCGATTCCGGTCAGAGGCATGTACATTGGTTGCGGGCACATCCCCGGTGGGGGGTGTGCAGGAGGCAGCAGGTCGATGTTTCTCTCTCATCGATGTTTCTAGCTCTCTATCCCTCTCCCTTCTCTGTAAAAAATCAATAAAATATATTTAAAAAAAAAAAAGATAATAAATTCCAGCACTGTCCTGGGAGTGCCTCTTTTTCTTTTTTCTTTCTTTCTTTTTTTTTTTCTTTATGTTCTGTATTTTCAAAATTGTCTGTGTGTATGAACGCACATTGCTTTGGTAATTGGGAAAAATAACATAAGATAACCAGTGTAATTTTGAAAAATGCAACCTGTTTCTTTTAAGGCTGTTGGCATGTGCTAATTTTTATGCTGGTTTACTTTTATTTTATTTTATTTTTTAAAAAATTTCTTTATTGATTAAGGTATCACATATTTGTCCTCATCCCCCTATCCCCATCCCACACCCCTCCCCACACATGCCCCCACACCCCTGTTGCCCTTAACCGCTGGTTAGGCTCATATGCTTGCACACAAGTCCTTTGGTTGATCTCTCCCCGTTATGCTGGTTTACTTTTAAAATTTATTTATTTATTTATTGATGTGAGAGAGAGAGAGAGAGAGATCAGTTTGTTGTTGCACTTATTAATACATTCATTGGTTGACTCTTGTATATGCCCTAACCAGGGATGGAAACACAACCTTGGCTATGGGAATGATGCTCTAACCAACTGAGCTACCCGCCAGGGCTAGTTTACTATTTTTAATTAATAAATAAATAAATAAATTAAATCTTTATTGTTGAAAGTATTACATATATCCTCTTTTTCCCCCCACTGACCCCTTCTAGCCCACTCCCACCTCCCACCCCAGGTTGGTTTACTAGATGCTAGAGATATTGAACTTATAAATGTTATTAATATTTCATTACTATGACTATTCCAATATAATGAAATGATCATTAAAAAGGTAAAAATTACATGTCATATGTGCCTGCTAAGTGCCTGGCACTATTCTAGGTCCCGAGGATGTACAACCTAGAACATGTCCCTGCCCTCAAAGAATACACATTTTAGTAGAGCAACAAGCAATAAATCCATAACTAAGAAAACATATAGAGGCACGGAGACCTGCGGCTGGGGGTGGCCAAGGGGAGGGAGGAAGGGTAGAGTAGGGGATGGAGCATTTCGCTGCAGTTGGTCACAGGGCCACCAGTGGAGAGCTGTGCCGGGAGGGCCTGGATCCCATGGCAGAGGCACCATGAGCCGGCAGGCCTGCTGCTCAACCGGGGAATCCTCTGGGTGACCTTGAGCTCCCATCAGCTGTGTTCGGACCTGCTAACTTATGAGCTTAAAATTAAATTTAGTTCTGAACAAATACAGCTTTTTTATTTGAGACAAACCATTTTGAAGACTGAGACTGGAGTTTTCTCTTTGAGGATATAGTAAATCTTTGGGAAAGTCTGTAATTTATATAGCTAAAAGGTGAATCCTGAGATAGAATCTCTAAAAGGCCAGTACAGGGGAATAGATATTGGTGGAAGCATTTATACCCAGGCAGCTTGAAGAGTTCCAAATGGATCCTACCACTGAGAAATCAACTTGGCAGTCCACAGTGGGAAATACAACAGTGCTGTGATAATATATAACAAGACAGGGTTCTTTTAAAATGGATTTCATGAAATGAATGAAGACAACAGGTTTCTTACTCAATACAAATGGACAGTGGATTTGACTTTCTAAAGACTTTTTGTATCATTAAAACAAGTTCATTTTTGACATTTGAAGATGAAAGATGGCACGTTAACAGAGATGATAGTTTGTATGCCTGGAATTTTTTCAGTGATTTGTATGACCTTGTGGAGTGTTAACTTTAATAAAATTTCTAACACTTAAAAAAAAAAAAGAAAATAAGTAGAATTTGTGTAGAGATAGGCAGTCACTTTTTAGAGAAGGTAGGTGTCATGGTGCTACACACTCAGCAGGAAAATCCAGTTCCAGTGGCATCAGATGCAGTGCCACCTGTATGTATAATTTGTTCCTTTTTAAAATTTATTGATTTTAGAGACAAGAGAAAAAGGGTGTTGCTCCACCCATTCATGCATTCACTAGTTGATTTAAATATATATATATATATATATATATATATATATATATATATATATATATGTTATTGATTTCAGAGAGGAAGGGAGAGGGAGGGAGAGATAGAAACATCAATGATGAGAGAGAATCATTGATTGGCTGCCTCCTGCATGCCCCCCACTGGGGATTGAGCCTGCAACCTGGGCATGTGTCCTTGAATGGAATCAAACCTGGGACCTTTCAGTCTGCAGGCCTACGCTCTATCCACTGAGCCAAACCAGCTAGGGCTCACTAGTTGATTTAAAAAAAAATTTTATTTATTAATGAGAGAGAGAGAGAGAGAGAGCGAGCGAGAGAGAGAGAGAGAGAAAGAAACATTGCATTGTTGTTCGGTTCATTTATGTATTATTCATTGGTTGATTCCCTGACTGGGAATTGAACTGGCAACCTTTTGGTGCACGGGACAGTGCCCAGTGAACTGAGCCACATTGGCCAAGGGCCTAATCTTCCTTTTTGATTTACTTTCCTCCTTAATATTTATCATCCTCTAAAGTATGTAATTTCCTCACATTTATTTATGTTTTTATTACCTGTTTCCCTAACTAGAACACAAGGTCCAATTAGGGCAGGGTTTTTTTTTTCCTCTGTTGTGTTGACTGACCTCTGCATCCGTGACACCTAGAACATTGCCTGAATCAAAGTTGATGCTCCATAAATAGTTGAGTGAATAAATGAATGAATAAATATTAAGAGTTATACAAATGTAGTTTGAAAAGAAAAAGAGCTGTATGAGCAATCTGATTAGCAGAAACTGCCAGTTACTCACATGTCTAACTTTTTAAAAAATATGTTTTTACTGATTTTTAGAGAGAGAGAGAGGAAGGGAGAGGGACAGAGAGATAGAAACATCAGTGATGAGAGAGAATCACTGATCGGCTGTCTCCTTGCATGCCCCACACTGGGGATTGAGCCTGCAACTTGGGCATGTGCCCTGACCCAGAATCAAACTGTGACCTTCTGGTTCATAGGTCAGTGCTCAACCACTTAGCCATGCCGCCGGGTCGGGAATAATTTTTTATAACATCACATGTTATTTTTGTCATGCTGACCATTAGCCACTGGTCACTTTACATTAACCATTCTTCATTTTATGAGATAATCAGTCTGTTATTTTTCTAAAAGAACTCAGTTCATCCTACTTTTTCCAAGTTCCTAGGACCTAGAGGTCAAATGATACGTCGGGAAGGAGTTATTTAGGTTCTCAGTTTTGGCACTTATATTATTTTTCCCCACAAAAATTTATTCAACATTTTGTACAGTACACTGGTAGACAGCAGGTAATATTAAAATGGATATGACATTGTCCCCTGCTCTCTAAAAATTTACAGTTTATTTTGGAGAAGAAAGTTAATGTAAAACTCTCTTCCCTTGATCACTGATCAAGATATTTCTTTGGCACTTATTTCTTCCTTTTTTTATATATTTGTGCATGTGCCTTATTACCTGTTCCTAACTGTAAGCTCCTTGAAGGAAAGGAACCATGTCTTTCTCATTTTTGTATCACTTGGAATCTGAAAAATTATGTATTGAATTACTGTATGAACTAATTTATGTGGACATTCTTTTAAGTCCATAAAGTACAGAGATATGTCAGGTGGTATTTTCTGAAAATTAAATCATACAATTTGTATCTAAGTGCTGAATGAGAGGCATGAGTGGCAGGGATGCTGTTAGGACTGATCAAATAATTGAATCGATACCCCCTCCCTTGGGAACTGACCTTTAGATCACTTCACAACCGACCTTCCCTTTCACTTAGATCACATTCCACTTGCTAAGACCGTTATCTTTCCCAGGATCCAGACCCACCCAGAGAGTTCCCTGCCGAAAAAGCCCGCCTAGAGTCCTTTAAAACCTCTGACTCCCCATCCTTGGGTGCTGGTGCCATTTTGGAGCTCAGCCCATCTGGTTTTCCAGATGACCTAATAAATGTATAATTCCTTACCACTTTTGGCCTTGTGTGTACCTCCTTTGGCTACCCTAATAGGTGCTAAGTTTTATGGGATTTTGGGAGATGATATCACTGTGGACTGAGAGATTGGGCCAGACTTTGCAGAGGAAATGTGATTCAAGCTCTGAAGGAAGTGTAGCTGTTCTCTGTTTAGGAATGGGAACTGTATTCCAGTTGGAGGGAAGAGGGAGTACCATATTAGGGAGTAATATGTAGAGCACTAGGGGCTCAGTGCACAAATTCATGCACCTTGAAAGGAACTGTAGGCTGCGAGGCTGCAGTGGGCACAGGGGCGGGTCTTGGCCCATCCTCTGCACCCCCGCCTGGCCCCTCCCACCGTGGCCCCTGGTCCCCTCTCTGCTGGGAGCTCCCCGCTCCCACTGCTGCCTCTCCCATGTGCTGACTGTGCCCGCCCCGCTCACGGTGTGGAGTGATAAGTAGGAACCCATCAAAGAGAAACATGAAAATCAGTGATTCTTATGATGCTATTTCCCTTACTTATGCACCCTTTGCCCCTATCTTGTTTGATGTTTAATGGTCATTTCTCTCTCTTTTTTAAAAGGATCTACCGCTACCAGTCTCATGACTATGCCTTCAGTAGTGTAGAAAACTTACTACATTCTCTAGGAGGGGACGACTTCCTTGGAATGCTTAACCGGACATTGCTTGAAACCTTACAGAAAGCAGGTTTCTCTGAGAAGTTCCTTGATGAAATGATTGCTCCCATCAATAGGCTCAATTACGGCCAAAGCATGGACATCAATGGCTTTGTAGGTAAGCCAATGCTTGGAAAGGTTATAGAACTGGTTCGCAAGGGGCATACCTGATGTTATGGTTACTTCTGACCTAAGCCATGAGTTGGAGAAGATACCTTTCTCTGTGAAACCTCAGGCATTGTTGGCAAAATTGTGTAAATGTAGATGTGCATTTTTATGGGGAGAGTGTCCTTAGTTTTCATTAGTTGAATGGTTCTCACCTGGAGGAAATTTTGCCCCCAGCGGCCATTTGGCAATGTGTGGAGACCTTGGGAGCAGAACTCACCTAATTGGGAAGGGAGAGTGGGTGGAGGCTCCTTACAGAGTTAGAATTAAAACACATTTTTTCCTGCTGCTGACAGGGGCAGTGTCACTAGCTGGTGCTGATTCTGGCCTTTGGGCAGTAGAAGGTGGCAATAAACTTGTTTGTTCAAGGCTCCTTCAGGCTTCCAAAAGCAACCTTATATCTGGCTCAGTAATGTACATAGAGAAAACAAGAACCAAGCAGACAGGTGAGCTTGAATTTCTATTTTATTGTTCCTGATTTCCCCTGTAGAAAGTAATTGCTCAGGGAGAAAAACCTCCTTCCTCCATTTCTCACTCAGTTCCAAATGATGGGATTTTAAATTGTATGTGTTGTACCATGTGGAAATATTCCTAAATGTACTCGAGTACAGTGGCATGATTCCTTGGATTTAAAAAATTTCATTCTCAAAAGTAAAATCTCCTTATTTTGTACTTGTATTATTTTTATTATGAGTAGGAAATTGGCCTCAGTTTGGGACAGTTATCCTAATAGGTAAAAGTCTTTTTTTTTTTAGAGAGAGATAGAAACATCAAATTGTTTTTCCACTTATTTATGCATTCATTGAATAAACTTTTTAATTCCTTAGGATTATAAACAATTAAGAAGATATAGAATTATTTTTAGGAGGCATAAAACATAGTATGTTAGAAACACTAAAGAAATGTATGCTTCCTTATTTCTTCTAGGAAACCCCACAAAAATGTATGAAGTGGTCTACCAAACTGGATCTGAGACCCGTTCAGACTTTTATGACATCGTCTTGGTGGCCACTCCATTGAATCGAAAAATGTCCAATATAACTTTTCTCAACTTTGATCCTCCAATTGAGGAATTCCATCAACACTACCAACAAATAGTGGCAACTTTTATTAAGGGGAAGTTGAATTCATCTTCTTTTAGCTCCAGAGCTTTAGATGAACTTGGTCTCAGTACAATCTTAACCACTGATAATTCACATTTGTTTATCAATAGCATTGGAATTGTGTCCTCTGTAAGAGAAAATAATAATCCTCAACCATCAACAGATGGAGCTTTTGTTTGGAAGACCTTTTCCCCGGAAACTCTTACTAACGAGCAACTTTTAAAGCTCTTTTTGTCCTATGAATATGCTGTGAAGCAGCAGTGGCATGCATATCCTTATTATAAGCCTCCAGAGAAATGCCCCTCCATCATACTCCATGATCGACTTTATTACCTCAACGGCATGGAGTGTGCAGCAAGTGCCATGGAAATGAGTGCCATTGCAGCCCACAATGCCGCTCTCCTTGCCTATCATCGCTGGAACGGGCACACAGATATGATTGACCAAGAGGATTTGTATGAGAAACTGAAAACTGAACTATGAGATAACACTTTCATTTCCCCCCTCCTGGTTCCACATGGAATATCACTGGCAAAAAAGAACACAATCTGAGCAGAGATGATTTTGAATCAGATATTTTGCCATTATCATTGTTTTAACAAGCGTAATCCCAGTGAGTCATGGGAAAATACAAAGGTCTAAGTGTGAAGGTGTAACTATTGTATTTATGCCATCTCCAAAATGTGTGTGTAATTTTCAGAGTACATTTATTAAAGCTGGGGACTGTGAAACAAAGGACTTAGGGTAGAAGAAGCAAAAGGAGAGAGTCTCGGTGGTACTCTGCTTTGGTTCCGTAGAAACGTTATAGAAGTGAGCCAAGGCAGAACTGCTGTTAGCTCACTGAAAAGTCAGAATAAAGGGGCCTTGGAGACGGGTTCAGGGTGTTAGTCCTGGATGAACTGCTGTTGCCCATTGCTTCCCCGGTTGCAAGTCTTGTGGGGACCCTTAGAGTTTAGGAGAGAAAAGTAAAGATGCATGCCTGAGAGAGAGTTTAGGAGAGAAAAGTAAAGATGCACGCATGGGTGTGCTCCAGAGAGAGCCTGCTCCAAAATTTTGTAACTCTTCTTTTAAGGCCCATCAACAGTGTTTTCCAAACTTGTCTGATCATAAGAATCATCTGGAATTTGTCAAACATGTGGAATTCCCTAGTTCCTCTGGAGAGTCTGATTCCATAGGTCTAGAGGTGAGGCCTTGGATTTTGAACAAAACTTTAGAGCATTTTAAGCTGAACACTTGAGGAAGAACTTAAAGACATACCTTTTGGTTGGGGACTAGTTCATTTGTGCTTACAGCTGGTTGTGATCTTTAGTCACATAGTGAAATCTGCTATGGGAGCTGGTATCTTATGCCTGGCTTTAGTAATTTATACCATTTTCAAAGTAAATGTGCCCATTACTTAAGCCTTGATTTTTAGAATGATACTCTTTTGATTGCTTCTGCCTTTTTTTAGGAATGAAATTCAGAAGTCTGAGTAGTATAACTTTAAGATGTCATACAAAAACTCCAGTAAAATGAAAAGCAAATATAGGCTATTGATGTGAAGAAATTGGCATTCTATTATCAAAACCTCACCTATGGAGCTTTTATATATTTTTACTTCTTTTTTTCTTTTAATATTTTTTATTGATATCAGAGAGGAAGAGAGAGGGAGAGAAAAATAGAAACATCAATGATGAGAAAGAATCATTCATTGGCTGCCTCCAGCATGCCCCCTACTGGGGATTGGACTCAACTGGGGCTTGTGCTCTGACCAGGAATCAAAGCAGTGACCTTTTGGTGCATGGACAACACTCAATGAACTGAGCCATACAGGCCAGGGCTCACCTATGGAACTTTAAAATATACAGATAGACCCCCCCACTCTCAATTAGAGATTCTAATTTAATACAGGATAGGACCTCACCATTGTAGCTTTTGAAAGTTCCTAATGTGCAACCTGTGTTGAGAATCACTGATTTGGGCAACTGAAATGTCTCTAAAGGGTTTGTAGTGCCTTAAAAGTCACAAGAAATTCAATCTATAATCAAAGCAGATTCATTTTGTGAAGAATGAATTCTCAGTGAGAAAGCATTGACAGTTTAACAGCAGAGGCAACCGAGATTATTCTAGAGCAATTGACATGAGTAGGACATTCAGAATGACACTACACTTGATCAAATCCAGCATATGTTCCAACTTCTTAAGCTACGGCACCATTTTGAGAAACTGGTTGCTGAAATCTTAAAGATGGTAGTCTCAACCTTGACTACACTTTGAAATCACCTGTAGGACTTTAAAGCTTCCCAAGGGATTCTAATATGCAGCCAAACTTGAGAACCAGTTCTACAACTACTGAACAAATCATGAATGACTGTTCATAGGGATAGTTCTACAACTACTGAACAGATCATGAATGACTGTCCATAGGGATAGAACAAGTAAAAGCTTGTGAATTCAGTCACTGCAAAAAGTTAACATGTACTGTTAAAAAATATTAGTTTATCAAAGGGTCAGCTTTTTTCTAATTTTATTTTTAAAATAAGAATGTTATTTTCCCCCATATTGTTTTAATGAAGACAATATG
Source organism: Cnephaeus nilssonii (assembly GCF_951640355.1). Classification (NCBI taxonomy): domain Eukaryota; kingdom Metazoa; phylum Chordata; class Mammalia; order Chiroptera; family Vespertilionidae; genus Cnephaeus; species Cnephaeus nilssonii. The sequence goes on from NC_137086.1 coordinate 42,061,674, forward strand.
TAGAATGTATATGCTGCACTGGTACATACTAATTTATCATCTGTAGACTTATTTTGCAATGTGATCTATTTTTACTTATAAGAATTTTTCCCAACAGGAAATCTGTTGGAAATTGCTTCCTCCAAGAGCAAAACAGGTCATCTGTATATCAAGCATATTAGTTTTAATACAGTTACAGCATTAAAGAATAATTTTTTAATTGGTTGAAAAATATCAGCTCATTTACTCATCTTTTTACAGAAGAGTCTGGTAAAAATGATGCAGAGGCAGGATGAGAAATAGTTCTGCAACTTGAATATGCAGTGGACTCACCTGAATTTTTCAATAGGTTTGGAGTGGCATATAAAAATTTGCATTTCTAAGTTACAAGGTGATGTTGCTGGTCTAGGAACCACACAGAGAGAAATCCATTCTACAATTCAGCTCTATGTGGTTGTAAAACATCAAACCTATCAACTTCCGTGAAGATTTAAAATGTATTGGGATAAAAATGGAAAAAATTGTAAAATGTTGGACATCACACCAACTCTCAAGTTGGTTTGATCCCTCTAGCTGTTCTTTGGCAATCCACATTTCCTATAAGTAGGAATACCATTTTAGAGATACATATAAGCCATCCACTGCGTTGTTTTCCAAATACCTTATGTACCCCATTCTCTACAGTTTCAAAGGGACTCAAGATTTGTAGGCTTTCTACCAAATCACAAAAAGAGCAGGCCTAAGTATTTGTTAGGTTTCATAAAGTTAGATTTATGATATACAATCATGTGTAATATATCCTTCATCAGTTTGTGCACTCTAATACTTGAACTAGATGAATGTATTATGGGCAGTATTATCACTACTCCACAAAGAACAATACACTGGATTATTTTTTCTCTGGGTTCTATTTCAGCTCTTGTATTCAAAATATTTTCCCACTTATGTTCAAAATAAACAGCAACATCATTACTTCCTGTTTTCTATTGTCCTCTACTCGGAATGTAGATGTGCTTGGAAAAGTCAGAGTATATCAAAGTCACTACAAGAATTTTGAAAATTACAATTAATGTTTCAGAAGAAACCTACTCAGTTTGCAGGTTCTTTTATCTCTATTCAATGTTAAAAGATGGGAAAAAGGCATCCTTCTATATTAATGCATAAAAACCTTTGGGAAAAAAAATCAGTATTAACCAGGTATAGTTCTATAAGAAAGAGCTAATATTCTAATTTTTAAGTTCAGAACACCTGAGAAAGCAATTTTTGATCAATACAAAAGTTTATTTAACAAAAGTTCAATGTGAAAATGGACAGGACTCTATTTTTATATTGTAGTAAAACAGGTGCTGTGGAGAGGGGACATGTGGAAGCAGTTGATTTCTCTGGTAACTACAGCCATTCTTTATACTCGTTCCAAGGCTTCTAACATGATGATACTATTTCCTCGTATTACCTAAGAGAAAAGTAAATTTAAAAAGACCACAATCATTTAACAGACATACCATGATTAAAGAATTTTCACCAAATCATTAATGGTTTTGCAGTATTAAATGTCAATTTGAGGCTTTTTTTCAAGCCACAGGAATACCAAATAACTTGTCTTTTAATCACTCGTGAAGTCATATAAGCACTTTTTAATGAGATGCACGTTATCAAGATCAAAGGCTAACAACTACCCCTTTGAGATATCAAGTCTCCAATGACTCATTTCACCTCCTGATGGACTTGCTTTTCAAAATGCAGTAATGAAAATATATTTGAAATAAACAGTAACAAATAAGCAGGACACAAATAACATACCCATCACTGCCCCTAAGGCAGTGGTCGGCAAACTCATTAGTCAACAGAGCCAAATACCAACAGTACAACGATTGAAATTTCTTTTGTGAGCAGAAAACCGACTTCTGCGCATGGGCCAAAGAGCCGCATGTGGCTCGTGAGCTGCAGTTTGCTGACCACTGCCCTAAGGGATCCATAAATTAATGGGAAAACAAGTGCAATACAATATGCATGTTAGTTTTGGGTGAAGATAAATTAGGAAACAAACCAGAATGAAAGTTGTGGAAAGAAGGCTCTATGAAATGGCATTTTAACTGAGTTTTGAAAATTGGGTACATTTTTTATAAGAAAACTAGAGGCCAGGTGCACAAAATTTGTGCACGGGGGTGGTGGTGGTATGTCCCTCAGCCTGGCCTGCACCCTCTCCAATCAGGGACCCCTCGGACATCCCTCTCACAATCCAGGACCACTGGCTCCTAATTTCTCACCTGCCTGCCTGATGGCCCCTAACTGCTTGCTGGGGGGCAGGGCCAGCCCTGAGAGGAGCCGTCTGATTACCTGACCACCCCTAACTGCTGGTCTGCCTACCTGATCAACCCTAATCGCTGGTCTGCCTACCTGGTCACCCATAATCACTCTGCCTGCCTGCCTGATCTACACTAACTACTTGCTGGGGGCGGGGCCAGCCTAGAGAGGGGCCATTTGCCTACCTGATTGCCCCTAACTGCTGGCCTGCCTACCTAACCACCTCTAACCACTCTGCCTGCCTGCCTGCCTGATCTCCACTAACCGCTTGCTGGGGGGCGGGGCCAGCCCAGCGAGGGACTGTGGTGGCTCTGATCTAAGGGTTGTTATAGTTGTGACGCCGTTAAGGTCTCTGGCCTTTTATTATATAGGATAAGAATTTCTATATCTTATCTGGGGGATAAGGAAAGAATCTAATTGGCAGTAAAAGATTATGAAGGGAAGTGGAAACAAAGATAGTTTGCACCCTATCTTAGAAGGCCTCAAACACCAATCTTAAAAGTGTTTGGAGACAGCCATTGCAGTACATTGAGCTCCATAGAGACAGCGCAGAGGCAAGTGCGAGCCGGCCGGGCACTGGGTGACCGTGTGGTTGCTGAGGAAAAGTAATTAAACATGGGCAAAGGAGATCCTAAGCAGCCGAGAGGCAAAATGTCATCGTATGCTTTCTCTGTGCAAACTTGCCAGGCGGAACACAAGCAGCACCCAGATGCTTCAGTCAACTTCTCAGAGTTTTCTAAGAAGTGCTCAGAGAGGTGGAAGACCATGTCTGCTAAGGAGAAAGGAAAATTTGAAGACATGGCAAAGGCAGACAAGGCTCGTTATGAGAGAAATGAAAACTTATATTCCCCCTAAAGGGGAAACAAAAAAGAAATTCAAGGATCCCAATGGACCCAAAAGGCCTCCTTCGGCCTTTTTCTTGTTTTGTTCTGAGTATTGCCCAAAAATCAAAGGAGAGCATCCCGGCCTATCCAGTGGTGACGTTGCAAAGAAGCTGGGAGAGATGTGGAATAACACTGCTGCAGATGACAAGCAGCCTTATGAAAAGAAGGCTGCTAAGCTGAAGGAGAAATATGAAAAGGATATTGCTGCATACCGAGCTAAAGGAAAGCCTGATGCTGCCAAAAAGGGAGTTGTCAAGGCTGAAAAAAGCAAGAAAAAGAAGAGGAAGATGAGGAGGAAGAGGAAGATGATGATGAATAAGTTGGTTCTAGCGTAGTTTTTTTCCCTTGTCTATAAGGCATTTAACCCCCCTGTACACAACTCACTCCTTTTAAAGAAAGAAATTGAAATGTAAGGCTGTGTAAGATTTGTTTTTAAACTGTACAGTGTCTTTTTTTGTATAGTTAACACACTACCGAATGTGTCTTTAGATAGCCCTGTCCTGGTGGTATTTTCAATAGCCACTAACATTGCCTGGTACAGTCTGGGGGTTGTAAATTGGCATGGAAATTTAAAGCAGGTTCTTGGTGCACAGCACAAATTAGTTATATATGGGGATGGTAGTTTTTTCATCTTCAGTTGTCTCTGATACAGCTTATCTGAAATAATTGTTCTGTTAACTGAATACCACTCTGTAATTGTAAAAAAAGTTGCAGCTGTTTTGTTGACATTCTGAATGCTTCTAAGTAAATACAATTTTTTTTATTTAAAAAAAAAAGTGTTTGGAGGGGACCAAGAAACCAACAATATGCTAGTGAAAATTTCAGTTGGAATGACCAGTTCTAGCAACAGCATTGACAGACAACCTTTGAAAAATACTGGACTTAGGGGGCCGAATGCCCTCACAGTTGAAAATCTGTGTATAGCTTTTGACTCCCCCGTTGTATATTGAAGGGGATTGTTTCCAGAACCCCCTGCAGATACCCAAATCGACAAATGCTCAAGTCCTTTATATAATAAAGCATACAGTTGGCGCTCCACATCCATGGATTCCCGACCACGAAAACACTATTTTCAATCCACAGTTGGTTGACTCTGTGGATGTGAAACCCAGGGACACTGTGTACCTACTGAAAAGAACTGGTGTATATGTGGACCTGCATAGGGTCCACATGGGGAGAGAGTTTAGAGGCAAGAAGAGAAGTTATAGAGAAAAGGCCCTAGGACTAGCATAGTGCCTGACATAGCCATTCCATAAATGAAGATAAGCCAGATACTTATGAGAACACAGATGAAATGACTGGTAACTGAGTTTAAGAATGATAGAAAAATAAGTCAAATTCCAAGGCAAGGGTTCTGTGAATACAGGGTTTGGCCAAAGTAGGCTTATAGTTGTGAGCATGCAAAACACAGTTTATTCTTGTACTAGAGGCCCAATGCACGAAAATTTGTGCAAGAGTAGACCTTCCTTCCCCTGGCTGCCGGCACCGGCTTTTGCTCTGGCCCCACTGGCAGGCACCCAGGACCCAGCGGCTTCCCTCCGGCCCCGGCTTGTCTGGAAGGATGTCTGGTCTAATTAGCATATTACCCTTTTATTATTATAGATAACCTAGATCAGGTCAAATAGAAGCTCAAGGAGAATGTACCTGAAAAGGTTGATTTACAGGAAACTTGAGGGAGTCTTATACCTAGCGGCTATAAGCTGTTTTTCCAGCCCTGATGATGGACTTTTCAAAATGCAGTAATGAAAATATATTTGAAATAAATGGTAACAAATATTGGAATAAGTCATTAAAAAAAATTATACCCCTCTACTGCTCAAACTAAAAAAAAAAAGGGGGCGAGGGGGTGGAAGGGGAAAAAAAAATCAAGTCTAACAATTAGGAACTTTTATCACCTCATAGAGGTCTCTATGCTTTACGATTTGCTAAAGCTAAGTTGTCCTTTTGATTCAACTCTCCCAAGAAACTTAGACTTATCACTAAATGGGTATATTGTCCTGTGCTGGGCAAAGAGAGGGATTCAAAATCTGGGTCTTGCTGAGAAACATCAAAAATTGAACCCTCAACCTTGACAAATTGGGACGACGCTCTTAACTGAGCTACCCGGCCAGGGCTTACCTTGACTACTTTTAAATTTGGGTGTGACAAACTAGAAATCCAGGTTAATTATATACACAATTAAAAAATAAGTGTGATCTGCGGACTGGCAGATATGCATCAAATGGCCACTTGTTAAAAATGCAAAATCTCAGGTTCCACACCCCATCTTATGAGTTAGGATCTGTATTTTTACAAGATTATCTGAGAATTCATAAAGATTTTTTTTTTAGATACTTTATTTCTATATTTATTTTTTAGAGAAAGGAAGGGAGAGATAGAACACCAATGAGAGAGAAAAATCATCAATCGGCTGCCTCCTGCATGCCCCCTACTGAGGATAGAGCCTCAACCCAGGCATGTAACCTAACCAGGAATCCAACCGGTGATCTTTGGTTCCTTGGTCGATGCTCAACCACTGAAACATGCAGGCCAGGCCACAAGCATGTTCTTAACCTTTACTACACATTAATATTTTAACAAAACAAAACAAAAGCACCACTAGGGATAGCTTCAGTTGTTTTGGGGTAGAATCTAGTTTTTTTTTTGGAAAAACTCAGGTGACTGTAAATGCTCTGTACCAGTGGTTAATCTTCACTTTACATTCAAATCATCTGCAGAACTTAAAAAACAAACAAATAAAAAACAAACCCCTCTAAGCTACATCCCAAACTAATTTGATTCTAAGGTGCAATTAAGATGCAGACCTATTGCTCTCTAATAAAGATTGACTATGGGCTTCTATTATAGAATAGGGCTAAAAAAAAAAAAGACTTCCAACAGCTATTTCAAGCCCAAGGACCTCAGAAGGTTCTACGTAAGATGCAAATCTAACTTAAAGGTAACTGGGATATTAATCACAGTTGAATGATTGCCAAGTGTTAAACTCAAAGCAAGATGGAAAGTCTAATGCTGCCTGTAACTTGCCAAACTTCAGTTTAGTTCAAGACTTTGATAGAGGAAAATTAATGCTTATTCCAAATGAAAAATAAGTCTCTTAAGAGAAATGTCACATCTTTACTTACCACCATTCCAATATTGTTCTGTTGCCCACCAGTTGCCATCTCCACACATTCATCTATCACAAGATTCATAAAGGGATCAAATCCCCGTAATATTCCTTGGACATGTCTGCCACCATTTAATTTCACTATAAAAAAAAGAAAATGAAGTTTTAAAAATTAGGTGGAGTAAAACCCAGGTATATGAGATGTGCAATCCAATATCCTTACTATATGCTAAGCACTGAGCTAAACATTTTACATTTACTCCCACATTTAAACTTACAAGAATCCTGTAGAATTATCCCAACTTTTTACGAGGGAACTGAAGTATAAGGCTTTTAAAAGTAACTGGTTCAAGGTTATACAGCTATTGTGTGGTAGGGCTTGGATTCAAACTGAAAGTTGCTTACCTATCTCTAAAGCCATGATCTTAACCCCTACAAACTTCAAATACTATGCAGGTCAGATCTTTAGTTCTTGTCTATGTCCTTTGTGTTTTTTTTTTTTTAAAAAGATAAAATTTCAAATATCACAAAATAGAAAAATCCTGTTAATTTTGTGAGTGAGGGAGGGCTTATATGAACTTTTGAAAAGTTTGAAGTACGGTGTAATTTATTAAATTGCAAAAATTAGGCAAATAAAACTGTCTAGTTAGGATTTTGCTAGACTTGCTTCTTCACTCATCAGAGGCTGTGTGCTTTGAATCTTTATAAAGTTGCTCCAAACACTGTATACTGCCAAGACATTTGTAAAGAGCAACTGAATAATTAAAAACAAAAAAGAAAACTTACATGATAACTTCTTGTCCATAAATCTGAAAAAGCAAAGAGATAAAGATTATGTAACTGCTAAAATTATATTTACACAATAGGAATAAGTAAATTTAAAATAGTAAAAACCCTGTACTTCTGTAAAGGATGAGTGGGTAATGGGCTACCCTAGTTAGTACTTATACAAAGTAATGTATTTTGGGAAGGGGCAAGATAATAAATAAGATGGACTAGGTTTATAATAAATTAATACACATTAACTTGAGTCTTTATACTGATGTGAATTACAAAAACATTTTCGTCGTTCAATACTGACCTAATTTTCAATGGCTGGATTTTATAGCCGTAATAGAACAACAAAGATTTTATTTTGGTTATTTTAAAAACCAAACAAAATTTTGAAGAAATTAGAAGTTGTAATCAAACCACATCCAATCCAATAGCTATATTTGAGACAATAAGTGGAGTTTCATTTAATATTAAGTTTTATTCTTCAACACATAATTATAGTTTAACAAAATAATTGGATATTTTGAAGATTTAAACAATTTAAACAAGAAAATCCCATCTCAGCAGAGTACTATACCGATCTAGTACAGGATGGTTAACAAAGGGTTGGAGATCTTCAAGTAACGAGGGCGAGCGTGGGGGAGAGATGGGGCCGGGACTTCGAATAAGTCGAATCGGGGAAATTCAGGGGCCTAAGCTGCCTTGGGTAACCAAGCCGACCAAGCAAAAAAGGGGTTTCTGCGCGGTTTCAGGCCCGGCAGCGTGGGACCCTGGCTGGGACCTGGGCGGCCTAGGACCCGAATGCGCGCGCCAGGTGCACTGACGGGAAATGGAGGGGCACACGGAAACGCTTCCAATCACCCGCAGCCCCCGCAGACACTTACTTTTTTAACTCGGGAGGGTGAGCCTTGCTCATGGTGTCCAAGCGAGCTCAAAGACACTTCCGAACGGAATTCGCGGCCTCTCTGGCGCTCCCGCGGTAGGCCCGGCGTTTTGCGTCTGACGTCGCCGATCCGTTAGCCAATCGATTGCCGGCAACTTTCACATTTCACCTCGCGATACTAAGGGGAAGCCTGGGCGAGCAGACCAGTCCCGAGCTTCCGGTTGCGTCGCCAGCGATTGGCCAGAGCAGAGGGGTGTGGCCTCGGGAAGTCCTGGATTTCGTCTTCTCTTCTGTGAGATTGCGATGCGTGTCCGGACTCTTTTAAACCACACGGGTTAATCCCTAATTTTAGTGGATCGCATCGTTTATCTTATTAATATATAGCAAATGAAAATAAGCTCTAGATACATGGGCCCCTGATAATTCTTTGGAATGTATTCCCACAGCATATTGTCTTGCGAAGCCTAGGGTTTAACATCGCATTTAGTGAACTCTGCACCCAAGAGTAGGTCGACATGCCTCAGTTTCCAATAATTTGAGTCCAGGGCCCGGAAGCAGATTCCCGACTGGATGGTCTTGCTATTCTTGTAACACTGCCTACAGATCCCCACTTAAATGTAAAATGTACCTTGATCCCATACATAAAACATTAAGCACGACACACAAACTCGCTGAGGTATTGATTTTCAAGTCAAAAACATAAGTGTAAAAAGTAGTCTTTGACTTGTTCTCAGTTAAGTTACCCAAAATAGGGGAATCCACATTAATGAATAAAAATACAATAGGGATTAAGGAAGACTTGGAGCAAAATAGAAAAGCCTTGGTGATTCTAAGTACCAGCTGGTTCTCTAAAATTGAATTCATTCCTAATATTTAGGAAAGGCTCTACAGGGGTGGGCAAAAATAGATTTATAGTTGTGAGTACACAAAACACAGTCTTTATTATTTATTTATTGTATTTTCCATATGAACTGTCAACCTACTTTTGCCCACCCCTGTATTGAAATGCCAACGATAGTAAAGACTTAGTTAAACTAATATATTTTATATTCTCTTGGTACTCAAAATCCTAGACATTGCATATTCTCTAGAGGGGTCATAACAGTATCTTTTCTACCTCTGGCTGTTAGTGTTTAGTTGAAACTAGAAACCTGACATACTAGCAGATAATGAATCCTTTTTTTTTTTTTTTTTTAGTTTTATAGTTTCTATCTTTTTACTAGTACATTAATGGACTTCAAGTAAAAGTGCCTTCGTCTGCCCTTGAAATTTTTCCCATTTACAATGACCAGGTCCTGCATCCAAACCATAACACATAACTTTCACTCTTCTGGACCTCATAAGAAACTTATTTCACACATTACAAGGAAAAGCATTCTTAGAAAGTTATATATTCACTGCCCAGATATAAAAAAACACAATAGTAGAGGAAAATTAAACCTTATTTATTTTTTAAAACCAGACCACTAGGAAAATATATCACAGTCTTGAAACAGCAAACAGACAAGCTATTTTATCATTTCAAGTAATAAGTTGGTAAAAAGACAAGCTCCTTATCAAAACAGTAAGGTTCCAGAGCTGGGGTAGGAACACTGTATGCTGCAAAGGGCCTGGCAAAAGTGGTATTTGGTAATGGGGGGCTGCCCCTCTATTTTCTCCCTTGACCTTCCTGTTGCCAAAAGATTGTCTCGTTAGGGCTCTGTTATCTGAGGGGGCGAAGTAAGCAATACTGGATTCAGGTTTCATTCCTGAAAACCAGGTGTTTCCCAAACCCAGTGCTTCATAGCTCTTAATGAAGCAGCAACAGTTCCTCTCTCACTGTTTATTCCGGGATACTGGTATACAGCACAACCAAAACCCTCTTTCCCTTCAAGGTAGCGTACCATGGCAAGATTGTCCTGTCATCCTGCTGTAGACAGGCTTAGGACCCATCACAGCAGCCAGTGAGAAGGAAGGTCTGCTTCCATACCCAGTGGGACACTGCCTCTTGTGTTTTTGGAGGGTTTCTGAGCTGAAAGGTGTCATGTGTGAGCATTAAAATGCATATCCATACCTTGGACAGAAACGGATATCCAAAGGAACCTTTTCAAGTTCTTATCCAAACTACCTCTCCCAACTCCCCATCTTAAATGAACTTTATGCCCTTGTATATAAAACCAAACCAAACCAAATACTCAGAAACGGTTTTTCCACTTCTAAATTAGTAACCTCATGGATTTTGTTTCACAGCTTATGGAAAATGGTGTGGTAATGCTTCTGGTAAACAGGAGGTTGGCAACAAACAGAAACACCTCTCCTCATCTCCCACCAGACCACTGGCAGGTTAGAGGACCCTGTCAGCTTGTTGGTACCTCAGAGGGCTCTGGCTTGGTTTGAGGGAAATGCCTGCTGCCAGGATAAGCATTTGCCACATAAAATTTAGGCTCTCAAAAACTCTCTGACCCAAACTTTAGCACCAGTTTTTTTTTCCCCCATTTCACTTTCTAGGATTAAAACATAAAAGAACCCGTGTCCAGAGGCAAGTGACACATGCCTTAAACTTGCTGCCATCCTTAATTTCTTCATCCTTAAACTGCTTAAAAGACCAAAATTCGCATTCTTCATTTTAAATAGATTCCTGCCCTCAGCCTCCATGGCCAATGGCAAAGACTTCTATTTCTGAATGGATGAGAGAGACTCCTTCATCTTCTTGGTCATGGTTGGAATGAGGTTCATATGGTCATCCACACACTTGGTCACACAACTCTCCAGCTGCCGCTTCACCTGACTCTCTTTACTCCCCGCATCTATTGAGTCTTTGGCTTTGTCGTTGCAATGCATGGTGCACCGGGCCAGGCGGTCCTGTGGCAAGAAGGAGGAGAACAGAGAAGGCTGAGAAGTTGGCCTTTATTTACCGAGTGCTTTATCACGTGCCAGGCCTTGTGCTACATACAGTTAAGTCCTCACTTAATGTTGACATGGAACCGTGGCGAAACGATGTATAATGATACCAAATGTACCACAGGCTAATTTATATACAGGAATCAAGTTCCTTTGGTTTCTTATCAATGTTATAACAAATGACCTGCTGTGTTTGGGCTTGACATGTATGATCTTGATGAATTAAAGAGACCCTATAGTGAAATTAACCAAGACTATCCTGATTGAAACAGAGGGTGGCACCAGAAGGGCCCAGAAAGAGCATTACTAGAAAGCAGGTGAGTGACAGAATAAATTGTACAGAAGTCCCTCCCAGGAAATGAGAACTAGAGACCACTTACTCAATTACTTTAGTACCAGTTTTTTTCCATTTCAAGACTTACAAACATCTTGATTATTTAATGTCTGTCCTTGCTAAAGAAAAACACTCAACAATTACTTATTACATAGAAGATATTCTATGTGTCAGGAACTCTCCGAATGGGGGATACAGCAATGAGTAAAACAGATAAAGTTCTTGCCCTTATAGAGCTTATATTCCACTAAGGGTAGATAAACCAACAAAATAAATAAGTGGATATGTTGAGGAAACCGTCGGATATATGAATTTGGAGATCAGGAGTGAAGTTGGTCTAAAGCAGTGGTCGGCAAACTGCGGCTCGTGAGCCACATGCGGCTCGCGAGCCGCTGTTTGCTGCTCTGTTGACTAATGAGTTTGCCGACCACTGGCCTAAAGATATGTAGTTGTCAGCATATAGATGATAATTGTAACAATGAGACCAGAGAACTAGATAGAAAAAAGGTTCAAGAACAGCCCGGGGACTTCAATGTTTAGAGGCTGGAAAGGGGAAAAGCCAGCAAAGGAGGTCATAAAAGGATGGCTAAGGAGAGAGGTAGACAATCAGAAAAGTGAGGAGTCCTGGTAGCCAACTAAATAAAGTGTTTCAAGGAGGGCCAAAGTGATCCACTGAGTAAATGAAGCAGATAGGTTGAGTGAGATGAGGAATGAGAAATGACCACTGGATTTAGCCCAGTGGAGAGGAGTGGCAAGAGCAGTTCTGGCACAGTAGAAGAGTAAGTCTGACTGGAGAGGGCTGAAATGTTATACAGCAATTCAGGTGTCAAAATGTCAAAGACTCTATTTATAAAATTAGGTGTCAAAATAAACACAAAAATCTATTGGAGTTTCATGATTTTGAAGACATTATTCCTATCAGCAATGTTAAAGAATTTTATGTAGCAGAATATAAAAATGTATCACATTAGATATAATTTATCCATGTGAACAGAATCCCAGACTATGAAGAACTGAATAGAAACGGGCCCTGCTTCCCCCAAGTTCCAGAAAAATATACTCAGAGGGAGTAAATTGAAGGGAGTAAAATGAAGTTGTGGCTACCCTTTGCTCCAGCCAGGGATTTGGGGGACTCCTATTGACCTCAAAGGGGCTTGTGAGGCAGGGAGTCAACAATAATAATGCTTCATATAAATGACTGCTCCTTAGTGACATGGGGAATACCTTCTGTGTGTAGCAAGTAGGGGCTACACCCAGAGCGTGTAAATCCACAAAATGATGGTAGGATCTTGCTCTAATCTACACGCGTTAAGACAAGTGTATTCCACTTTCCTGGGGATTCTGCTATTATATGAATGAATGAATATATGTTTTAGAAAGATCTGCACTACACAGCACACATACATATTATATTTGGTAACTACAGAAAAAAAAAGCATAGGGCCCTTGGTTACGAAATCCCTCCGTAACTCATTGTTTCTATGGGAAATACAGTGCCCCATCTCCAGTATTGTGTCCAAAATTTCAAACTCTGTGAAGACTGGTTGACCATAGCACTGTCACCGATGTTAACAGAACCAAGACACTACAGCCAAGCGTTCTGTAACAAATGCTTGTCATCTGCAAAAGAGCAACAACCAGGACTAGAGTCCCCTGTCTAGGATATTGCTCACCTGGAACTTCTCCAACTCGCTGGTAACCAGGGCCTGGGCTTGAGCCAGAGGTGCGTGGCAGCGCTCAATGCACTGGTGCACCTGCTGCATGGATGCCTGGCTGTCCTCACAACAGCCAGCGCTGCACCGGAACATGAGGCCCTGGGAAGGGAGGGCAGACAGAGGTCAGGTAGGAAAGCCCCAGGGACAGAGACGACCAATGGAGTGCCACAGGGATTAGGGGGAGGGTCTCTATAGTTGCACCTCTCCTTAGACTAGCCACCAGGACGTTAAGACCACAAACGGGGACATTATCCTCAGTGCCTCGCACAGTGTTTCATAGTCTTCTTGCCTCTATCTCAGCGGCAACTGCTGCCTCCAGGGCTGGTGGACACGGAGGCGGCGGTGGGTCACATGAAGCCAAATTCTGAGAACCGGGTGCCTACACCCCAGAGTTCAGAGGCCAGCAACCTAGTAATCTAAGTTCCACCAGGGGGTAACCCATCCATAAATGAATGACAAGGGAAACTCACTATCCTTTCAGGGAGGCAGGACCAACACCACAAAGCATCAGGGGATCAAAGCAGGACAACACATACACCAACGGCCTGTGGCGTGGAGACCTGGGCCTGACCTGGCCGCGGAGGAGGCAGGGCACGCCCGCCTGCCGGCCTTTCACCTTGGCCGTGCTCTTTCAGCCTCGGCGGCGCACGTGCAGAAGGGGCCGGGCAAGAGGGGAAGGCGGAGGGGCAACACCGCACACCCGGGGCTCTCTAACCCTGGTCCCGGACCCCCTTCACCCCCGTGCAGGTCGGGGTGGTAAACGGCCTTGAGCCTGGCGAGGACGCACAACTTTCCTCCGCTCCGCCGAAGTGCTAGAGTTTCTGCCCGAGGGCAAGGCCTGCTTCCGGGGCGCCACAGCGACCCCAGGGATCCCCACTGGGTTCTGCGGGGCGGGGGGCGGCTGCGGGAAGGGGCCGGGAGTCGCGGGAAGGGGCCGGGGATGTCGGACCGCACCGCCGGGTTTCCCTCGCTACCTGCATCTTCCGGATATTCTCTCTCTCCAGACTCTTCACCATGGTGTCCACCGCCTCCTGCACCCGAAGCTGCTGCACGTCCGCCATGGCGACCCCGCGCTGCACCGCGCCGCGCCGGCGCCCACATGGACTCCGCGCCCGGACCCGCCCCCTCGCCGCCGCTTCCCGGGTCACCACGGCCGTCCTTCCCTGCCCACGCCGCCGCCTGGCGGCCGAGAGGAGCAACTGCACGCCGCGCGCGCTCCCCCCGCCTCCGCGCGCTCCCGCCTTCCCCGCCGGCTCCCGGCGTGGGCGGAGAGCGCCCCGCCCTAGTCGCCTCCGGGAACCGATGGCTCATTCACTGGATCCTGCTCCGGGCACCGCGACTGCCTTTCTTTCTCCCCTCCCTTCTCCTCTTCCTTCCTTCTCTTCCAACTCTCAACACATGTTCAATACGTACAATTGACGTACAGAAAAATGCTTAGATCTTAGGTGTACAGCTTGATGAGTTTTAACAAACCTGCTCTTTCCCAGTCTCTGCCCTTTCTCCCCTTATTCCCTCACTCCCCTACCCCAGGTAACAACTGATCTGCTTTCTGTCGCTGAAAGGTTACATTTTCCCTTTCTGAAATTTTATATGTAGGGTGGGCAAGAGTAGGTTTATAGTTGTTTGGTATGGAAAATAACACAATAATTAATACATAATAATACAAGAATAAACTCTCATAACTGTAATCCTACTTTTGCCTACCCCATATGTACTCTTTTTTTTTTTCTAACTTCACCTAGCATAAGCTTTTGAGATCCAGCCCCGTCATTGATTCCTGTTCATTGCAGAATGGTAGCCCATTAAATGGACATAGCACAATTTATTTTTCCATTCCCCTGTTGACATCTGGGTCTTTTCTAGTTATTAGCTGTTACGAATAAAGTGGTGACTGAACATTCTTGAGTAAGACTTTTGTAGACATAGATTTCCATTACTGTTGGGTAAATATCTCAAAGTGGAATTGGTAGATGTATGTTTAAGCATCTATAAAACACTAGTACTCGGTGCACGGATTCGTGCACATTGAAAGGAAATTAATTAGAAGGTGGCCAGTGGAGCAGGACTGGGCGAGAAGGGCCAGACATGCCCTGGAGCCAACCTCCCTGGAGCCAACCTCCCGCAGTCCTTCCCAGGTGCCTGGAGAGTGAGCAGGGTCCCTCTGGCAGGTGGGGTCCCTCCGCCTGGCCTGTGGGGATTGGGCCCAAACCGGCTCTCTGACATCCCCTGAGGGGTCCCGGAGTGTGAGAGGGCACTCCACAAAGTTGCTATGTACAGGGTGTGGAATGCAAACGCAAGTGTGCAGTAAACCAGATTCTGGGCGGACAGTGCCCTAGCAACAACATAACCCACGGCCCAAGGTGGAACAACATAACGCGCGGCCCCATGAGGAATCAGGCTCCCTCCTCTCTGGTTTCGGGGTGTGTCACCCGAGAACTGCTGCTGCCAAGTCACTGCAGCTTGGCAGCTCCTGCCCCCTGGTGGTCAGTGTGCATCATAGTGACTGGTCAGACAGTAGGAGGGACACTTAACATATTAGCCTTTTATATATATATATATAGACTAGAGGCCCAGTGCATGATTGAATCATGCACGTGTAGGGTCCCCTACATGCTTTCGCTTTTTGCGGTGGAGATGGGTGCCTGTCCGCTGGTGCTGGAGCAGACAGGCACCCTGCTCCCCCACTTTTGATGGTCCGCGGCCGCTGAGGGGGGCTACCCTGCTGTTGAGAGGCGCAGGGGGTGGGACTCCCGCCCCCTGCGCCTCTCAACGGCCGCTGAGGGGGGCTGCCGCGGACACCTGGCTACCCTGCCGTTGAGAGGCGCAGCTGGGTGTCTGCAGCAGGCCCCCTCAGCGGCCGCGGATCTGGCCGTTGAGAGGCGCAGGGGGCGGGAGTCCCGCCCCCTGCGCCTCTCAACAGCAGGGTAGCCCCCCTCAGTGGCAGCGGATCCGTGCCTCTCAATGGCCAGATAGGCCACCCCGAGTCCCGCCCCCCAGCCTCCCGCCGCCCAATCATGGGCGTAGCGGAGTGATGGTAATTTACATGTTACTCTATTATTAGATAGGATTATCAGCTTCAAAGGCAATGCAGAGGCTACAGATATTCAATTGATGACGGAATATTTACATACCAGCAACAGCAAGCCGTTTCTGAGCTCCTGGAACAGTTCTCTCTGGAATGCCCCACCTTCCACCTCCGACTTCCCTATCCTATGCATTCCACTTATTCAACACATATTGGGCCCTTGCTAGACGCAAGGCACTGTGCTAGGTAGGGGTAAGGGTCCACAGGGGAGCATCAGTGAAGGCGAAGGGGGCAGACAAAGGCAATGGAAGAGATGTGCTCTAGGGGATGGTCCAGGCTGGCAAGAAGGAGGTGAGGGGTTCAGGTGCCTCAGGAAAGTTTTCTTAGAGCTGTTTGCCTGGCACACAAGAGGTGAAGAGAATGCCATGCCAGGCACAGGGAACTGCTGTGAACAAAACAGAATGTGAAATAGCTTGAAGCTTTGGGGACACCAAGTGATTCTGCTGACTTGGATCCTGGAGTAAAAAGGAGACTGATGAGTCGGGGGACACAAGGAAAGGGGCCCTGACATTGGAAGTTAGGCATTTGCTGCCATTGGGCACTAGGTGGCAGGAGAACTCTGGTGTGAGGGTAGGGGGAGGCGTGGGTCAACCTACGTCCTTTCAAGAAAGCTGCTATTCAGTGCTCGCTTCGGCAGCACATATACTAAAATTGGAACAATACAGAGAAGATTAGCATGGCCCCTGCGCAAGGATGACACGCAAATTCGTGAAGCATTTCATATTAAAAAAAAAAAAAAAAGAAAGCTGCTTTCTGGATGGACCTAGAGGGTATTATGGTAAGTGAAATAAGTCAGTCAGAGAAAGACAAATATCATATAATTTCACTTATTTGTGGAGTCTAACGAATAATATAAACAAAGGAAACAGAAACCGACTCATAGATACAAGAGAACAGACTGATGGTTGCCAAGGGGTGGGGGTTGGGAGACTGGTTGAAAAAGGTAAAGGGGTTGAGAAGTACAGATTGGTAGTTTCAAAATAGTCATGGGGACGTAAAGTACAGCATAGAAAATATAGTCAATAATGTGCTAATAACTATGTATGGTGCCAGGTGGGCACTGGATATATCAGGGGAACACTAGCCACCATGCTGTACACCTAAAACTAATACAAAATAATATTGAATGCAAACTGATTGGGAAAAAAAAAAAGGTTAAAAAAAGAAAGCTGCTTTCTTCAAGCACAGGCTCTCTCTAGCCTAAGTGCTGGTAAAACTCCCTGGTCGCAGCGGCTCAGGGTTTGAGGCATCCTTTCCAGTTCAAACCAAACTAGAGCTGTCTCCAGCAGCCACTGGCATCAGAGTCATGCCAGCAATTACTGCAATGTGCCAGGCACTGTTTTAAGTGCTTTACATGGATTATCTCATTTAATTCCCACAGCAATCCTACGAGGTGCGTACTTTGTTATCCACTTTTCTCCCACTCAGAAAGAAAACTGAGGCCTAGGGAACGGAAGCCACCTGCCAAAGGTTGTACATGTAGAAGCATGAATTGGTGGAGCTAGACTTCAACCTGAATAAACTGACTCCAGACTTTAGAAGTAGAAACCTCTGTCATGACTTACTTAATGTTTATACTCATGTCTCCATATTCCACTGAGAGGTGTTTCTTTCTTCTTTTTTTAAAAAAATATATTTTATTTATTTTTTACAGAGAGGAAGGGAGAGGGATAGAGAGTTAGAAACATCGATGAGAGAGACACCGATTCAGCTGCCTCCTGCACACCCCCTACTGGGGATGTGCCCGCAACCAAGGTACATGCCCTTGACCGGAATCGAACCTGGGACCCTTCAGTCCGCAGGCCGACGCTCTATCCACTGAGCCAAACCGGTTAGGCTGTTTCTTTCTTCTTTATAGCACAATCTGACACTCTCCACTTTCCCCCCTTATTGCTAATGTCACACTGAATTTCTCCAAGTCCTAATTGTAGGAGCCCAGTCAACCACACTAAAATGAATTTAAAATTCCGTGAGTAATGCAGCCTTGTTAGTTTGTGTATATGAAATGAATGGTTCTTTTTTCAAATATATGTTTTTATTGATTTTTTAGAGTGAGAGGGAGAGGGAGAGAGAGAGAAAAACATTGATCATCTGCCTCCTGCATGCCCTCTACTGGGGATTGATCCTGAAGCCTGTGCGCCCTGACCAGGAATCAAAAGGGCAACCTTTTGGTGCATGAGATAACAACTCAACCAATGGAGCCACAACGGCCAGCGCTATGGTTTTGTAGTATTAATGAAAAATGATTCCAATTGCAGTTGGCTTTGGAAACCAACTGGGAATTAGGTGGAATCAGAATTTAATATAATTTTAAGAAACTCATTATAATGGTGATCTTATCTAGGGTTTAACAGTAGGCTGGCAAGATGTGAATAGATTCAAGAGATCTATATATATAAAAGTCTAAGCGACTGGCTGACTGACCAGTAGCTATGATGCGCACTGACCACCAGGGGGCAGATACTCAAGGCAGGAGCTGCGGAGCTACAGCAACTTTGCAGAACTCCATCTCACACTCTGGGACCCCTAGGGGAATGTGGGACTGCGGGTTTCACCGGATCCCTGCAGGCCAGGCTGAGGGACCCCACTGGTGCAGGAATCCATGCACCAGGCCTCTAGTATTTACATAATGGTAGGATATTTATAATCATAAAACATTTGCTTTATTTTATATTTATATAGAGCAGTAAACAATAAAAATCAAATCCAGACTTAGTAAGAAGAAACTTTAATTAAAGAAGATTATTTCAATAGGGGAAGGAGGACTACTTTAAAGGTGGAGGGGATTACTGCAACCAAAAAATCTGCAAACCTCTGGAGAGTTAGGCAAGAAGATTTTTTTTTTTTTAGTTAATCCTCACCCAAAGATATTTTTTCCATTGATTTTTAGAGAGAGTGGAAGGGAGGGGAGAAACACAGAGAGAGAAACAGCGATGTGAGAGAGATACATCCATTACTTGTCTCATGCACGTGCCTGACCAGGGCGACCAGGACAGAGCCTACAACCAAGGTAAGTGCCCTTGACTGGAATCAAACCTAGGATCCTTTAGTCCATGGGCCGATGCTCTATCCACTGAGCCAAACCAACTAGGACAAGGACAAGAATAATTTTTTTTTTTATAGAGCAGTAAACAAAGCTAATAAAAACCAGGTGTGGGGAAAGAGGATGAAAGGATGGTGAATCAGGTGTAGATCAGATTGTTTTACCTTGAGCAGCCTTTTTTCTGGGAGGGACACTTTGGGGGAGCTGTGTGCTGGCTTAGGCTGAAGGTGGGCCAAAGTTCAGGGACCTGGAGAAAGGAAAAAAGCTTCACAAAAAAGTTTGGTTAGTAACATCTTGTTCAATTGACTGATCAATAGGGACAAGCAGTTCAGTCGATCATTTATAAGGGGAAGAATGCGAATTTGGAAGCTCTGTGTCTGGCCTTGTCATAAGTGAATAAGGAAGGCATGTATGAATCTCATAAAAGTCTTAGGGGAAGGGTGGTTCCTTGCAGGAGGCCTTCTGGAACACAAAGGGTGGGGGGACGTCTTAATCTTCGCTGTTTTCCAGGATCACTGGGCTCAGGTTAAATTCCACCTTGTCCAGGAAGCAGTTTTAGAGGTCAAGTAAACTGTCTAAAGGTGACACAGCTAAAACACAGTGGGAATGGTACTCAAATGAGACCTGGTAGACTCTAAAACGCACACATTCTACCCTACTGTTACTGGTCTCACTAGTCTAACATTATAGAAATGGCTTTTATCAACGGAAGCATTTCTCACAGCACTTGGTGGTGAGGGTGTGTGTGTGTGTGTGTGTGTGTGTGTGTGTGGTAAGTGGGTGGATTCACTGCTATTATATCTTTTAAGAAATATTTACAAAACACCATTTTAATGTTCATTGCAACGTTACAGTTTAAATAGAATAAATTCTTTTATTAAAATCTATATTTTTTCACTCCCCCCTAACATTGTATTTTGAAAAATTTCAAACTTATTATGAACATCTACCAATATAGTTTCTCCTAGATTTACTAATTGTTAATATTCCTTTACATTTTCTCTCTCTTTCTATATATATATTCTCTTTTCTGATCCACTGGAAGTAAATTTCAAACGTTATGACTCTTCCCCCCTAAATACTTCAGTATGTACCTCCAAGAACAAAAGTCTGTCTTACATGACACAATAGCATCATCACACCAAGATCCTTAACATGACCCAGCAGTATCATTTAATATGAGATCACATTCAAATCTCCCTTATTGTCCTTCCAAGTACTCTGTGGTTGTTGTTTGTTTTTTTTCTCCAGCCAGAATGCAATTAAGGATCACATGTTATATTTACTTGTCATATCTCTTTGGTCTCTCTTAATCTAGAACAATCTCTCACCTTTTTTTGTCTTTTATGACAATAAAATTTTTGAAGACTTCCAGGTTTCATGTCTTATAAAATGTTTCACAATCAGGATTTGTCTGATTGTGCCTGCATGCTTAGATTTGGGTTAAACATTTTGAGCAAAAATTCTGTATAGTGAGATGCTATTGCAGGTGTACTTCTGCTATTATATCTTAATGTCACAAATTTTCTTCTACTTTTATCTGTAACTAAATTTCTTCCTGCTTTTTTAGAGAATCTTATGCAGCCCTTCTCCTTTAGGACTGCTCTTTCATATTCCCTCTGAAGATGGTTTTCCAAATGTGGGCCGTACTCATTAGTGTGCAGTGAAATACATTCAGGGGTTTGCAACCAGCACTTTAAAGAACAAAACAGAATGGAATAGAATGAAAGAGAAAATATCAGAATGCATGGTAAGGGTTGAGGATGTTTTGTAAAAGCCCTTTTCCCCATTCTCTCTATATGGACATGTGTAAAATCACATTTCTTACTGTTGATAATGGTCAAAAGTTTAGGAAGTCCTGTGCTAAAGTATTATATAGGTCACAGATCTAGGTTCTGTTAAACACAGGTCTACGAAGTCCATCTTGGGCTGAGCATCAAACTCTTCCTGTTTTCAGCCTGCCTTTGACAACCACTGACAGAGCCTCTTCCCCTTTCTCTTCCTTCCTTCTCCCTTATGCAATTGCTGTGAACTCTCAGGGGCGTGGTGACAGGCCATGAGTTAGTGTCTCTGAGGTCTGAGGTAAATAGTTATTATTGTTGTTGGGAATCCTGTCTTTCCCTCTCTCCCACTCTTATTACTTTGGTTGTT